>NC_057731.1:10678291-10714619 GCF_004010195.1 Chiloscyllium plagiosum | reverse complement strand
GGGCATGGAATGCACTGCCTGTGGGAGTGGCAGAGTTAGAATTCATTGGCGAACTTTAAGTGGTAATTGGATAGATACATGGATGGGTGCTTAAGCTAGGGCAAATATTCGGCACAACATCGTGGGCTGAAGGGCCTGTTCTGTGCTGTATTGTTCTGTGTTCTATGTTCTATAAATGCCTATTCCAGCCATAATGCATCAGCTTCTTCAGAACAACCTCCTGCATGCTCTATAATGACCACTCTCCATGAGTCTTCATCTATGCAATTTGGCTCATCGCATCATACCTGTTCACTGACCAACTCAAGGTAGGTTCAAGTTGAGTGAGCACTGAGAGCTGTGGGCTGAATTCTGGTCCAGTGTGAGAGTTGAGTGTGTGTCCCTACCTATAGGCAAAGTGTCCTTGCAGCAACAATTCAGTGCTGTTTGCTACTTAAAGTGCAGGAATAGGCTGTGAGTCAAAAAAGTGTCATAAGGGTCCTGAGGGGCTGGCAGGTGTAGGGTGCCAGTGTCCATGGTCTGGGCAGGGGGTGATTATGTAGGTGCTTTCTGTGTGCTATGAGGTGTTGTTGCTGGATGTCCACTCTAGAGATCAAGGTGTAAGCTGAAGTCTCCAGGTGTCACTCTGACTTTCATGTCAGGAAGTGTTGACATCTTTTTTCCTTGCAGGGCGTAGTGGGATTGGAAACAGCATATTAATCAGGTGACCCTTTGCTGTTAGAGGGTGACCACAAGTAACAATTTCCATTAGTAGGTATCTTGGTGATCCGTAGAGGTGAAGAGGACATCCATGATCTGCAGCATCTCATCCCTGCAAAGGGAGGCACCAATTTCCCCTTATCTTTGGCTCTGTGTAGGGAGAATCCACAGTTGTTGTGTGTAATATCAAATCCTTGAGTGATGTGGAAATACAAATATAGGAAATGGGTGCTGAAGTCAACCATTCAGCTCTTCAAATCTGTTCCGCCATTCAATAAGATCATGGTTGTGTTCAGAATTCCACATTGCCATCTAATGGTGCTGCTCTTATAGGTTTTGATTCACTGTCTAACAAAAATCTATCTCTATATTAGAAGTATATAATGACCCTGCCTCCGCTGTCTTGTGAAGCAATGAGCTCGAAAGTGGCACGATTTTCTGAGGGAGCTGGAGCTTGAGGGGGGAAGAATTCCACTCATCTCTGCCTTAAAAGAGTCTTACCTAAAACATTAGGTTTTAAACAGTAACCCCCAGTTCAAGATTCACCCACAGGATCCTTTGGCCATTTTGCCAAGACCATTCAGGATCTTACTAACTTTAATCAGAACATCCCTCACTCCTCTAGACTGTTCCAGCTGTAAAACCATCAGCCTATATATCAAATTCATCTCAAATGGCAATAATTTATGATATTTCAAAGTACAAAATTAATGTTTTTTTTCAATCTGGTAGTCAGTCTAAAATGTTTAGGAGTTATTTTACTTTAATCCAAAAATGATGCAGCCTTTATTGAGGAAAATGTCATAGCACAACTTATTTAACACATTTATTCTGTAGCAGCAGGAGATAAGTATTCGATTTGGTAAACTCTGAGTGCTTTTTGTAACTACTGTGCTATGTTTATTAGCATTAATTGAAAACAGAAGGTGTCATAATATTCACCAAATTCATCTGTGAAAAGAGTTGACTCATATTTCAGGTGCAGATATTTTCCCAGAATGGTGTTGAGTTCTTATCAGGCTTTGTAAAACAGCTTCAATTTGAATGTTTAATTTACCTTCTATATCTATGTTCGCAATGGATCTGTTGTTTGCTTGGAGTTATTCCTATTATTACTGTTCCCAGCATTAGCATTATAGAATCATAATCATACAGTGTGGAAGCAGACCATTCAGCCCATCAAGTCCACACCGACCCTTCAATGAGCATCCCACCAAGATCCACTCTACTATCCCTTGCCCCACAACCTTATTTCTGTAACCTTGCATTTCCCATAGCTAATCTATGCATCCCTGGATTTCATGGGCAATTTAGCATGGCCAATCCACCTAAATTGCACATCTTTGGAGTGTGGGAGGAAACCCATGCAGACACAGGGAGAATGTGCAAACTCCACACAGACAGCCACCCAAGGCTGGAATTGAACTCAGGTCCCTGGTGATCTGAGGCAGTAGTGCTGACCACTGACCCACGGTGCTGCTCCTTTTTACCTTTGTAGTCTTGATGTCACGATGAATCTTTTGAAATGTTAAAGTACTTTCATTGAAAACCATTTACATTTCAATCATTGAATCTAAAGCACATTCTTCTTCATGCCATTTTTACGTATGTCTAACAAAAACCTATCTCTATCTGAGAAATATGCAATGACCCTGTCTCCACTGCCATGTGAAGCAATGAGTTCTAAAGTGGCACAATCTTCTGAGGGAGGTGTGTGGTGTGTGGTAGGTGGGGTGTGTGTGGTGTGTGTGTATATCTGTTTAATGGAAGGAGACAGCGGGATGGTGGAGGGTTGTGAGGGGGGGGGGGGTGTGGTGTGTGGTGTGTGTGTGTGGTGTGTGTGGTGTGGGTGTGTGGTGTGTGGTGTGTGTGGTGTGTGTGTGTGTGTGGCAGTTGTAGGAAGAATTCTATGCATCTCTGACCTAAAAGAGTTTCACCTAAAACATTAGGTTTAAACAGTAACTCCGAGTTCAAGATGCACCCACAGGTTCCTTTGTACGTCCATCTTACTAACTTTAATCAGAACATCCCTCACTCCTCTAGACTGTTCCAGCTGTAAAACCAACAGTTTATATATCAAATTAATCTCAAATGGCAATAATTTATGATATTTCAAAGTACAAAATTAATGATTTTTTTTCAATCTGGTAGTCAATCCAAAATGTTTCAGGAGTTATTTTGCTTTATCTCATCAACCCAGAGTCCAAACTGCAGACTATTTCCAAATGTCTTGAATCCTAGTAATTTGTTGCATGAAGCTCAGGGAACTGAATAATATTTAAACAGAAGGAAAATATTGTAGATTCAAAACTGAAATAAAACCAAAAAGCTCTCAAAATTAACTCAGCAATGCATCACTGGAGAGAAAGGATTAACATTTTGTCAATTAAGTTGCATACAGAGAAAATGTTGAGGAAAATAGACACATTCTCTCCTGCCTGTAAAGAGTTTGGTTTAATCGTCAACATCAGGAAAGACAAATGTCATTATCCAGCATTTTACCATCTAACAGCATTGACAATATGATGTTGAAGGTGGGTGACAGCTTCACATATCACTAGTAATTTGTTACTTACTAGTGAAATCAACACATGATTCACAAAACTGCAGTTTTGTCCAAGCTTGAGTAAGTGTGTGAGAACAACAGCAAACTGACTGGGAATACCACACTGTGGATCTATCAAACCTGCATCTTCAGCATTTTCCTTTATATTGATGAGACCTGAACTATAGATGTTAGGCAGGAGAAAGGGATGAACAATTTCCACTTCTGGCTCACTCATATCTTTAACACTTCTTGACAATACAAGGCCACAAACTCTGAGGTCCTGGAACGTATTAATTCCTAAGATAATTGCTAAGCCAATGGCATTTATGCTGGCGTTACCAAGTTAGTCAGATGAATGATGGTGATATATTTAAAGGAAGTGAGATATGAAGATGACAGGTGTTGACCCTAGGAATTGGGATGTGTTCATGACAGTCAATAACCATTGGAAACTAACTGTTCAGAGGGGTATCAGAGCATGCAAGCAGGAAAATAAAAAGCTTAGCTGGCCAAAACAGGGCCCAAACAAAACATATTCCAGTGAATAATACATCTTTTTAACCCTTTGTCTTTTTGTCCAGCAAACTGAGCAAAGACTACCATGTCAGAGTAGAGGCCGAACTGCACCAGGTGTTGCAGTTAATACTTTGGGAGGATATGTCAATAATGCATGGGACCAGGGTGTAAAGCTGCACTTGACCAGTACTCAATCTGTAGCATTAGAGGTATAACTGTTGATATATCATTGGGTCTTATGAGACAAAAGATTGCCACAGATGGAAGGTCAATCTAAAACAAACTCAATTGTATTTGTAATTACTGGTTTGTTCTATTTCAGTTTCTTGGGTCTGAAAGATTACACGTAGTGGATAAATAAAAAAAACAGCAGACGTTGGAAATGAGAAGAAATATCATGGGCTTGAAACATTAACTTTGTTTATTGCTGCACAGATTCTTCTGGATCTACTGAGCAGTTCAATCATTTCCTATTTATTCTTGGTGCTGTTGGACAGATCCTAAATCAGTTCACCAGCATAAATTAGATTAAGATCGAGAAGATTAATGGGATTATTGGTTGTGTCAAGGCTCTGTGTTAGAGGCTGAAGTGGTGCATGAAAGTGAATAGACACAGACTGTGTGTTGTAAAAGAGGATCATGTAAAGAACTTTGTACAGTGTGGGTGATTTAACCTTCTCCCTCTTTGTGCAAGGTTTTGGATTATCTATAGATGCTGCCTGATTTGGACATTTTGCAGCTTTTTTTTCATTTTATTTCAGATTTCTGGTATCCATTTGAAGAAGTGGAATCTCTTGTACTTGCAGGATAGTGGTTGGATGTGAGATGCAGCATCCAATGATTGTGCAGTCAATGGAATACCACGAAACCTTAGTTAATTGCATGCTTGCTGTCACTGCTTCTTCTAAAAAGACCAAAATGCTATTAGCTGTCATTGAGCAGAGAGTATGCGAGTGACCAGTCATATGCAATAGCTGGCAGTGAACTGCGAGATGTTGCAAATATCTCTAAGTGATGCCTGGATGGATCCAGACTATCTTAATTTCATTAGCCTCATCATTTTTGGGCGGCACGGTGGCACAGTGGTTAGCACTGCTGCCTCACAGCGCCGGAGACCCGGGTTCAATTCCCGCCTCAGGCGACTGACTGTGTGGAGTTTGCACGTTCTCCCCGTGTCTGCGTGGGTTTCCTCCGGGTGCTCCGGTTTCCTCCCACAGTCCAAAGATGTGCAGGTCAGGTGAATTGCCCATAGTGTTAGGTAAGGGGTAAATGTAGGGGCATGGGTGGGTTGCGCTTCGGCGGTCGGTGTGGACTTGTTGGGCCGAAGGGCCTGTTTCCACACTGGAATGTAATCTAATGTAATCTAATTTTTACAGACAAAGACAATGTGATCATTGTTGTTTTCTTATAACTCACAGACTGCCATGTCTGTTTTACCTGCAATTTATCTAAATCAAATCAAAAGTAAATCTGCACTGGTGGAAGCTGATCTTGTAAGATTTTATAGCATTTGCTCAATTTTTCCAGCTTCCAATGCTTTCCCTGATGCTATCTCAGGCCTCCCATCATTCCCCTTCCATGTTAGTAACTGCAGCTGACGAAAGAAGAGATCTTGGGATCTAGCCTTGGAGGAAGAAGCTGAGGTTTCCACTCTGGCCCAGAGAATGGGAAAATACAGAGTAGCAGGAAATAGAGCAGTTACCTTTGCCCCTTTAATCACATTCAGAACATGGCATCACTGGGAACCGAGTTAAGTCATAGAGTCATAGAGATGTACAGCATGGAAACAGACTCGTTAAGTCCAACTGATCCATGCTGACAGATATCCTAAATTAATCAAGTCCCATTCGCCAGCTTTTAGCCAATATTCCTCTGAACCCTTCATATTCATGTAGCCATCCAGATGTCTTTTAAATGTACCAGTCTCCACCAACTCCTCTGGCAGCTCATTCCATACACGCACCACTCTATACATGAAAATGTTACACTTCAGGTCCCTTTTAAATCTTTCCTCTCTCACCTTAAACCTATGCCCTCTAGTTTTGGACTCCTCTACCCTGGTGAAAAAGACCTTGGCTATTCACCCTACATTTGCCCCTAATGATTTCATAAACCTCTATAAGATCACCCCTCAGCCTCCGATTCTCCAGAGGAAGTAACCCCAGCCTATTGAGCCTCTCCTGTTGTCTCAGAAATTATGTGAGTTCATAGAACAAGGAGCTAAATGCGGGGAGTTTGTTGGTAAATCTTATTTGAACCTAAACCAGTCAACAAAAAGACCTGAGAGATGAAAACCAGATACATTACTTGGTTGAACAGGTGGATGATTGACAGGTGAATTTTAAGGATTCTAATTTTTAAGAAAATGTGCAACGGTTTATACTGGTACTGAGGATGAACTGAGTTTTGCTGACAGCTTATTGCTGTCTGTTATCAATGTAAAGAGTGTCAGAGGGCATCAGATGTTTTGGATATTACTGCTGCAATTCTACTAGTAATTCAATGGTGTCTGTCCTAGTTACATTAGATTTGACTCTGTTGTTGATCATATCCAACTTTGATAATGAAAAACCGCACAAGTTTCAGGTTTCTCTGACCAAAAGCAACATGTATTTACTCAACAAAAACACAGCATATCACTCAGGAAGCTAAGTTGAAGGAATTCTTCAGTCCAAAATTTTAGTCTGTTGAAGGGTGGTTTCATCTCATCCTGGTTTTTAATAGATCTAGCACTGACCTATGCAATGCTTTTCCATACAACACCAGGACTGGATCCAAACCTAACACTGGTAGACCAGTTTCATCCCTATATATTCATGGTGACTCAGTGATTAGCACTGTTGCATCACAGTGCCAGGGACATGGGTTCAATTCTAGCCTTGGGCGACGGTCTGTGTGGAGTTTGCCCATTGTCCCTATGTGCGTGGGCTTCCTCTGGGTGCTCTGGTTTCCTCCCACAGTCCAAAGATGTGCAGGTTAGATGGCTTGGCCATGTTAAATTGCCCTGCAGTGTCCACGGGTACGTAGGCTAGGGGGATTAGCCATGGGAAATGCAGGGTTACAGGGATAGAGTTGGGGGTGTGGGGTGGGTCAAGTCTGGATGGGATGCTGTCTGGAAAGTCGGTGTGGACTTGTTGGGCTGAATGGCCTGTTTTGACACTTAAGGATTCTGAATTCTGAAAACAAGAATCTCCTGGTGTTGCTTATATGTCCAAGACTCAGATTCAATGCCAGAATTTTAGACTCTCCAGCTAGTGGTGGTGGGGTGGATTGCAGTTGACAGATGGCAAATTAGGGTGCTATGGGGTTGAGAAATGGGATTCTTAGGAGTGCTGCCTTGTCTGCAGGTATTTGATGGTGGAGAGGGAACAGTTGGATACGCTCACCTGCAAGCCAATTCAGGCCTTTAAGTTGCCAAATAATACCCTGCAATAAAACCTTGTGTCCTGAAGATATTTTGCTTGTCTTTCCCCTCACTGGTACCTACCAGCCAGGCCTTGGCAAGACCCTAGACTTGTCTGGAAGTCTGGACTGCATGCTACTGCCACTGGGAGACTGCCAGCTGGCCCAGCAGTGCCTACCGCTGGCAGGGGCAAGAGAATATTTTGAATGTGGGACTTCCTCTGATGTGAATGAAAGGTTTGCTTTGTGCCAATTGAAGAACTAATCCCCATTAAGTGCTTGCAGGCCAAGTCAGCCAAGCACAGGCAGGTTGCCCTCCACATGTCTGGTATGAACTAAATCCCATTTTTAAGAAGTTTGATCATAACCAGTTTTACGGTAACATTATTTATACAGGAGGATGGGATCCCAAACCCCATCAGAATATTTCACCACGTGCCTCATTCTCGAACAGACAGCCTGATATCCAAAAACCACATAGGAAAGAAAGTAGGTCTTTCCTTTTTGAGATAAAGCCTCAGATCCCTGGCAGCCTTCTGGCCATGCGCATACTTCAAATATCAGCTCACATTGGGGTTTAATTCCCTGAACCCCATAGCACCAATACTTCCTTTTATTTTAAAAAATTACATAATGTTTGCTACTCAACTATTCACAGATTTTTGCATAATTTTCAGCATCACATGGTGGCATTCAAATTATTCTTAAAACAAACTGGAGACATAAGATCTGTGAATTCTTGCTTGCTGAGCAATGAATGCAGACAACGTGTCGGGAGACTCCTAAAAATTACACTGCTTTTTGTGAGAAAATGGAAATAACTGAATAACTTGGGGTAAAAATTTTATTCACAAACATCTCTCTGGTGATGTATAATTGCTCTTTATATTGTGAAAAGACATGTTATTAGATAGCTGTGGATTCAAATTCCATTCTAGTGGGTTAGCAAAAATACGTTTATAGACTCAAATGTGCTTTGGGTGGTCCTGAACTCATTAAAAGTGTTGTTTAAATTTTAAGTTATTTATCTTTTATATTCACCAAATGTATTCTCATATTTCCTTTATTCAGTTTGAAGCCAGTCACGCACATCTGGTAGATACAAAGTGAGGCAAACATTTATACCCATATTTAAGGAGATGACATAAAAACCCATGAGCAATGCTTTTTAGTTATTGGTCAAGGACAAGTTCTTGTTATAATTTGGAAATTCTTCTCATAAATAAGCTGAGAGGAAAACAGCCAATTAACATGAACAATATGATTTAAATTAAAGAAACCTTGAATCCTAAGAGAGGGAAGCTAACCTCCATATGTCTGAAGTGAACTAAATCCCATTGTTAAGAAGTTTGATCATAGCCAGGTCTACAGTAATAGATTATTGTCGTCAATAAATATACATAGAATGAGGCCAGTTAAACCATATTTGCAAAATGTATTGAGGTCAAGGAAATTTCACTTAAATGCTGCATATTTTTATACAGTAGTCATAGAGTCATGGAGATACACAACGTGGAAACAAACCCTTCGGTCCAACCCATCCATGCCGACCAGATATTCCACTCCAATCTTGTCCCACGTGCCAACACCTGGCCCATATCCCTCCAAACCCTTCCTATTCATAGACCCATCTGAATGTCTCTTCAATGTTACAATTGTACCAGCCTCCACTACTTTCTCTGGCAGCCCATTCCACACACGCACCACCATCTGCATGAAAAAGTTGCCCCTCACGTCTCTTTTATATCTTTCCCCTCTCACCCTAAACCTATGCCCTCTAGTTCTGGACTCTCCCAACCCAGGGAAAAGACCTTGTATATTTCTGCTATCTATGCCCCTCATGATTTTATAAATCTCTGTAAGGTCTCTCCTCAAACTCCGATGCTCCAGGGAAAACTGCCCCAGCCTGTTCAGCCTCTCCCTATAGCTCATATCCTCCAACCCTGGAAACATCCTCGTAAATTTTTTCTGAACTCTTTCAAGTTTCAGAACATCCTTCCAGTAGGAAGGAGACCAGAATTGCATGCAATATTCCAAAAGTGGCCGAACAAATGTCTTGTACAGCCTCAACATGACCTCCCAATTGCTATACTCAATACTCTAACCAATAAAGGAAAACATACCAAATGCCTTCTTCACTATCCTATCTACCTGCAACTCTACTTTCAAGGAGCTATGAACCTGCACTCTAAGGTCTTGTTGTTCAGCAACACTCCATAGGATCTAAGTGTATAAGTCCTGCTAAGATTTGCTTTCCCAAAATGCAGCACCACACCTTTATCTAAATTAAATTCCTCAGCCCATTAACCTACCTGATCAAGATCCCATTGTAATCTGAGGTAGCCTTCTTCGCTGTCCACTACACCTCCAATTTTGGTGTTATCTGCAAACTTACTAACTATACCTCCTATATTCATATCAAAATCATTTATGTAAATGACACAAAGTAGTGGACCCAGCACCGATCCTTGTGGCACACCACTGGTCACAGGCCTCCAGTCTGAAAAACATCATTCCACCAGCACCCTCTGTCTTCGACCTTTGAGCCAGTTCTGTATCCAAATGGCTAGTTCTCCCTGAATTTCATGCAATCTAACCTTGCCCATCAGTCTCCCATGGGGAACCTTCTCAAACGCCTTATCGAAGCCCATATAGATCACGTCTAATGCTTTGCCCTCATCAATCCTCTTTGTTACTTCCTCAAAAAATCAATCACTTTTGTGAGACATGATTTCCCCACACAAAGCCATGTTGATTATCCCTAATCAGTGCTTGCCTTTCCAAATACATGTATATCCTGTCCCTCAGGATTCCCACCAACAACTTGAAAGAACTGAATGTTCACCTGCTGAATTACAGAAACCACTTAAACGTGATAGCATCTGGATCACTCCCAAGGTCCTATTGGCCTGCTTTTATGATGTAGATTATGGGATAGATTATCAAAGGGAACTTGCTTCCAAATCCAGCCAGAGCCCTGCTGGGAGATGATTACTGATCAAAGATGTTGAAGTAGGTAACTCTGTGGACTTGTTAAATATTCCAGTGATATTTATGCTAACCAAGTAAATTAATGGACTTATTGAGAATGTGTTGCTTTATAAGACACTGGTCTGGTATGATTTCATACACTTGGTGTAGAATCTAGGTCAAGTCTATCCATAAACTGAAGAAAAGTATAATCATTCCTTTGATCCCAATCTGGCCAAGGTAATATAATTCCTGATTCTTTTAGGACATAATACAATCTCATCTATAAGGTGCTTGTGTGGGAAAAAAGTCTTCTGGGTTGGATGGACACTTAGGTTTGATGATACAATTGCCAGTGATTTCATTTGATGTTATGACACTTGAAAAGCTTGTTTATTTACAAGGATTAAATGCACAGCAGATGATGCTACATTATTTGCCATCTTGCATGTAATTCAGGCAAACAAACCCATTTGGAAATCATATAGTTGTTAGCTCAGGGATAACAGAACCATTGTTTCAAACTGTTTTTAGTGGTTATATGTTTATATAGAATAATACATGCAACTGATGCTGACCCTTTCTGAATTTGTTAAATGTCTATAGCCATGTTGTTGAGGGTCACCAGAAGACAGAAGCCCAATAGGTAGAAACATGTCAGTCTTGCAGGTGTTGAAAGCTTTTGATGTGAACAGAGATTATCACTTGAAATCAAACTGCTCTAGTTAATTTTACATCTGTTTCTATTAATTGGACCAAGATGTCCAACCAAGTGGCTGTGCTAATCACAAAAATTGCACATGTCCTCAGTCACACAAGGGATTCTCCACTCGTACTATTCAAAGAGTGAGGTGCCTAACTTGCAGATGAGGCACTTTTGATTTACATTTACTTTGGTAAAATTTGTGAATAGTATGGAGTGTTCTGCAAAAGGTGTTGATTAGTTGCTGGATTTAGCAGAGCATTGTTGCATTAGTCCAGGTAGGACAGAGGTTCCAACAAAAAACGAAGAACAGTACAGCAGAGGAACAGGCCCTTCAGCCCAACGAGTCTGGGCTAACACGTGACGTCTTTCTAAACTAAACACCATTTTGCCTGTGCACATCTCTATTCCTCTATTTCCTGCCTTTTCATATATCTATCAAGGTGCTTTTTATATGTTGCTCCTGTGTCTGCTTCTATGACTGCCTCTGGCAGCTCATTCCAGGCACTAACCACCCTCTTCCCTCTCACATCTCCTTTTACTTTAAACCATGCCCCCTAGTATGGACATCTCTACCCTGGGAAAATAAATTCCAACTATTCATTCTGTCTACGTCCCTCATAACTTTGTATACTTTTAACACCTCACCCCTTTGCCTCCAATGTTCGAGTGAAAACAAACCAAATTTGTCCAATCTCTCCTCAGAGATAATTCCCTCCAAGCCAAGAACATCCTGGTAAACTGTTTCTGTACCTTCTCCAGAGCTGTATGCAACATTCCAAATGTGGCCTAACTAAAGTAATATGCTGTAGCAAATGACTTAGCAATTTTTATACTCTATGCCTTAACCAGTGAAGACAAGCATTCCTGACTACTTTATCCGCTTGTGTTGCCACTTTCAGGGAACTATGGATCTATGCCCTAGTACTATTTGAGATCTCTCTGTATGTTAATGAATCTAATGCTTCTGTATGTTAATACTTGTGATATTTGCAAGTGCTGAGAATTTACAGGGCCTCTGGACAAAATGGAAAAGAAGCTGCAAGGAAGGAAAGCTCTGCATAAGAGCTGGAGGATAGCGTTTTCTCCATTGAAAGCCCAATTCCGCCACCAGGAATCATTTCTTTGAACATCATCTCAACCAAGTGAAATGCCTGATGTACCTGAAGTTCACCAAGTAGCAGTATAGAATTGTGCTACCTTTCACTGTTACAATCTCTATAAAAACTGAACTTTTACAAACAGAATTCAAATTATGTTATTCTGTCCTATGTGATCATTTTGGCTACTAACTGGATGTTTAAGACTTTATATATAAAGAAAGATGAAAATCATTCATGTTTAAGTACTGTTTGCTACCTGACATTCTCATCACTTTCCCGAGACTTTCATGACTGTCATTCTAAACGCTGCAAACACAAGCTGCTGCTGGTGTCTCCAAATAATAAATCAAATCAAGTGTAAACACTTCGCACATTCTTCCCAATAAAACAATTTGGAATCCCTTTAATTGCTAACAATCAAAGCACTCAGGCTTGCTGTCATATGGAGAGATCACATGACCCCTCCTTTAATTATACCTTAAATAAAAGCACTTTCAATACACAACCGCAAATCTTGTTTGTATCACTATAACATGAATAATAGCCTCACACCTTGGTGAGGGCAGAACAGTCATTGGTGGTCAAGACTAGCATCACTCAACTTCGACATGACCAGACCCTTACAGATAGGAACCAATGATATTGGAAAATACAGAGGACCCTTGATTATCTGAGGGACATGGGTGGGGAGTATTTCGTTTGGTTAATTGAATTCCGGATAATCGAATGCCAGATAACATAGTTTAGCCAAGCATTGGGACCTTGCGATCCTGTAGGGTAATCCGATATTTGGATAAATGAATGCTAGATAATCGAGGTTCCTCCGTATCCCAGTTTGATATTCATCATTAAATGATGGAGACTGGATATATGTTTTTGCTCTAAGTGAGAAATAAACAGGATGAGTGAGCACTTTGCTTTTTCAGGATGATGGGTATTCTAATTGTGCTGGAAGGTATTAACTACACACATGTGACTCTGCAGGACGCACATGTCAATGGCGAGGTACTGAAACTGTAGAGAGTTTCCACTCAATTCATGTTGGTGAATCACCAGGCGTGAGGCATGAACCTTCCTATGGATGCAGGCTGCCTTCATCTTGATGGAAACTACAATTCAAACATTTTCAGGCGACCATAAAGATCAAGAAGGTGATTGGTTGGAGCTAAGAGCTTGGGGTGGGGTGGTATTGTAATATCAATAGACTAGTTATTCAGAGGATCCGGCTAATGCTTTCAAGAAATGGACTGAAATCTTATCATAACAGTGGGTGGAATTTAAATTCAATAACACATCCAAAATGTAGAAACTTTGTCTCAGTGATGATCATGAAAACTATCACCAATTATTGTGAAATTAAACCTGATTCACTAATGCCTTTTTAAATTCATTCTTGGGATGAGGGGTAGGCCAGCATTTATTGCCCATCCCTACTTGACCAGAGGGCATTTAAGAGTCAACCACTTTTGCTGTGGCTCAGGAGATAGACCAGGTAAGCATGGTAGCTTCCTCCCCTAAAGGACAATAATTGTCCAACAATCGACAATGGACTGATGGCCATCACTCGACTCTTAATTCCAGATATTTATTGAATTCAAAATCCAATATCTGCCTTGACAGTATTCAAACCTGGGTCCCCAGAACATTAGCTGGGTCTCTGGATTAACAGTCCAGTGATAATATCACGAGGCCGTTAGCGCCTTCTTTGAAGGAAAGATGCTATCCTTGCTCAGTCTGGCTTACATTCAATATGGTTAACTTTTACTGCTCTCTGAAATGGTCTAGTAAATCACTCAGTTGAAGCACGTTTAGAATGTTGGCACCCATGAAACAACATGGCTGATGACAATTGATGTATAATTGGAACCAAAAACTTTGTGGAGCTAACCATTACCATTGGTAAGCAACAGTGTCAATACCTGGATACATGCAGATCGGTGCTACAATAATTGTGAACCTGTCTTTCCCGATGAACTTTAAAAATTAATGTTAGAATTAGAAATAGAAGGAAAAGTTTGAAAGTACAGATAGGATTATAACACTAGTATGTGCAGAGAGTTAGAAAGAGCTTCCTTCTGGTGTCAGGAGTTCTTCTTTTATTAAGGGAAGGTGGCCTTTATGAAGGCAGGCTGCTTTTAATGGGTGGACTCTTGGTGAGCATTCAGCCAGCCAGTACTGTGGGTCACAGCCATGTAAATGAGGCAGCAAAAATATTTATTTGCTGCCAGGCTCAATGGGACAAGGGTTTGCAGAATACAGATTTTGATTCCTAAATCTGGAAACAGAAGAATTGCATTTTAGCCTCCTGTTGCTACCTAATTTCTGATTTTGAGGGGAGGAGTTGTTGGGGAACATTTCAGAGACAATGCTTGAAAAAGGTGTAGCTTTTTGTCCCTGGAATTACTGCAACTTGACGATTGGGTTCTGGTTCATTAAAAAAAAAAGTCTTTAAACATTTGTAAAACCTATGGGTCATTTATTCTATTACAATTTCTACTTTGTTAACCACTTAATACAGTGTGACGCAACATTCATGCTGTGTCATGCACAATGCAAAATTGTACACTGTTTCACAAAATTGATACAGTACACACGCAAACTTTTGGTGAATGTGTTGACAGAATAACCCATGTGTTGGATTTACTTAATTGTTTTACAACAGTTGATCTTTCTCCAATCTGAAGCAAAATTGACTTGTATGCATGATAGAGATCAAACACAGAATTTTAGGTCACGATGTTGACTGTGTTGTTGGATTCACTTGATTTTTTTAGCAAACAGAAAGGACGGTTCTTGGGACTCATCTATCTTTCTTGTCATATCTATCTGAATCTTCTTTCTTAGCATGTTGCCTTGTCAAAATTTTATCTCCAATTGAAATGAAATGTTATCATTTAGGAGCAAGGATTTGGGGGGAGGGAAGAAACATTAACTATTAAATGCCTGGCTTGTGGAACACATAAGCAGTTACTTTATCTTCCTTGCCGGAGGTCAGCTCATTTTGCAGGGTGAGCCTAATGTGCTTCAGTGAGCCTGTTCTGAACCACATCTCACTGCATCTTGTGAGCCCCTGGTCAGGGTTTAAAGAGGAGAAAGAAGGTTGGTAATGGCAAGTGTTGTGATGTGCAGAGTAGTCAGCCATGTTCAAAATTGAGTTATTGGATAAGCTGTCAGTACTTAGCGTTGACAAATATCGGGAACAAATGAAATACATCCAAGGATATTGAAGGAATAAAGCGTGAAAATTGCAGAGGCACTGACCATAACCGTCCAGTCTGTCTTAGACTCTGGGGGTGGTACCAGACGGTTGGAGAATTGGAAACAGTACAGCCTTGTTCAAGAAAATGTTGTATGTGTAAGCCGACCAATTACACCAGTTAGTTTACATTTGGTCCTGGTTCTAGAAACACTAATTCAAGTTAGGATTAGTGGTCTCGTGGACAAATGTTGGTTAATTACAGCCAGCCAGCATGGATTTAAAGGAAAGTCATGTTTAATTAGCTTGCTGGCATTTATTTGAAGAAGTAACAGAAACAGTTGATGATAGTGAGGCCACTGGTCTGGTACACTTGGATTTTGAAAAGGTATTCAGTAAGTGTGACACAGCATAACCTTTCTCATAAGTTTAAGTCACGGAATAAAATAGACAGTAGCAAAGGAGATTTAAAATTAAATGGTAAGAAACAGAGTGTTAGTGAATGGATATCTTTCAGGTTGTTGGATGGTATGTCAGATACCAGATTTCAGTATCTGGGACTGTTACTTTCCCTGACTTAGAGTCATAGAGATGTACAGCACAGAAACATATCCTTCTGTCCAACTCGTACATGGCAACCAGACATCCCAAATTAATCTGGTCCCATATGCTAGCACTCCTATATCCCTCTGAACCTTTCCTATTCATGTACCCATTCAGCTGCCTTTTAAATGTTGTAATTGCTTCCACTACTTATCTGGCAGCTCATTGCAAAGTTGCACTACCCTCTATGTAAAAATGTTGCTCCTTTCCGTCCCTTTTATATCTTTCCCCTCTCACCGTCAACCTATGTCCTCTAGTTCTTGATTTGCCCAGCCCAGGGAAGAGGCTTTGTCTATTTATCCTATCCATGCCCCTCCTAATTTTATAAACCTCTATAAGGTTGCCCCTCAGCCTTGGACACTCTAGGGAAAACAACCCGAGCCTGTTCAGCCTGTGCCTGTAGTTCAAAGCCTCCAACCCTGGCAACATTTTTAATTCAACAATTTGGATTTTGGTGCAGGGGTGACAGTTCACCATTTTTAGATAATGCAAAACTTGAAAGCATTGCAGACTATGAAGAGGGCAGTGTAGAATTTCAAAAGTACGTTGCCAAGTTGGTCTAGTGAGCAGTCAGGGTGCAGATGAAGTTCAATGCAAAGAAGTGTGAGGTGACACTTTTTGAAAGAGAGTTTAAGGAAAAACAATATTAAATAAAAGCTACAACACTAAAAGCAAAGAGACCTGAATAGATATGTGCAGAAGTTATCAAAGGACGCAGGACAGGTAGAGAAAGCTATTAATAAGACATGCGGTACTTTGGAGTTTATTAACACTGGTATAAAGTACAAGAGCAGGGAGGTTCTGCTGAATCAGAATAAGACCTGAGTTGGAATATTGTATACATCTCTGGGCATGACACATTAGGAAGAATGTGAATGCATTGTACAGAGTGCAAATAAGGTTTATGAGAGTGCTTTCAAGGATGAGAAACTTCAATTATGAAGATAGATAGAAAAGTTGAGTCAGTTTTCTATGGAGAAAGCTAGAGAAGCTTTTATTGAAGTTTTCCAAATCACAAGTGATCTGGACAGGATAACCTAATCTCATTCAAAAAAAAGGATCAATAACAAAAGGCCACAGGTTTAAAGTGATTTGCAAACAAGTAAATATGATTTGAGAAAAATAACAGTTTGGGCTTGAAACCTGCTGCCTAGAATTGTCATGGAGGTAGGTTTAGCTGAGACATCCAAGAAGGCATTAGCTAATGATTTAAATGTAAATAATAGAGAGTGTTACAGGGAAAGAGCGGGAAATGGCACTAAGCCATGTTGCTCATTTGAAGAACCAGTGAAGACATGATTAACTGAAAGGACCCCTTCTGTATCAGAATGTTCTGTGATTCTGTGAAATGTCTTCATGACCTCCCAAATAATATCAATTTGATTTACTATTGTCACATGTACCGAGATACAGTGAAAAGTGTTGTTGTGCATGCTATCCAGGCAAATCATACCTTACCTAGGTATTGTTGTGGCTCTGTTCGCCAAGCTGGAAATTTTTGTTGCAAATGTGTTGACTGGCGGTCTGTATCTGACACATGGTGGAAGGATTCGATTCTTTCGGCATTCATGCAGGAACCGGAGTTGTTCGTATGTGGCGCTTAGGGGATTAGCGCAGGATTCCCATTTCCTGGCTTGTCTTAGCATCTCTCGCCCGTAGGTGTTCAAAGTTTGGGTGAAGATTTGTAACTTGGGTGCTCATTGTTGTGGTTCTGTTCGACGTTTGCAACAAAAATTTCCAGCTCGGCGAACAGAACCACAACAACGAGCACCCGAGCTACAAATCTTCACCCAAACTTTGATTACCTAGGTATATCAGGATAATAGAATAGAATGCAGAATATAGTGTTACAGCTACAGAGAAGGTGCAGAGAAGTATCAACTCTAATATGAGTGGTCAATTCATTACAGCAGATGTTTATTAGTAGATGTAAATGTTCATAGAGTCATAGAGATGTACAGCATGGAAACAGACCCTTCGGTCCAACCTGTCCATGCCGACCAGCTATCCCAACCCAATCTAGTGCCACCTGCTAGCACCCGGCCCATATCCCTCCAAACTCTTCCTATTCATATACCCATCCAAATGCTTCTTAAATGTTGCAATTGTACCAGCCTCCACCCCTTCTTCTGGCAGCTCATTACATACCCGTACCACCCTCTGCATGAAAGATTTGCCCCTTAGGTCTCTTTTATATCTTTCCCCTCTCACCCTAAACCTATGCACTCTAGTTCTGGACTCCCCGACCCCAGGGAAAAGACTTTGCCCATTTACCCTATCCATGCCCCTCATCATATTGTAAACCTCAATAAGGTCACCCCTCAGCCTCTGATGCTCCAGGGAAAAGAGCCCCAGCCTGTTCAGCCTCTCCCTATAGCTCAAATCCTCCAACCCTCGCAGCATCCTTGTAAATCTTTTCTGAACCCTTTCAAGTTTCACAACATTATAGATAAGTACTGTTGACCTATTAAGGCAGCATTCTTTTAAAAAAAAAATCAATAAAAAATACATCCACATCTGTGATTTGAAAAATAAACCTGAAAATCTGTCTTTCCAATTTCAATATTTGTCGTTGACATCACCATAAGTGCTATCATTATTTCATGATTACAAATGATTGCTTCCATGACCCATCATGATCACTGGGGTTGGGAAAGGAAGGGGAGGCTGTATGTTCTCAGTTTGATTGAGAGCTCCAAGACTCTATTTAAGGATTAGCTCTTGTTGATGTGGGGTTGTTTGTTTTTAGAAGGATTTTAATATTTGAGAAGGTACAAATGTACTGTATGGGCTTTCCTGATTGTGAATGTTCTTTTGTTAAATGATAAAGTTTGTAATAGAGAGTTAGAAATTTATTTGTTCATGAGCTGCAGCCATTGCCATCTAGGAAAGCACCTATTGCACGTCTCTATATATCTTGAGAGGATGGTGCAGTACTTGTGCTATAAATATACCCAAAATTTTACAAGGCAGAAAGTTTCAAGTCTTTGGCCTTGCAACAGTGAATTATAATAATGTTTCAATTCAGGACAGTGTGTGACTTGTAAGGACACTAGTAGATTATTGTGCATCCATGTGTTTACTGCCCTTGTTCTTTTGGGTGGTAGAAAGTGCTGTCTAAGTAGTCTTGTTGATGAGTTGTGCATCTTGTACTCTTGCCACTGTATGTCATTGTGGAAAGAAGAAATGTGGAAGATAGGGTACCAGTCAATTATGCTGGAAGGTATCAAACTTCTTTAATGTAATTGAAGCTGCACTCATCCAGGCAAGGAGTAAATATTGTATCAGATTCCTGATTTATGCTTTTATAGATAGACCTTGGGTAATCAGATGGTGAGTTTTCTACTGCAAAATCCCCAGCTTCCGTCCTACTCTTGTAGACACAGAATTTATATGGCTAATCCAAATCAATTTCTGTTCAATGGGTTGACACAGATTCTGGGTGAAACAACACTTCCAGTATGATATGATCTGAGTATTCTTGATATGTTAGCCTATGTTAGCCTTCATAACATGCATCACAAAGAATAAGTTTTCATTGAGCAAATGTCTTGAAGTTGATTAACTACACAAAGTATGTACACTGCAGTAAGGTCTCATGCACACATACAGTCTGGGTATGGTGCTTGCTGCATTGAAAGTGAGATATGTGCCTTTTATGTTGGAGCAACACATTTCAGAAAGTCATCCAGTGACCATAATTCTATTAGTTTTAAAATAGTGATGGAAAAAGATAGATCAGATCGAAAGGTTGAAGTTCTAAATTGGAGGAAGGCTAATTTGATGATATGAGGCATGAACTTTCAAAAGCTGACTGGGGGCAAATGTTCGCAGGTAAAGGGATGGCTGGAAATGTCAGGTATAGACAAGATAGATTGAATGAATCCTTGGAGTGTAAAGGCAGTAGGAGTATACTTAAGAGGGAAATTAACAGGGCAAAAAGGGGACATGAGATAGCTTTGGCAAATAGCATTAAGGAGAATCCAAAGGGTTTTTACAAATACTTTAAGGACAAAAGAGTAACTCTGGAGAGAATAGGGCCTCTCAAAGATCAGCAAGGCGGCCTTTGTATGGAGTTGGGGGAGATGGCGAAATACTGAATGAGTATTTTGCATCAGTGTTCATTGTGGAAAAGGACATGGAGGATATAGAAGGTGAGGAAGTAGATGGTGACATCTTGAAAAATGTCCGTATGATAGAGGAGGAAGTGCTAGATATCTTGAAACACAGTCAAAACCCCGGACTTGATCAGGTGTACCCTAGAACTCTGTGGGAAGCTAGGGAAGTGATTGCTGGGCCCCTTGCCAAGATATTTGTATCATTGATAGTCACAGCTGAGGTGCCGGAAGACTGGAGGTTGGCTAACGCAGTGCCACTGTTTAAGAATAGTGGTCAGGACAAGCCAGGAACTATAGACCAGTGAGCCTGACTCCATGGTGGGAAAGTTGTTGGAGGGAATTCTGAGGGTAAGGATATACATGTATTTGGAAAGGCAAGGACTTATTAGGGATAGTCAGCATGGCTTTATGTAGGGGTAATCATGTCTCACAAACTTGATTGAGTTTTTTGAAGAAGTAAGAAAGAGGATTGATGAGGGCAGAGTGGTGGACATGATCTATTTGGACTTCACTAAGCCGTTCAACAAGATTCCACATGGGAGACTGTTTAGCAAGGTTAGATCTCATAGAATACAGGGAGAACTAGCCATTTGGATACAGAACTGGCTCAAAGATCGAAGACAGAGGCTGCTGGTGGAGGGATGTTTTTCAGACTGGAGGCCTGTGACCAGTGATGTGCCATAAGTATCGATGCTGGGTCCACTACTTTTCGTCATTTATATAAATGATTTGGGTGTGAGCACAAGAGGTACAGTTAGTAAGTTTGCATATGACACCAAAATTGGAGGTGAAGTGGACAGTGAAGAAGTTTACCTCCGATTACAACAGGATCTTGATCAGATGGGCCAATGGGCTGAGGAGTGGCAGATGGAGTTTAATTTAGATATGTGTGAGGTGCTGCATTTTGGGAAAGCAAATCTTAGCAGGACTTAAACACTTAATGGTAAGGTAATGTTGCTGAACCAAGAGACCTTGGAATGCAAATTCATAGCTCCTTGAAAGTGGAGTTGCAGGTAGATAGGATAGTGAAGGCGGCATTTGGTATGCTTTCCTTTATTGGTCAGAGTATTGAGTACAGGAGTTGGGAGGTCATGTTGAGGCTGTACAGGACATTGGTTAGGCCACTTTTGGAATATTGTGCTCAATTCTAGTCTCCTTCCTATTGGAAGGATGTTGTAAAACATGAAACGGTTCAGAAAAGATTTACAAGGATGTGGCCAGGGTTGGAGGATTTGAGCTATAGGGAGAAGTTGAATAGGCTGGGGCTGCTTTTCCTGGAGCATCGGAGGCTGAGGGATGACCTTATAGAGGTTTATATAATCATGAGGGGCATGGATAGGATAAATAGACAAAGTCTCTTCCCTGGGGTGGGGGAGTCCAAAATGAGTTTAGGGTGAGAGGGGAAGATATAAAAGAGACCTATGGGGTTACCCAATGAACACAGTCTGCAGATTTCTCAACAACCAACCCAAACAAGCCAGAAACCCCAGCCACTCTCCCAGACATCAAAGACATTTTGGAAATGACTGTCAGACTACTCAGACCCCTTGGCATCATGGTAGCCCACAAACTCACCATCACACTAAAACAGCAGCTAATTAACTTGAAAAGACGACAAGCAAAATTAATTTCATTTACAAAATACCATGCAAGAACTGTAACAAACACTACATTGGACAAACAGGCAGAAAACTAGCCACCAGAATACATGAACATTTACTAGCCACAAAACAACGTGACCCTCTCTCACTAGTATCTTTACATACAGATAAGGAAGGACACCGCTTCAATTGGAACAGCACATCCATCCTCGGACAAGCCAAACAAAGATATGCACAAGAATTCCTAGAAGTATGGCATTCTATCCGGGAACTCTATCAACAAACACATTGACTTGGATCCCATTTACCATTCCCTGAGGAAAGGAACAGGAAATGACATCACCACAGGAAAAGACATCACCAACCCAACGAAACCCAAATTTATAAATAGAAAGCAGAATCATCAGCAGTGCTTCATCTGGAGGCTCACTGAAGATGTTACCTAGTATGGTGCCGAAACGTCCGAAAATGAACATTCTAGCTCAGCAAGCAATCCTGCATCCAGAGCCACATGGTTTCTGAACTTTATTCATTCAGGGATTTGGCATCTTCTTGTGTATGCAGAGACACAATGGTTTAGCATCCTTCCTTAATGTGATGCTATATTTGATATTGCCAAATCTTGTGGAAATAAATGAGAGCATCCTAAATTTTGCTCCTGTGCTCTTCCAGTTCATTGGTGCTTTAATTAAATTTGAAGATAAAATACACCTCTTTTCACAAGTGAGATTGCAAATTATGTATGCATTCTCTATTATCTGACACTCTTTGTTGCAGGCTGACTTGTATCATACCTTCTAATGTTGAAACCTCCCGCACCTTGAAGGTTTGTGTCTGTACTTTTGTTTTCTCAGCCATGCTATCAAGCAGTCACAATTCCCCCTACATCAAGCTCACAATTAATGAGATCTTCATTGATATACACATATTCTATCAATCTCTGGTTGGGTGAATTTCCAATTTTTTTTTAAGAATGCCTCTATCTTTTCTCTTGATCTCATTAAACTCTTTGGATAAGCAAAATTCACAATTCTGCTGCTCTGAAGCTATGTTCCACTTCTGTATATCTTTTGGAAGTGATCTGTGGTTTAGCAGATGCAGTCAGTTCTTCTATAACGTGATGGCTACGTTCTTGTGTAACCCTGTATAATAGAAAATTCACATCTTAGAAACAGCATTTAAGGTATTGGCCCTGTAATCGCATTACAGCCAACACATGTTTTAAAGGTTCACGCTTTAGAAAGTGTCCCCACTTCATCAATTGCATTACAGTGAATACGTGTTGATGAAACACGTATTGTAACACCCACAAACGAAGCTGCATCAGAACATTATTTCAATAAGCCAACACACACTGCAGCACAAAGGAACTATGCAGAGCAGAGGAAAATCACCTATACTGTGTGTTCAAAAAGAATGGGTATCCAATAAACACAGTCCACTGATTTCTCAGCAACAAACCCAAACAAGCAGACAAAACATGCCCAGAAACCCTAGCCACTCTCCCCTACATCAAAGACATCTCGGAAATGACTGCCAGACTACTCAGACCCCTTGGCATCATGGTAGCCCACAAACCCACCAACACACTAAAGCAGCAGCTAATGAACTTGAAAGACCCTATACAGACAACATCATTTACAAAATACCATGCAAGGACTATGACAAACAATACATTGGACAAACAGGCAGAAAACTCGCCACAAAAAGACATGACTCTCTCTCACTAGTATCCTCACATACGGATGAGGAAGGACACCACTTCGACTGGGACAATACATCCATCCTAGGACAAGCCAAACAAAGACATACACAAGAATTCCTAGAAGCATGGCATTCCAACCAGAACTCTATCAACAAACACATCAAGTTAGACCCCATCTACCACCCTCTGAGAAAAGGAACAGGACGTGACTTCACCACAGGAAATGACATCACCAACGCAAAGAAAGCCAAACATATAAATAGAATGCAGGACGTTTCAGCATTGCTTTATGTGAGGTCCACTGAAGATGTTGCCTAGTAAGGTAATGAAATGTCTGGAAATGAACCTTTTAGCTCAGTGAGCAAACCTACATCCAAAACTGCAACCTGAGCTACAAATCTTCTCAAAACTTGCTAACACATTGTAACAGAATGATCTACAGAGTATTCTTTTGTCATAGCTGGACACTGTTTGTGCAGGAGATATTTTTGTTTTACAGTGCTGACTTTGACTATTAGTATCTGTTGTTTGGCCTTCTGTGTTGGCATACCATTTGTCTGTAGAGTATTTATAATTTATGAAATGGAGAGGTCTCCTGTTATCTTTTTCCTCAGAATTTGTGTATCGTCCAGGTTTCTGCTTTCGGCACAATTGAAATCGTTTTCTCCAAAATAAAAATCCTTTTTGGAGTGTGCTGAATGTGACAGAAACAGATCAATAATTCTCACAACAATTCTGCCTATTATGAATGTTGTTTACAAAGTCCCATAGTTATGTTATCCTCTGATCTCTGGAACTCATTAATGGAATAATTTAGTTTCCCCTGGATATTACCCTCTCTTATTTGATTTTGACCTTCTAAGAATGTTATTTGTTCTCACATTCAAGTAATTACAAATAAGATGTTGGTACCTCAAAATTATCTGAAACTTTATTTTATATTTTGACAAGTTAGAATACCTTCTGTCGTTCATTATATTCACCTGTTCAAATTTAGTGTTCAATTCTGATGCAATTCTATGTCTGAAGAACTGACTTCTCCTGCTAGTTTTAAATGTTCAACACCTTCCTCTTATTTGAAATCTACTTGCTTTCTTCAAGCTCTTAAATAGTTAAGAATTAATCACATATTCATGCAATACAGAAGAGGTACTTGGCCTATTGAGTCAGCACTGACAAAAACAAATCTGAATCTACACTAGTCCCAGTTTCCAACACTTCACGCACAGCCTTGAATGTTATGACATTTCAAGTGCTCTCCAAGAACTTGTTAAAGGTTGTGAGATTTCAACTGGCAATGGCAGTTTTAATATGAAGGGGCAAAATGGGACAGTGCAGGCTTTGAGGGCTGAAGGGCCTGTTCCAGTTCTGTTTTGTTCTTTGTTCGAACTACCTTCCCAGGCAACCCATTCCAGATTCCACCCTTTGGGTGAAAAATGAATTCTTTAAATCATCTCTAGACTTTATTATGTCCCCTTATTGTTAACTATTCAATGAACAGGACCAGCTGCTTTCTAGACACCCTGTGCATACTTCTCATTATCTTCCACAGCTCTTAGCCTTTCCTGCTCGAAAGGAAACAACCCATGCGTACTCAGCCTTTCTTCATAGTGCATCCTTCCTGTAATGCAGTTACCAGAACTAAACACAGTACTCCAGCCATGGCCAAACTAAAGTGTTGTATGGCTCCAACATCACTTGCCTTGGTCTTATAATGTTTGCCGCAATTGATAAAGGCAAGTGTTGCATATGCCTTCCTAAATACCCCACTAACCTGTTCTGCTGCCTTCAGGGAGCTGTGGACAAGCACCTCCCCTTCCCAACCCAACCCAACCCAACCCTTCCCCCACCCCCAATCCCTTGTTCCTCAGAATTTCCTAGTCTTCTGCATCCATTGAGTAGTCTCTTGCTTTGTTATTTCTTCCAAAGTGCATCACATCACAGTTATCTGGGTTAAATTTCATCTGCCTATAGAATCAAATGATGGTTTTGCACCTCTGTCAGCAAAATCAAAGTTTTACTGCCTCCTGTGGGCCGTGCTGAATTTTCCCCCTTCTTCACGGGCAAATTGAATGTTCTACTTCCCATTACAGCCTAAAAGCCTAACACAAAATGTTGGTTTTTCCACAATTTTTCAAATAATTTTCTGCAGCTGCAGCCTCAATAAATCTTCCCTCCAAATCCATGGTTTTAAAATTATGTACATTGCAATATTGTTAAACTTGTGAAGTTCTTCTATTTTCTTCTGTCACACTCTGCCTTCTCAATCTTTTTACTTGACCTTGTCCTGCTATAAATCTACTCTGTGACATTTATGATGCTCTGGCCTCATTGTAAATTAACTTAATTGCCCTTGACTTTGCTCTGTGGCTGTACATTGTTGAATGGCTTGTTATGCCTGCAACGCTTATTATAAAACCTGCACACCCTCCTTTACCCTCTATCCATCCTAGCCTGGTCTTTTGCACCATTATTTTGATTTTAACTTTAGTCTCTGATGTCAAACCAATTGCTTCCTGGCCAAATCATGATGTTTATAAAATCATGAGGGGCATGGATCGGGTAAATAGACAAGATCTTTTCCCTGGAGTGGGGAAGTCCAGACCTAGAGGGCATAGGTTTAGGGTGAGAGAGGGAAGATTTAAAAGGGACCTAATGGGCAACTTGTTCACATAGATGTTGGTGCGTGTATGGAATGAGCTGCGAGAGGAAGTGGTGGAGGCTGGTACAATTACAGCAATTAAAAGGTGTCTGGATGGGTATATGAATAGGAAGGGTTTAGAGGGATATGGGCCAAGTGCTGGCAAATAGGTCTAGATTAGATTAAGATATCTGGTTGACACAGACAAGTTGGACCGAAGGGTTTGTTTCCGTGTTGTACATCTCAATGACTCTATGACAGCCCCTAAAGATCCTTCTTTCCCAAGGACTCTGTAACTGGCTAGTATGACTAGTTCTTTTACTAGCCCATATTATTTTTTCTGCGCTTATACCAATCTTATAGAGAAAGTTTTAGTCTGGGTTTTAGTTTTGTGCTGCTTTGTAGACTACTCAATCACCTTCAGGTGCTGACTTACTGAGTATTGTTAGTAGTAAACATATTTTTCTTTCACCTTCTGAACTGAATGGACTATTTTCATAAAGGTATTCTGCCAGTGTCTCCATGTCCTATATAGTGATACCTAACATTGGCAGTTTGTGATTGAGATAGTGTATAAGGGTGTGCAGTGGAGGATAAACCACTAGTCTTAATCGCAAGAGGCATGTGATTTAGACCACAAGACAATAAGACATAGAAGTGGAAGTGAGGCCATTCAGCCCATCGAAGCCACTCTGCCATTCAATCATGGCTAATGGGCATTTCAACGCCGCTTACCCGCACTCTCCCCTTATCCCTTAATTCATTGCGAGATTAAGAATTTATCAATCGCTGCCCTGAAAGCATTTAACGTCCTGGCCTCCACTGCGCTCTGTGGTAATGAATTCTACAGGCCCATTACTCTATGGCTGAAGAAATGTCTCCTCATTTCTGTTCTACACTGATCCCCTCTAATTTTAAGGCTGTGCCAACGGGTATCCCTGCCTGACGGAAATAAATTCCCAGCATTCACTCTTTCTAAGCCATGCATTATCTTGTAAGTTTCAATTAGATCTCCCCTCAACTTTCTAAATGCTGATGAAAACAATCCTGGGATCCTCAACCATTCATCATATGTTAGGCCTACCATTCCAGGGATCATCTGTGTGAAATCTCTGCTGGACACTCTCCAGTGCCGGTATGTCTTTCCTGAGGTGTGGGGCCCAAAACTGGACACAGTATTCTAAATGGGGCCTAACCAGAGCTTTATGAAGTCTCAGTAGCACATTGCTGCTTTTACATTCCAACCCTCTTGAGATAAATGACAACATTACATTTGCTTTCTTAACCATGGACTCAACATTTAGAGAATCCTGGACTAACTCTCCCAGATCTCTATGTACTTTGGCTCTATGAATTTTCTCGCATTTAGAAAATAGTCTATGCCTGTATTCTTTTTACCAAAGTGCAAGACCTCACATTTGCTGACATTGAATTTCATTAGCCATTTCTTGGACCCCTCTCCCAAACAGTCTAAATCTTTTTACAGTCTCCCCACCTCCTCATTATGACCTGCCTGTCTGCCTAACTCCGTATCATTGGCAAACTTCACCAGACTGCCCCCAGTCCCTTCATGCAGATCATTAATATATAAAGTGAACAGCTGCAGCCCCAACACTGAACCCTGCGGGACACAACTTGTCACCGGCTGCCATTCTGAAAAAGAACTTTTTATGCCAACTCTCTGCCTTCTGTCAGACAGCCAATTCTCAATCCATGCCAGTAGCTCACCTCGAACACCATAAGCCCTCACCTTTCTTAGCAGCCTCACGTGAGGCACCTTATCAAAGGCCTTTTGGAAGTCTAGGTAGGTAACAACCACTAGGTTTCCTTCGTCTAACCCACTTGTTACCTCTTCAAAGAATTTTAACAGGTTTGTCAAGCATGACCTCTCCTTACTAAATCCATGCTGACTTGGTCTAATCCAACCCTGCACTTCCAAGGGTTTAGAACTCTCATCTTTTACAATGGATTCTAGAATTTTACCAAACACCGAGGTTGGGCAAGGTTTGTAGCTCAGGTTGAGATTTAGGGTGTAGGTTTACTCGCTGAGCTGTAGGTTTGATATCCAGACATTTCAGTACCTGGCTAGGTAACATCATAGTGGCAACCTCCAAGTGAAGCGAAGCTGTTGTCTCCTGCTTTCTATTTATGCGTTTGTCCTGGATGGGGTTCCTGGGGTTTGTGGTGATGTCATTTCCTGTACGTTTTCTGAGGGGTTGACAGATGGTATCTAGATCTATGTGTTTGTTTATGGCATTGTGGTTGGAGTGCCGGCCTCTAGGAATTCTCTGACATGTCTTTGCTTGGCCTGTCCCAGGATAGATGTGTTGTCCCAGTCGAAATGGTGGTTTTATTTCCTCCTTGTGAAGGGCTACGAGGGAGAGAGGGCTGTGTCTTTTTGTGGCTAGCTGGTGTTCGTGTATCCTGGTGGCTAACTTTCTTCCTGTTTGTCCTACGTAGTGTTTGTGGCAGTCCATGCATGGAATGTTGTAGATGACGTTGGTTTTGTCCAAGGGTTGTACTGGGTCTTTTAAGTTTGTTAGTTTTTGTTTGAGAGTGTTGGTAGGTTTGTGTGCTACTGGGATTCTGAGGGGTCTTAGTAGTCTGGCTGTCATTTCTGAAGCTTCTTTGTATGGTAAGGTGGTTAGGGTTTCTGGCTGTGTTTGGTCTGCTTGTCGTGGTTTGTTCTTGAGGAATCTGTGGACTGTATTTTTTGAGTATCCGTTCTTCTTGAATACATTGTATAGGTGGTTCTCCTCTGTTTTCCGAAGTTTGTCTGTGCTGCAATGTGAGGTAGCTCGTTGGAATAGTGTTCTGATACAGCTTGTCATCACAAAACAAAACAAGATAGAAGAGACATTTAACATCATCAACAACACCCTCACAGGCATAAAGTTCACCAAGGAGGAGGAAACCGACAAAAAACTCGCATTCCCTGACGCCACAGTCGAAAGAACGGACAACGGAGAACTACAAACCTGCAAACACAGAAAACCGACAAACACTGACCAAATACTTAACTACACCAGCAACCATCCCAACACACACAAACGAAGCTGTATCAGAACACAATTTATCAATTTTTAGACCTTTTAGCTTTTCTAGCACTTTCTCTTTTGTAATGACTACCATACTCAACTCTGCCCCTTGAATCTCCTTAATTGTTGGAATACTACTCATGTCCTCCTCTGTAAAGACTGACACAAAGTTCTTATTAATTTCTTTAGCTATTTCCTTATCTCCCCCAGCCTTCCTGCATGAATTTAGAGTGGCCCAATGTCTACTTTTGCCTCTTGTCTGTTTCTTATGTATTGAAAGAAACTTTTACTGTCATTTCTAATATTACTGGCCATCCTACCTTCACATTTGATCCTCTCCTTCCTTATTTCTCTCTTTGCTATCCTGTTTATTTTTGTAGTCTTCCTAATCTTCTGATTTCCCAGTGCTCTTGGTCACTTTATAGACGCTCTCTTTTTCTGTGATACAATTCCTGATTTCCTTTGTCAGCCATAGCTGACTAATTCCACCCCCCCCCCCCATCATTGGGATGAATTCTGTACTGTGTCCTCAATTACACCCCAGAAACTACTGCCATTGTTTCTCTATTATCTTCCCAACTAGACTCTGCTTCCAGTCGATCTTCGTTAGTTCCTATCTCGTGCCCTTCTAATTACCTTTATTTAAGTGTAATACTATTACATCCGATTTTGCCGTCTGTAACTGCAGACTGCAGACTGAACTCTACCGTATTATGATTGCTGCCCCCTTACTTTATCATCTTCTATAAGGTCTGGCTCATTACATTGCACTAAGTGCAGAATAGCCTGCTCCCTTTTGGGCTGCATCACAAAGTATTCCAAAAAGCCATCCTGTAAGCATTCCATGAATTCCCTTTCTTTGGATCCACCGGCAACATTATTCACCCAGTCTATTTGCATATTGAAATCCCTCGTGATGACCGTGAACTTGCCTTTCTGACATGCCCTATCTATTTCCTGATACATCTTGTGCCCCTGATCCTAACCATTGCTAGGAGGTCTGTACATAACTCCCATTATGGTTTTTGTTATCTTTGTGATTCTTCAACTCCACCCACTCAGACTCCACATTATCTTACCCTATGTAATTCAGTGCCATAGATTTAATTTCATTCTTAACTAACAAGGCAACCTTGCCCCCTCTGCCCATCTCCCTGTCCTTTTGATAAGTTGTAAATCCTTGGATGTTTAACTGCCAGTTCTGAACCCCCTGAACCATGTCTCTGTGATGCCTACCACATCATAATCATTCACAATGATTTGTGTGGTTAATTCATCTACTTTGTTGCGAATACTACGAGCATTCAGGTCAAGCACCTTAATGCTAATATTCTTATCCTCATGATTTCCATCACCTCTCGTAATATGTCCTAAATTATCCTTCATTTCTCCTTCATTCCTAGTCTGCCTTGAACTTAAACCCTGCACACATGCTAACCTGCTGCTTATCTTTCTACTTGACTCAATAGTCCCTGTTGCTTTCCCTTTCCCTTCCCCCTGACTCACAAGTTTAAGGTCCTAGTGACCACTCTATTTATCCTTTTCGCCAGAACACTGGTTCTAGATCGGTTCAGGTAGAGGCCGTCCCATCAGTACAGATCGCCCCGGTTCCAAAACTGATGCCAATGTCCCATGAATGGAATCCCTCTTTCCCACACTAATCTCTTAGCCATGTGTTTACTTCCCTAGGACTTAACCACTATGTAGTTTATTGCATAATATCATTAGGTGTATGTTTCATTGGCTGTTTAGACATTGTCAGGAGTCTGAGGGATACATCTGTCTCCATTATCAAGAGCTAGACTCTTAATTCTTCACCAACACTCTGTGATATGACCAAAAAAAATGGAACCTCATGCAGTCTCTTTTCAGAGCCATCATATTACACAATATCAACCCTATATCATTCAGGAAACACTTCATAGGATTTTCAGATGAGGATCTTGAATAAATAAGGTCACTGAAATAAAGCAGAGACATGGTATTGAGACATAGTTGCTGTTAGAATTTTGATGTAGAATAATAAAATGTTGTTGTGGTTCTGTTCGCCGAGCTGGATGTTTTTGTTGCAAACGTTTCGTCCCCTGGCTAGGCGACATCATCAGTGCTTGGGAGCCTCCTGCGAAGCGCTTCTTTGATGTTTCCTCCGGTGTTTATAGTGGTCTGTCCCTGCCGCTTCCGGTTGTCAGTTTCAGCTGTCCGCTGTAGTGGTTGGTATATTGGGTCCAGGTCGATGTGTTTGTTGATGGAGTTTGTGGATGTTCATGTTACTGCTGTTCTCCATGAGATTTATCCAAAAACTTTAAAATAAGATTCCTGAGTGCCTTTTGTTTTTTTTAATCTTGCTTCATATAATTCATCTATTTACATGGCATACTGGAGTCAAAAGTCATAACATCCCTGATGATCACTGCGAGTACATTTTGTAATTTGCATCTCTATCAGTATGTGGTACCAGGTAAGGTTCTTTTGAGGTCATTCGCTGCCTCAAACTTTGCTTTATCATTGCTTTATCTTGTGTTTAACGGTACTGGACTACAACAACATGCCCTGGTATTGATGGCTCAGTGGTTAGCACCACTGCCTGTCAGCACTAGGGACCCAGGTTCGATTCCGCCCTCAGGTGACTGTGTGGTGGTTATGCATTCTCCCTGTGTCTGCATGGATTTCCTCCATGTGCTCTGGTTTCCTCCCACAGTCTAAGGGTGTGCAGATTTTGTGAATTGGCAATGCTAAATTCCCCATAAGTGTCTAGGGATGTATAGGCTAGGTGGGTTAGCCAAGGGAAGTTAGCAGGGTTCTGAGGAGAAGGTGGGGGGGCGGAGCTGGGTCTGGGTGGGATGCTCTTTGGAGAGTTGGTGAAGACTTAATGAACTGAATGGTCCATTACTGCACTGTAGGGTTTGCATAATTTTATGGTGGAGAATATGCCACCATGGAGTATCTACAGAAGAGACACTGTTTTGAGATAACGACAGGTTTATTTGATGAAAGAAATAAAGGAAAATAGATTTGGCTAGGCATAATTTCTAGGACTATAGGGAGCTGATGTAGATACAGCTGCTCTGTCAAAGCTGGAGTTGAACTCCTTGCCTCTATTCATACTGTGTGTGCTGTCAGTAGAATGGGTAAAGCCATTGTACATGAATGTTAACACCTTTAGAACCATTACCTTATGCAACAATTACTTTAGGAGCTACCACTGATCCACAGTCAGTCATACCTGATAAATTATTTTGAATAATAGGGTATATGATGAAAGCAACATGACAATTTTCAGGGCAATGGACATCATGTTTAACAAAAGGCAAGTGCTATTGCAGTTAACCTGAAGCAATGAAATGTGGAACAATCAGTGCATTTTTGAGGACTGTGTAACTCTGCAGAATTGGACAGTATACTCTTCTTGTTCTCAGGTTCCATGGAGAAAGTAAATGTCACTCTGGAGCCATGTTTTCCTAATTTCCGCAGAGTAGCCTCTTCCATTAATTCCTCCCATTGTTTTTCATAAGAAAATTTTACTCTTCAGTCCAAAGGTAACTTTTTCCATGACTCACTATAACTGGTAAAAATTTTCAAACGAACAGGTTGCAGAGCAAAAAGAAATTACATTCATAAAGCTTTGAATACATCAGCCAAGAGCTGATACAAAATCCACCTCAATCTGCTCTGCTCATATTCTCATCGATATTGTACTTTTGAAAGAAGTCAGGTTTTGGGATGGTATTTTAAATTAGGTTTGGGGACCTTTTTGATCTGGAAATTTTATTCATTGTGTATGCTACAAGCTTCGTACATGGGGGTTGTGAACAATGTTTTCTTCAATCAAAGAACCAGCCATATATAGATCAGATATATCATAGCTGATCGAGAGGGAGCAGATCCAGATTGAGCAGTGTCTGAAACTAACCCATAAATTACTGTGCTTTGCATTTGAAGTTACAATGTGAATGGACATATCATAAGCCCTTGGGCCTGAAGGCAATTGGATTGTTAAGTATTTTCCTAAATAATATATTTGTGTTTTCTAGATAAAATTCAGTGATGCCTTTTCTGCTGTATCTCGCCAATGATCAAGGTACAATTTGAGTTCACAGCAATTAAATTTAGAGAAAAAAAGTACAGGACTGCAGTTGTGGAAGTTATCAACAGGTAGTTATTTTCCAAAGGTTTACAACTGTTAAAATGTTTTCCTTCTGACTTAACCCGACGTCTACAACTATAGCAGTGAAACACAAGTTCAGAAATCCCTGAAAGTTAAATGATTCTGTTATGACTATAATTTTCCTTAATACAATTGGATAAAGGCAACTGCCCCAATGCTATATAACCCTGGCTGTGTGTGACCAATTTGTAGAATAAGTTGCCACAGTCTTGTTTGAATGTAACAATATTTATTTTATTGCAATTTAGCTTAATTTATCATATTATTTAGCCATCTCTGAGCTGTTTTTATACTTCTATACAATTATGTAGTTTCATCACTTTGATTTTATATTCCTACCTTAATTCATCACTCCAACTTGGCTTAATATTGCCATTGGTAAGATCTTATTCATAGTGCAATATTAGGAAAATTATATATTTTAGAGATATAAGTTTGTAAATCCTTATTAGTTCAAACCTGATATAGATGAAAGTTGTGTGTTCGATTGTTGCCCAATGTATTGTTAGGGTTTCTAAAGGGGGTATGTGCCACTGAGGTTAAACCATGCATTATATTCATTGTGGTAGTTGTGGCCTGTATCAATAATAAAGCTTTTAGTGAGCAGATTTACAGTCACCTTCATCTTGTACTGCACATTACTATTGCCAGTGTGAATAAGGTGTTAGTGATGTTCTCCAGTGACAGGACTTTGAAAGGACCTGTTGTTTCACTGACTTTTCTGTTGACAGCATTCGTTGCATTGGGAATGGATCTCAGTGCTCCCTGGTATTTGACTGAACAATGGGGAATAAACAAAGATTGTAAAGTGCCTGCCAGAGGTATCAAGTGTCTCCAAATTTCTACATGATGTCCAGACATTGTGCTTTGCATTGTATCTAATGACCTAGCTGACAAAGATTAAGGATGGTTTACCTCTGACACTAAATGTTAAACATTTGTTTTGAAAAGCAAAATAATACATACAACCATAATAATGGACTCAGCATTCCTGGTGACTGTCAATAGGTCTCATTTTGATGTCTCTAACTTCCAAGGGAGCATGAGATAGCAATGAGCATCTGTGGATACCTTAAAAATTTACATATTTTGTTCAGAAGCACAAACATCATTTGACCTACCATTCAATCAGCAACGGCAATGCAGTGGAGCTGCTTAATTCTAATGAATTTTTGTGATTGCTAAAGTACTTTAGCCATTGATTGAAAAATAATCCAAGACTATATGCATAATGTGTTGACCTGCGCAAAAAAAAGTGTGCTGTACTCCAACTTGAGACAGATTAGATTAGATTCCTACAGTACGGAAACAAGCCCTTCAGCCCAACCAGTCCACACTGACCCATTTCCCTCTGACTAATGCACCTAACACTATGGGCAATTTAGCGTGGCCAATTCACCTGACGTGCACATCTTTGGACTGTGGGAAGAAACCAGAGCACCTGAAAGAAACCCACGCAGACACAGGGAGAATGTGCAAACTCCGCACAGACAGTCACCCAAGGCTGGAATCAAACCTGGGACCCTGGTACTATGAGGCAGCAGTGCTGACCACCATGCCGCCCATGTTGTGAAATGCATGTTAACCTCACAGATATCAGCCACCTTTTTCCTTGCATTGTGCCGGGTCCTTTCTTAGGTATTGGATTCCAAGATAATTGTATCAGATATTTCTGAGGAGCACACCTCTCAAGTTCATACAGTACAGTCCCTAATTAGAATATCAGTGATTAAGATCTCAAATTCAAAATATATGTCTCTTGACTCCTAGAAATCTATATTTCATGGGAAGCTAAAGTGAAGAACTTGCCTGCATTCACCGATACAAATGTTTAGGTTAGAAACATTTCTGAAGCATTTACCAGCTGTTTATTCCTAATATGTATGAATTCTATCTCTTCATTGTTCAGCCTGTTGAATGGATGTTGGATTTATTAGATTAGATTACTTACAGTGTGGAAACAGGCCCTTCGGCCCAACAAATCCACACTGACCCGCTGAAGCGCAACCCACCCAGACCCATTCCCCTACATTTACCCCTTCACCTAACATTACGGGCAATTTAACATGGCCGATTCACCTAACATGCACATTTTTGGACTGTGGGAGGAAACCGGAGCACCCGGAGGAAACCCACGCAGACACGGAGAACGTGCAAACTCCACACAGAAAGTCGCCTGAGGTGGGAATTGAACCCGGGTCTCTGGCGCTGTGAGGCAGCAGTGCTAACCACTGTGTCACCGTGCTGGTCCCCCTTTATCTTTTGGTCCCCCTTGTGAAATTAAGAAGGAATTATTAAGCAAGAATTATTGTTGTGGTTCTGTTCGCCGAGCTGGAAATGTTTGTTGCAAACGTTTCGTCCCCTGTCTAGGTGACATCCTCAGTGCTTGGGAGCCTCCTGTGAAGCGCTTCTGTGGTGTTTCCTCCGGCATTTATAGTGGCCTGTCCCTGCCGCTTCCGGTTGTCAGTTTCAGCTGTCCGCTGTAGTGGCCAGTATATTGGGTCCAGGTCAATGTGTTTGTTGATGGAGTTTGTGGATGAATGCCATGCCTCTAGGAATTCCCTGGCTGTTCTTTGTTTGGCTTGCCCTATAATGGTAGTGTTGTCCCAGTCGGATTCATGTTGCTTGTTGCCTGCGTGTGTGGCTTCTAAGGATAGCTGGTCGTGGCGTTTCGTGGCTAGTTGATGTTCATGGATGCGGATCGTTAGCTGTCTTCCTGTTTGTCCTATATAGTGTTTTGTGCAGTCCTTGCATGGGATTTTGTACACTACATTAGTTTTGCTCATGCTGGGTATCATTCGACGTAACGGCACTGTTCACCTCTATTGACAAAACCCTAACCAGAGAAACAATAGCCAACCTGCTGGACATACAGAACAGACAACAGGACTTTGAACCTATCAACAAAGATGGCATACTTAAACTACTGGACTTGTGCCTCACAACACACTTCACATTCAACAACCAGATATACGAACAAATCAACGGAACACCCATGGGCTCACCGATCTCGGGACTCATAGCAGAAGCAGTAATGCAAAGGTTAGAACAAACAGTCCTACCACAAATTCAACCCAAACTCTGGGTCAGATATGTTGATGACACCTTTGTAATCATTAAAAACACAGAAATAGAGAATACACACCGGATCATCAACTCCACACTCACAAGAATCCGATTCACGAGAGAGGAAGAAAAAGGCAACTAACTCCCATTCCTAGACGTGATGGTACAGAGAACACCAAAGGTAGAATTCACCACAAAGGTACACAGGAAAGCCACACACACAGACCAAATCCTGAACTATGAAAGCAACCACC
>NC_057731.1:10661320-10678189 GCF_004010195.1 Chiloscyllium plagiosum | reverse complement strand
CAGCTAACGATCCCCATCCATGAACACCAACTAGCCACGAAACGCCACGACCAGCTATCCTTAGTAGCCACACACGCAGGCGACAAGCAACATGAATTCAACTGGGACAACACTACCATTATAGGGCAAGCCAAACAAAGAACAGCCAGGGAATTCCTAGAAGCATGGCACTCATCCACAAACTCCATCAACAAACACATCGACCTGGACCCAATATACCGGCCACTACAGCGGACAGCTGAAACTGACAACCGGAAGCAGCAGGGACAGGCCACTATAAATGCCGGAGGAAACACCACAGAAGCGCTTCACAGGAGGCTCCCAAGCACTGAGGATGTCACCTAGACAGGGGACGAAACAAAAATTTCCAGCTCGGCGAACAGACCCACAACAACGAGCACCCGAGCTACAAATCTTCACCCAAACTTTGAGCAAGAATTATTAAGCAGTGAATAATTTTTAAGGAACACCATTTTTACATATACTTCTAGCCTACAGTTAGCTCTGAAATATAGCTACAACTACAGGAAGTTTGAGATTTAAATCACAAATAGTTGGTGTGCTTGTCTTCAGGGCATATTTAACCATATTTGGAAATGCTTATGTTACTCCTTGTAATGTAAGAAAATTGACTTCAATTTACTGATATTGAGAATGCAAAAGACATTTACTACAGTTGATTATGCACAAACTTTAGATATTAACAGGCAATATGCTTTTTCTGTTGTGCGTTATGCTTTTAAATGATTCTAGGTTAAGACGGAGTCTGAGACCTTTTTCTCTCCCATGTCACGTGCTGTGATGACTATCCAGTCATGATAACATGAGAATGTCTCTTGAAGGCATACAGACATACTGACTTTGAGACATAATGCAACAACTGTCAGTAAAAGGTACTGGAAAAGGAAGGAACAATAATATGTTCGAGAAAACTAAACATTTTCCACAAGGAGGTTAAGGCAAATTGATTAGAAAGACTGGCAAAAAATTTGAACAATATTAAAAATATGTAAAAATGGGAAGAATAATTGATTTTAACACAAGTACTGATTGATAGAAAATTAAAGAGTACGTGAAACATAACTCTAAAATACAAATGCCAAAAGTGAATAAATCAGAATTCTGTTGTTTAACCCTCTTTCGCCATTAACAGGAACTTTTTGCTTTGGTTTAATTAAAATGCAACAGGCATCAGAGTTTGTCACATCAGACTTTCAAACAATTTGAGGTACTAATTCTTTTTTGCCTAATGACAACAAATAATTTCTTTCATAATCAAGCAATTTTCATAAATTCTGAAAAAATAACAAAAAAAGTTCTAATGTTTTCTTCATAAAATTAACAACTTGGCCTTTGTTTTGCTGGCTTGTTTTATTATTGAGGGAAACACGTTAATATCAGTAAATTGGGTATAGGTTTATGCTGCATGAAAAAGCTTATGAAATTCTGTATAAATTTCACTTCGCTAATTGTGAGTCTGATTACTTCCATTGGCCTCCATTAATGCTTAAAACAATTGCAAACATTCAACTGAGCTACCCCAAGATGGCACTGGTGAGATATCTGTGCTCAAATCTAAAAGACATAGCCAGTTGTCAGCTTCTTTATTTTCCTTCATCTCCTCTTTCAGTCTTCTCTACTTCAGTGTCTATCCAGGTTATTGTCATGGTTGAAATGATTGTATTTGGCAGTGGTTTCTTCTGAGAAGGAAATTCCAACATTTTTGTCTCAGATTTGCCTACTACCTCTGCTGCATATTTTGCAAAATTTATTTAGACAAGTGTTGTCAGCTTTCCTTCAAGTGTCTACAATGCAAATTCTTCAACTTTGTGACGTGATGATTGCTCACATTAAGTCTGTTTTTGAAGTGTTGTTTAATGTTTGCTAGGGATATTAGGTTTCATAAACCATTTCATTCTACTGTTAAGACCTGTTATTGTATTTCAAAATGAAGCAGGTTGTGGGCAATTTAACCCACTATGTCTAGCGGGATCATTACAAGGGTCCCTTTAATTTGGAGAGTTTGCCTGAACTTTATCCCTGCTGGAATCCTGAGTTGATACTTTCACTGCTCCCAGATATTATGTGGGAGTTGGCTGATCCCACTGTGAATGGCAGTGACCACATCTGCAGCAAGCATTGATTGCTAGAAGAACTCCAGATCAGAACTGATGATCTGGAATCTGAGCTTCAAACTCTGCAGCACATCCAGGAGGGAGAAAATTACCTGGACACTTTATTTCAAGAGGCAGTCACACCTAGCAGATTAAGTAATTTAAATTCAGTAAGTGTTCAGGGACAATAGGGTGTGACTGTAAGTGAGGCAGATAGGGGGATTCTGAGTTCAGGAGTGGAGGAGCCTCAGCCCTTGACCTTGTCCAACGGGATGAGATTCTTGCTCCCTGTATGGATGAGGAAAAGGGCTGTGGACAGGATGAGCCAGCTGACCATGGCACCATGGTGCAGAAGGCCATTCAAGAAGGGGGGAGCAAAAAGACAAGCAGTTGGTAGAGGGAAGTCTATAAGTAGGAGGACAGATAGTATCTTATGCAAGCTGGATCAGGAGTCCCACAAGATGTGTTGCCTGCCTGGTGCCAGGGTACAAGACATCTCCGACTGGCTTGAAATGATATTGGAGCAGGAGGGGGACAATCCAGTTGTTGTGGTCCATGTTGGGGCTAACAACATAGGCAAAGCTAGAGTAGAGGAGCTGTACAGCGATTATCAAGCACGAGGAAGGAAATTGAAGAACAGATCCTAAAGGGTCATAATCTCTGGATTAATGCCCCAATTGGCATAGGGATAAGCAAGTTAGGGAAATAAATATGTGGCTAAGGAATTTGTGTGGGAAAGAGGGATTCCATTTCATGGAGCATTGGCATCAGTTTTCGAACCAGGGGGATCCGTACTGCTGGGACAGTCTCCACTTGAACCGATCTGGAACCAGTGTTCCAGCGAAAAGGATAAATAGGGTGGTCACTAGGACATTAAACTTCTGAGTTGGGGGAGGAAGGGAAAACAAAAGTGACAGGGAGTATGGAGTCAAGCAGCAGCATAGCATGTGTTCAGATGGGTTTAAACTCAAGGTAGGCGAGGAATGCAGGATAAAGGAAGGATAACTTAGGACATCTTATGATTTCCAATATCTCTGCTAATGATAAGAACATTAGCATAAAGGTGCTTTAGCTGAATAATTGGAGTATTTGCAACAAAGTAGATGAATTTACAACACAAATCATGAATGATTATGATCTGATAAGCATCACAGAATTGTGGTTGCAGGGGCTTCATGACTGGCAGTTAAACATCCAAGGATTTACAACTTATCGAAAAGACAGGGAGGTAGGCAGAGGGGGCAGGATTGCCTTGTTAGTTAAGAATGAAATTAAATCTATGGCGCTGAATGACATAGGTTCAGATAATGTGGAGTCTGTGCGGGTGGAATTGAAGAGCCACAAAAGCAAAAAAAACATAATGGAAGTTATCTGCAGACCTCCTAACAATGGTCAGGACCAGGGGTACAAGAAGTACCAAGAAATAGATAGGGCATATCAGAAAGGCAAGGTCACGGTGATAATGGGAAAATTCAATACGCAGGTAGACTGGGTGAATAATGTTGCCAGCGGATCCAAAGAAAGGGAATTCATGGAATGCTTACAGGATGGCTTTTTGGAACAGCTTGTGATGGAGCCCAAAAGGAAGCAAGCTATTCTGGACTTAGTGCTATGTAATGAGCCAGACTTTATAAAAGATCTTAAAATAAGGGAACACTTAGGAGGCAGCGATCATAATAGAGTAGAGTTCAGTCTGCAGCTTGAAAGAGAGAAAGCAAAATTGGATGTAATAGTGTTACAGTTAAATAAAGGTAATTATAGGGGAATGAGAGAGGAGCTGACTAAAATTGATTGGGAGCAGATCCTAGTGGGGAAGACAGTAGAGCAAAAGTGGCAGTAGTTTCAGGGTGTAATTGAGGACACAATACAGAGGTACATCCCAAAGAAAAGAAAGTTTATCTGGGGGTGGTGGATTAGACAGCGACGGTTGACAAAGGAAGCCAGGAAATGGATCAATGAAAAAGAGAGCACCTGTAAAGTGGCCAAGAGCACTGGGAAATCAGAAGATTGGGAAGGCTACAAAAGCAAACAGGATAGCAAAGAGAGAAATAAGGAAGGAGAAGATCAAATATGAAGGTAAACTAGTCAGTAATATGAGAATTGATAGTAAAGTTTCTTTCAATACATAAGAAACAAACAAGATGCAAAAGTAGACATTGGGTCACTCTAAATTGATGCAGGAAGGCTAGTGATGGGAGATAAGAAAATATCTGAAGAGCTTAATAAGTACTTTGTGTCAATCTCCACAGTGGAAGACATGAGTAATATCCCAACAGGGATATTAAGGAGACTTGGAGGCAGAAGTGCAGATGGCAGGCATTACAAAAGAGGAAGTGCTAGAAAAGCTAAAAGGTCTAAAAATTGATGAATCTCCGGGCCCAATGGGCTACATCCTCGAGTTCTGAGGAAAAAGTCACTGGTGTCAGAGAAAGTCCCAGATGATTGGAAAATTGCTGTTGTAAGCCCCTTGTTCAAGAAAGGATCAAGACAAAAGATGTAAAATTATAGGCCGATTGGCGTAACCTCAGTTGTTGGTAAAATTCTAGAATCCATTGTTAAGGATGAGATTTCTAAATTCTTGGAAGTACAAGGTCGAATCAGAACAAGTCAACATGGATTTAGTAAGGGAAGGTCGTGCCTGACAAACCTGTTAGAATTCTTTGAAGAGTTAACAAATAGGTTAGATCAGGGAAACCCAGTGGATGTTATCTATCTAGACTTCCAAAGGCCTTTGATAAGGTGCCTCACGAGAGGCTGCTGAGAAAGGTGAGGCCCATGGTGTTTGAGGTGAGCTATTGGCATGTATTGAGGATTGGCTATCTGACCAAAGGCAGAGAGTTGGGGTAAAAGATTCTTTTTCGGAATGACAGCTGGTAACAAGTGGTGTCCCACAGGGTTCAGTGTTGGGACCGTAGCTGTTCACTTTAGATATTAATGATTTGGATGAAGGGACTGGGGCCATTCTGGTGAAGTTTGCCAATGATATGATGTTAGGTAGACAGGCAGGTCATACTGAGGAGGTGGGGAGGCTGCAGAAAGATTTTCCTGATATTCCTGATGAAGGGCTTTTGCCTGAAACGTCAATTTTCCTGCTCCTCGGATGCTGCCTGAACTGCTGTGCTTTTCCAGCACCACTCTAATCCAGAATCTGGTTTCCAGCATCTGCAGTCATTGTTTTTACCTTGCAGAAAGATGTAGACAGTTCAGGAGAGTGGTCCAGGAAATGGCTGATGAAATTCAATGTGAGCAAATGTGTGGTCTTGCACTTTGGTAAAAAGAATACTGACATGGACTATTTTCTAAACAGTGAGAAAATTCATAAAGCTGAAGTACAAAGGGATCTCAGAACGCTAGTCCAGGATTCTCTAAAGGTTAACTTGCGGGTTGAATGCATGGTTAGGAAAGCGAATGTAATGTTGTCATTTATCTCAAGAGGCTTGGAATATAAAGGCAGCAGTGTGTTTCTGAGACTTTATAAAGCTCTAGTTAGTTCTAGTTAGGCCCCATTTAGAATATTGTGTCCAATTTTGGGCACTTCAGGAAGGACATACTGGCACTGGAGCTGAGGATCCTGGGATTGTATTCATTAGAAATATAGAGACATAGAAATTAGATGCAGGAGTAGGCCATTCAGCCTTTCGAGCCTGCACCACCATTCAATACGATCATAGCTGATCATGCTATTTCAGTATCCCATTTCCGCTTTCTCACCATACCCCTAGATCCTTTCAGCTGCAAAAGCCACGTCCAACTCCTTCTTGACTATAATCGAACTGGCCCCAACAGCTTTCTGTGCGAGAGAATTCCACAGGTTCACAATTCTCTGAGTGAAGAAATTCTTCCTCATCTCAGTTCCCTCATTCTTAGTCCTTGATCCCTAGTTCCGGACCTCCCCAACATCAGGAATATTCTTCCCACATCTAACTTGTCCAGTCCCATCAGGATTTTATATGTTTCTATGAGATCCCCCTTTATTCTACTAAATTCCAGCAAGTACAAGCCCAGTCGATCCAGTCTTTCATTGTACGTTAGTCCTGTGAGTTCAGAAGGTTAAGGGGAGATCTAATAGAAACTTACAAGATAATGCATGGCTTAGAAAGTGTGGATGCTGGGAAGTTATTTCCATTAGGCAAGGCAACTAGGACCAATGGGCACAGCCTTAAAATTAGAGGGGTCAATGTAGAACGGAAATGAGGAGACATTTCTTCAATCCTGTGGTAGTGGGCCTGAGGAATTTATTGCCACGGAGTACAGTGGAGGCCAGGACGTTAAATGTCTTCAAGGCAGAGATTGATAAATTCTTGATCTTGCAAGGAATTATGGGTGACGGGGAGAGTGCAGGTAAGTGGAGTTGAAATGCCCATCGGCCATGATTGAATGGCAGAGTGAACTCGATGAGCCAAATGGCCTTCCTTCCACTCCTATGTCTTATGGTTTTATGGTCTTACTAGCTAGTTAGAAACTTCATAATATTATGCAAACTCATAGTCAGTGATTGGTTTTTAATATGAACCAATGCTGCTTGGGCTTTCCCACCAGGTGGTGCAGCAAAGAAACCTTACAATACAAGTCAACACCTTTTCTTTTTAATGGAAGTAGCCAGGAAAACCAAGAGGAGTATTTTTATTACCTCAAGTATGTTAGCAGCTCCCCTTTCCCAATTCCCTTCTCCTCTCTTCAGTGAGGTCCTCCCTAAACAGTGTCCCTCTAACGTATCTACTTGCTAGTGATCCAACCTTCACTGACTGGTGGCCTCTGTCCACTTAATCTTCAACTTTGTCCTTGTAGGATAATAGAATGCTTTAAAATGAAACTCAAACTTTTATGTAGTCCTTTCATCATTTTCCAAAATGCTTTACAATCAATAAAAATATTGGATTGTGGTTACTCTTCTCATGTTGGAAATAAGACAAATGAGACAGTCAGTTTTCACATAGCAAACTCCCACAAGCAATACTGTAATAGTGACCAAATCACCTCTTTTAGAGAAATAAATAAATGATAATTAGTGATCAGTGTACCAGGGATTGTACACCAATTTATCTTTGAAATAGTGACCTGGATTTTCAAGGAGCCAAGGCGACTCCAGGGACCTTACCAAATGAAGGGTGTGAAGTCAATCCAGAAGTTTGTCATCCATTTAGGTGGCTCAGTGGTTAGTACTGCTGCCTCACTGCACCAAGAACCTGGTTTCGATTCCACCGTTGGACGACTGTCCGTGTGGAGATTGTACATTCTCCCCATGTCTGCGTTGGTTTCCTCACACAGTCTCCTAAGATGTGCAGGCTAGGTAGATTAACCATGGGAAATGCAAGGTTGCAGGGATAAGCTAGGGGAGGTGGGAGGTTGGGCAGGATGTTCTTTGGTGGGGTTGGTGTGGACTTGGGCTGAATGGTTGCTTCCACAATATAGGAATTATATTTGCATCATGATACAGGGGGTTGGGAGAAAGAGTACAAGATTTGCATGGACGATCTCAAGATGAACAGTGGTGGATAGGAGACATGGATTGAGGTGGAGGGTTGGAGGGGCTAGTGGGTGGGTATTGGGCCTAGGTTTGCTGAGTTGGCAATTATAGTCATGGCAAGTCGTTGGGAAGGTGACAGGAAGTGAAGGTGGAGGGCAAGGGGGCCTAATGTTGTAACATACAAATGAGAATGAAGATGGGCCTTTTCAATTCACTGCCTTACTGTTCAGTCGTCCTTGCAGCCACCTATAATCTGTTCAACCTGCAACCATCTGGAACGAAGATCTCACCATGGCTCCTCATAACCAACTGCCAATCAAGGAGTGGCTCAGATGTTTCAAGAAAATAAGGGATGACCAGCCTATTAGCCAAACCTACATTATTGGCTGAGAATGCAGATTAGAGTGGTGCTGGAAAAGCACAGCAGGTCAGGCAGCATTTGAGGAGCAGGAAAATCGATGTTTTGAGCAAAAGCCCTTCATCAAGAATGATGAACCCTGATGAAGGGCTTTTGCCCGAAAAGTCGATTTTTCTGCTCCATAAATGCTGCCGGATCTGCTGTGCTTTTCCAGCACCTCTCTAATCTTGACTCTGAGCTCCAGCATCTGAAGTACTCACTTTTGCCTTATTGGCTGAGACCCCAGGCATCTATTGCTTTCATGAAACAAAGTTCCTGCTTCATTGACAGCTCTGGTTGTCTGATTTCCACAATCAATTTCACAATATTTCTTTACACAAGGTTAAGAGGTTACAAGTGCTTTCAGTTTCAGATGTTAAAATTTTAAAAGACTGAATTATTGGCATTTTCATTGGTTTCTCGTGAAGGGGTGTTCATTTTCAACATTTGAATTACATTATCTAAGTTTATTTTAAAACTATATCCAGCAGTAATGTTCATTGCTTCTAAAAAATGTACAGTGGGTGGATGGACATGGAAATACCATAGCCCAACATGAAGCTGAGTGGCTATGGACTGGTTGGAGGGACATAGCCTGACATACTGCACTCTGAGTCATAAAACTTGATTGCTTAAAACTTTGGCCTGTCTCTATGTAAACTGTTGCCTATCTCCAGATTAGAGCTGGCTTGCTCACGTGTGAGCTCACAAAATTAACCATTCCACACCTTCGAAAGACATTCTGGAAACTCAGTTATCTCAGCAATTGGGGTTGAGCATCACAGATGCGTCCAAGCTACAAAGGTTAGGTTGTAGAAGCCACCGAAATAGGTGGTGTCTTGGACAGTGAAGAAGGCTATCACAGCATACAATGGGACCTTGATCAGAAGGGCCAATGGGCTGAGGAGTGACAGATGGAATTTAATTTAGATAAATGTGAGGTGCTACATTTTGATAAGGCCAACCAGGACAGGACTTATACGCTTAATAGTAGGGCCACAAGAGGTGTAAAACCTGTGCCACACATCCCCCTCACCTCCATCCAAGGCCCCAAAGGAACTTTTCATTTCCATCAGAGATTGTCCTGAACATCCACCCACTTCCTCTACTGTGTCCGTTGCCCTCGATGTGGTCTCTCCTTTTCTTGGGGAGACAGAATGCCAACTCGCGGAGTGTTTCAGGGAACATCTCTGGGGGCCACACACCCCACTGGCCTGTGGCTGACCAGTTCAACTCCCCCTCTCACTCTACTAAAGACATGTACCTGGGCCTCCTCCACTGCCAAACCCAAGCCACCTGACAACTCGAGAAAGAACTCCTCATCTTCCATCTTGGAACCCTTCAACCACTCGACATCGACTTCACTAGTTTCCAAATCTCCCCTCCCACAACCCCATCCCAGATTCAACCCTCAAACCCGGCACCGCCCTCTTGACCTGTCCCACCTGTCAATCTTCCTTCCCACCTATTCGCTCACCCTCCCCACCAACCTATCACAATCACTCCCATCTGCATCCACCTATCACCTTCCTAGCTACCTTTCCCCAGCCCCAACCCCACCCTCCTATTTATCTCTCAGCCTCCTTCTCCCACCACCCCACATTCCTGACAAAGAGCTTATGCTGAAAATGTCAATTCTCCTGCTCCTCAGATGCTACCTGACCTGCTGTGCTTTTCCAGTGCCCCACTGGAAAAGGAGTGTTGCCAAACAAAGAGACTTAGGTGTGAAGGTGCATATTCCCTTGAAGGTGGAGTCACAGATGGCCAGAGTGGTGAAGGTGGAGTTTGGCAAACTTGAGGTAATTGGTCAGAACATTGAGTATAGGAGTTGGGATGTCATGTTGTGGCCATACAGGACGTTGGTGAAGCCACTTGTAGAAATTGTGTGCAATTTGGGTTGTCCTTCTATCGGAAAGATGATGTTAAACTTGAAAGGGGGCAAAAAAGATTTACAAGGATGTTGTCATGACTGGAGGTTGAACTATAAGGAATGGCTGAATAGGCTGGGGCTGTTGTCCCTGGAGTGTCAGAGGCTGAGGGGGTGACTTTATTGAGTTTTATAAAATCATAAGGAGCATGGATAGGGTGAATAGTCAAGATCTTTTCTGAGAGTGGATGAGTCTAAAACTAGAGGGCATAGGTTTAAGGTGAGAGGGGAAAGATTTCAAAGGGACCTAAGGAAAACATTTTTCACATAGATGGTGGTGCGTGTGTGGAATGAGTTGCCAGAAGAAGTGGTGGAAGTTGGTACAATTGCAACATTTAAAAGGCATCTGGATGGGTATATGAATAGGAAGGATTTAGAGGGATATGGGACAAATGCTGGAAAATGGGACTAAGTCAGATTGGGATGTCTGGTTGTTATGGAGGAATTGGACCGAAGTGTCTGTTGACTGTATGACTATAAGCTGGGATTGCTCTCCATGGAATGAAGAAGATCAATAAGAAGTTTGATTAAAGAATATGATATAGTAACACATTTAGACATGGTAGACAAAGCAAAGCTTTTTCCATTAGCTGATGGTATAAGGATTCTCGGATGCAGTTGCCAGGTTTTGGGAATAAAATGTAGGAAAGGATTTGAAGAAAAGTATTTTAACATGTGAAGGGTTAATAAAGTGGAATCCACTGCTTACAGATGTCATAATGAAGCATGGATGATTATTAATTTCAAAAGGAAATTAGTTTGGTACTTAAGAGAAATAAGCTTCTGGAGCTGTGAGGGGAGAATGGAGAATGGGACTGATTGATTGCCTTAAGGGGAGTTAGCTGGCACGGAATTGAAAGTCCAAATGGCTTTCTCTGTGCTGTCATGACTCTAACTGTTTAGCAAACAACATTTAAGGGAACAATTTCATTTTCCATTCATTTCTATTGAAAATGATCAAAAGGTGATGGACTGTCAGGTTTTGTTTTAAATGTGTTTTCAAAGTAAATAGCTTTGAGCAAATATTTTGAACAATGACATTTCTGAAACCTCATTGAAAAATTGTTGATGGTAATTGGATATATATCCTGCAGAACTTATATTAAGATTGAATTAATTCTGAAAGCATCTGCTACACTTCCTATCTTTTTCCAAAGGGTTTCTTCATGATTGACATGTGCATTGTATTTGTGTAGCTACAGTGCATATTTAGGATTTAAGATTAAATGAAACATCTTTAAAATATCTAATCTCTGAGGAAAGAAAATGTTATTCATTGCTAGCTGCTTAATTACTGAACAGTTGTGATGAATTTTGCCTTTGGGAGGTAAAATTACAGAAACAAAATTGATAAATAAATTTAAATTCATATTAAAAATCACAAGTATTCCACTACATCCACATGTATTATAGGTTTTACATGCATGTTTAACATGGGGATAATTAATTGTGTGGCATAACTGGCATACAAATTGCCACCTTATTGTCAAGCAATAATTGCTTAACATGGTGGACAGAGAATTGTATTTATAAGTTATTTCTCTCAAGCTGAAGAATGGATATTGTTTCATGTCTTAGGTGTATTGACCATCTGCTGTGGTAACAGTGATGAAACTGACAGCAGCTTTGAGAATTTAATCCAGTGCAGAGTTAAGTGGAAAGAATTAACTTAGTTTGAGTGAGTCAGTATTTCAAATGCCATCGGGAATGGGGAAACTACAAGCACGGACATTGTTAGACTTTTGTGGTCAGTCTTCCTTGAGTCAAGGCCTTGCTTTGCTGTCATCCCAGAATTCACCTTGTGATTCAAAATCTAAACTACAATTAAAATTTGCTATCATTGTTGTCAAACTCATGCTAATACTTAGAATTGATTATTAGAATATGCCAGTGTGTTAGTCCACATCTTTAAAAAGAACAATAGATTTCAAGTGTAATATTAATTAAGTACTATGTGCTGAAGGGTAACTATTCTAAATCAATGGCATTGATGTCTTGGCATTCTTATATAGGCCATGACTGTTCTCACACATGCATCCACTGTTATTAACAAATTTTACTTCTGACAGAACTCTGATTGAGAGTAATGAATGTTGCTGCTTGTATTTAAGTTGGTGTGCTATTTATTCATCAGTACTGACTTGTGACCCTGTTTTGCAGTGTTATGTTTAGCCAATTACTGATGCTGTGCTTTGAAGCTTATTGAGTTCTTGACTGTCAATGACTGCTCTCAGAAAAAAAGCTTGTGCTTTAAATTTCTTCTGAACTTTAGAATGCTAACCCACCAATATCCTCTCTAAAGTGTTGTGTAATGATAATCTATTCCTTTCCAACAACTAGCTGATTTGAGTGATCACTGTAAACAGCTTTATTTAATGCTGCACAAGATAGCCAATTGAACCCCCCCACATTTTTGTAGAGTCATAGAGATGTACAGTACAGAAACAGATCTTTCGCTCCAACTCGTCAATGCCAAGCAGATAGCCTAAATTAATCTAGTCCCATTTGCTAACATTTGGCCCATGTCCCTCTAAACCCTCCTATTCATATACCCATCAAGGTGCCTTTTAAATGTTGCAATTGTAGAAGTCTCCACCACTTCCTCTGGCATCTCATTCCATACATGCATCACCCCCTACCTGAAAAAGATTGTCCCTTAGGTCCCTTATAAATCTTCTCCCTCTCACCTTTCTTCTGTGAATTTGTGGGAATCGCTTTCACTGATATAAAGAACAGAGGATTTGAACTTGACTGGAAAGGGGAAATATAACAAAGCTGACATGACGAGTGAGGACCATTTTACAGATAGCAATATAATGAGCCAGTGGATATGGTTGAGCCAATGTTGGACAGCAAGAATTGAGGGTGAAACAGGACAAACTAAAATAACAGATGGAACCCAAGTTAAATTTTATTTCAAAGTTTGTGAGAAGATTTGTAGCTCGGGTGCTCGTTGCTGTGGTTCTGTTCGCCGAGCTGGAAGTTTTTGTTGCAAACGTTTCGTTCCCTGTCTAGGTGACATCCTCAGTGCTTGGGACCCTCCTGTGAAGCGCTTCTGTGGTGTTTCCTCCGGCATTTATAGTGGCCTGTCCCTGCCGCTTCCGGTTGTCAGTTTTCAGCTGTCCGCTGTAGTGGCCGGTATATTGGGTCCAGGTCGTTTCGTTGCTATCTGTAAAATATCTGTATTATATTGCTATCTGTAAAATGGTCCTCACTCGTCATGTCAGCTTTGTTATATTTCCCCTTTCCAGTCAAGTTCAAACACTATATAGGACAAACAGGAAGACAGCTAACGATCCGCATCCAAGAACATCAACTAGCCACGAAACGCCACGACCAGCTATCCTTAGTAGCTACACACATAGACGACAAGCGACTGGGACAACACTACCATTATAGGGCAAGCCAAACAAAGAACAGCCAGGGAATTCCTAGAAGCATGGCACTCATCCACAAACTCCATCAACAGACACATCGACCTGGACCCAATATACCGGCCACTACAGCGGACAGCTGAAACTGACAACTGGAAGTGACAGGGACAGGCCACTATAAATGCCGGAGGAAACACCACAGAAGCGCTTCACAGGAGGCTCCCAAGCACTGAGGATGTTACCTAGACAGGGGACGAAACGTTTGCAACAAAACCTTCCAGCTCGGCGAACAGAACCACAGTAAGTTTTATTTATTGGTATATCCTCTTGAGCTATATCTGTTCAATTCTATGGTCAATCCAAAAGAAAATACACTTCTGCAGGACATGAAAACCCTTTCTCTCCCAGAGGACATGGCCAAGAATAACTAAGCCGTTTCCTATTGGGGAATCTGTGTGAAAGTCAGGAAAGACAGAGATTCAAGTTCAAAGATTCCATTGAAATTCATGTGGCTCTGTATTGCTGTGTTACAATAATCACAGGATAGTTATGTTCTATTCTGTTGTTTATAAATTCCCATTCACTTCCAAACACATATTTAGGAGGAAATTGGACAAAAAAAAACTGACAAGGGGAATGCTATGAACAATAAATCTGTGCCTGTTTATTCAGCATGCAAACTCCATTGCATACTCGTTTACACGGTTGCAGTGTGCTGTTAAGTAACTGCACGTTTACGCAAGGGCTGCAAAACTGGGCAAGCAGCATGAATTCAAGCTAAACTGTGCTACATAAATCAAATCTGCACTTCCTAAAAAGGCGTGTGTATTTTGGCTTGACCAGGTTCTGTAAATTGTTGCATAAATGACTTTGATTTGTGAAATACACAAGAATGGCATAATATGACAGAGAATGGGCTCCAAAGTTCTCTGTGCTGCACTGACAGTCTTGTCGCTGAAGGTTGACAGGAGGAGAGAAAAGTCATTTATCCACAGGAACATAGAGCCTCTTCAGATAAACCCAGAGAAGGCAATGGGAGCAGGTAATAACACAGGCTAAAGTCAGAAGTGAAGCCCTGAGGATGTGATGGTTTGACCGCTTGACTGACCGGGTGATGAATGCATCTTAAAATGCCAAGTTCCAACTATGTCACGAGCCTCTGTGTTCAACATACCACATCCCCCACCACTCACCTCCCAACTTTCCACCAATTACAACTCATACTAATATACAAAGCTTCAACTCCCCTTCACACTCTTAGCAGTGCTGAAAATCTGACCCCCACATCTCTCAATTTTCACACACTACCAGTTATGCAACTATAATTTTTATTGAAGCATCATATATGAGGCAGTGGTCAGGAAAGGGGCTGGCACCGTTGAGAATGCCAGTGTGCTCATGCTTAACCATCCTTTTCATGTCCCATTTCCCCTTTACCGCATAATCTCTGATTCCCATGCTTGACGTGTTACAAGTATGTACCTTTTGACTTTCTCAACCTTTTCTCATTGCAGCAATCCACCTTTACATATCTAAGAACTGAAAACTGGTCAAACTGTGGAACAGGAACTTGACAAGGAAGCAGAAGAGACTTATGATAAAATGCTATCACTTAAGAGCACACAATTGGTGAGCAGCTCAGATATTAGATCGATATGTAATAAAGAGGGTAGCATAGAAGCAGGAGCTGCATTTGATGAGACACTGGGTGAGAGTGATCCACTGCCTAGGAGGATAAACGGATAAAGCTCATTGATGGGCAAGCTGCAGAGATGGATTTTCTCTGGACAGGATACTGGAAAGTGGTGTTGGGATTGCACAGAAATTACACTTGATACAATGGCAGTTCTGCCTGTAAATCTGCAATCTATATTGATGCATATGAAGGTATCCAGCAACAACTTGGCACAAGACATTTGAAAAAGGTTGGATACCATCTTTTTCAGTGTTGATATGGTGATGTACATCATGGGAGCACTTGCAGACGCAGAAATGATGCAGCCTTGAGTGTGCTGTTGCAACACAATAATTTATCCTCCCACATTGCCATTTTCCCAGTGCTCTTGCTGTTGCATCCAGCCGACAGTGTCTCATCAAATGCAGCTCCTGCTTCTATGCTACCCTCTTTATTACACATAGATCTAATATCTGAGCTGCACACCAATTGTGTGCTAGTAAGTGATACTATTTTATCATAAGTCTCTTCAGCTTCCCTTGTCAAGTTCCTGTTCCACAGTTTGACCAGTTTTCAGTTCTTAGATATGTAAAGGTGGATTGCTACAATGAGGAAAGGTTGAGAAAGGTGCTGACATCTAGCTATTGGGCCTCCAAGAGCCTAAGCTGCTCACGATTGTCTCGCAGGAACATCTGCTGTGGCACTCACTGAGAGACAGCTTTCTACCAGGCAGGTTGTTGTCAGTGAGGGATCCCTTCTTGGGAGCAATAGATCATCATAAGACAAGAATTAAGATAATCCCCAGAGGTCATTGACTTTGTAAGGACTGTTGTTTGGTTTGTTGGGGAAAGTTAGTTTGAAATGTTTTATTGCAACTTTCAGCACTTGATATAGAGGCTGTTGTGATGGTTACCAATAGTGAGGGCAAAAGGCAAGGTGTCAGCCTGTTGGTGAATGAGAACTGGGACTTGCTCTTTAGTGCTACAACATGTGAATTATTGGACAGTTCAGTTGAAAGGACTTAGCTCATTTACCTTGGAATTTATCAAGTATTTTAAAAGCATCATGCTGCAAGTCAGTGAAAACTTAGGCCATGGGGAAACCAACAAAAGTGCTCTGCTTACCTCTGCAAAGGTAGAATGCAATTTATTTATTCTCCTTAGAAACAGAGTATTAGTGACCTCTTTTGTAGGACAGTGATTTGTGAATTGCCAAATTAGGAAACAGCACCTGCTCCATTCTGGGAGGTTTCAAAAGCAAAGAAATGCATGGCAAAGCCACCTTTATGGTTATTGCTAACAAGATCCTCCCCACTTCAGATGCAGGTGAATTTCAGTGAGCATTTTCTTTGTTAATTGGAGATGCTGCACATGTTACTCCTTATCATGATTGAGATATAAGAATTATTCTCTGAAGATCCTAAGTGACATGGCTTCCTACAGAAAGCTCTTCTTCCTTTGCTTCTCCCTCTTTGAACAGCTTGACCTCCTCTCTTGTTGCTTCTGATCAATCTCTCCATCATGCTGCAAGTGTGTGGTAACCACATCCATAACTGGGGTAAATGATCTGATCAGAGTGCCTTAAAATAAGAAACCAGACTTCTACCCAATATGCTACCATTTTCTGTCGGCACTCCCAACTTTAAGTAACAGGAGTTTATTGCTATTAGAAACTTGCTAATAGTAGAGGTCTCTCATCAATAGCTCTCTCACTCTCACTCCCAACCTTCCTACCCCTTTTCCTTAGGCTGGGACCTTTTTCACTAGAGCATGGGAGGTTGATTAGATTACTAGATTACATTACAGTGTGGAAACAGGCCCGTTGGCCCAACAAGTCCACACCGACCTGCCGAAGCGCAACCCACCCATACCCCTACATTTTACCCCTATACCTAACACTGCGGGCAATTTAGCAT
>NC_057731.1:10565734-10661303 GCF_004010195.1 Chiloscyllium plagiosum | reverse complement strand
CACAGTCAGTCGCCTGAGGCAGGAACTGAACCCAGGTCTCTGGCGCTGTGAGGCAGCAGTGCTAACCACTGTGCTACCGTGCCGCCCAATTGAGGGTTGACATTATTGAGGTTTGTAAAATCCTAAGGAGCATGGATATGGTGAATGGCAAAGGTCTTTTCCCTCAGGTGAGCAGGTTCAAAACTAGGGGGCATATTTTTAAGATGAGAGGGGAAACATTTAAAAAGAACATGAAGGACAACTTTTTTCAGAGTCTGGATCATGTGTGGAATGAACTGCCAGAGGAAGTGGTGGATTGCAGGTACAGTTACAATGTTTAAAAGACATTTGGATAGGTTTACGAATGGGAAAGGTTTGGAAGGATATGAGCCAAATGCAGCCAGGTGAGACTATTTCAGTTTGGGAACATGATCGGTGTGGACTGGTTGGGCTGAAGGGTCTGTTTCCATGCTGTATGACTCTGGATCAGATGCAATGTTGGTCCCAAAATAGCATTCATCGCTCCAAAACAAAGGAGCAATGATGCAGTATTTTCCAGCCACTGGTTTTACTATTTCAAACTTGTTTAAGCTAATATGGTCGAGATAGTAATCAAACATTTATGCAGTTGGTTGCATTGTGGTAATAATAATTGAGGGCCAGGCTAATGGGTTCAAATCCCATAATGAGAACTATTGGAATATGAATTCCAATTACAAATTTGGAATTGAATGCTGATCTTAGTAATGATAATTAAGAAACTACCCCATTGACTCTTATAAAGATGTTTCCTGATGAAGGGCTCCTGCCTGAAACATCGATTATCCTACTCCTCGGATGCTGCCTGATCTGCTGTGCTTTTCTAGCACCACTGTAATCTTGTTATAAAGATCCATTTGATTCAGTAATATCCTTTCAGAAAGGAAACCTGCCATTTCTACCTGGTTTGAACTTTGTGTAACTCCAGACCAACAGCAATTTGGCTTGCTCTGAACAGCGTCTGAAATGGGGGCTGATAGTTAGGATGGACCACAAAATTTGGTCTTGTCAGCAACAGTTATATTCCATGGAAGGATGAAGAAAATATGGATTTGTGTATTACAAAGAATTATCGGGATTGTGCAGAGTTTGAAAGGTCAGAGCAGACTGCCAAATTGCTATATAGTTTGTGGACACTGCAGCACTTGTAACTGGTTAAGTCTTGTCAAATTCATTATTAATGGTATAAAAGTTCAAATGAAAGTGCCGATCATTTGAAGGTTCATCATTTCACAGACATTGCATCACTAGCCATCATATGAAATTAGAGTGCTGCAGAAGGTGCAAACTATTTGGTTCCAGTGACAGGTGAAACCTGTGGTGTTTCCTAAAATTATTATACTTACCATTCTACTAGTATTTGCAAATGGCTGAGGAAGACAGCAAAAGGAGGGGGGCAATTGGGAAAGCTGGGAGGTGATGCAAGCTCAGAAGGAAAAAATAACAATGAAACTGATGATTGAGACACATGGAGACTCTTGTAAACATCAAATTGGATGAGCAGTAAACCAATATGTTCATCTCCAAGGGTTACTCATTATATTCCTCACTGGGAAGCGATATCTAGAGTCTAGACAATGACCCATTGTTTTTTGTCACCAGTCCGGACTCTGTTCTCTAACTATTGACTCCCACCATACTAACTTGATAAAAAAAGTGGTTCTGATGGAGGAAAAGAACTGTTTCTTTGGAACTGAACTTGTAGTTCTTCTGAACTAAAATATTGAACCTTTTGTTCTGAAGTTAAAACTAAACTAATTCCCTTCATGTGCTCCCTCTGTCTCTCAAATCCCAACATCAACACTATTAATACTATAGGATTCTTCCCAGTGCTCTATTGCAGTCCCATGCACTCTTGGAACCCATGTATTTAGGTTATTGCTTCAAATCGATTTAAAACTCAAAAGATAAATCCACAGACTGACCCACATCCATCTGCTTCTATCTTGACATTGAAAAAATGCAATATATGTCCAGTTTCATTACAGCACTAAAGGTATTATGGCGTTCAATTTGTGAGTGTCTAATTTCTTCCAGGTTCAACCTGTTTTCTTTTAAAATGGTAGACCGTTTTATTTTGTTCACATATTAATGAAATAATTCAGAGCTGTGTAATTTAAAAGTGGCAAAAATCTCACAGTAATAGAATATAATTCAACATAATTCTACAGGTCTCTTCAGGAGTACTGATTGCATCTGTATTGTTGTTCAGGCTTTGATTCAGTGTTGTTTCAGGGATTGTATTATAAATATTTTACTTGCTTTGTTGAGACCATTCAGTGAGTTGCGCATCTGATAGCTCTCTTAAAGAGCAGTTTTATTTGGTCCTGGATCCCTATTTTATCTGTAATCCTGTTAGCTCCTTATCACTAATTACTTGTCCAACTTCCTATTTCAGAACTTACTGCAACAGCTTCCACTACCATTAAGGGTAGCATTCCAGATCTTGACATTTCTGGATAGGAAAATAAATCCCTCCTTTCCCTTCTGGACTTTTTTTTCCCAATAGTTTTGAGTCTATTGACCTTATTTACCCATGCAGAGAGATTTTTTTCCCCGTCTTTATTCACTGAAAACTTCTCATCATTATGAAATCACTTGTTGATCCTCAGGAGCTTACCTCTTTTTTTTTCTGCTTCTTTTGTCAACACCTTTTGTGATAAAGGTGTAACATACAGCAAACCTCTTATTAACCATCACCTATGGAATCAGAAGTGTGGTGGCTGATCAAATATTCCAGATAATCAAGAGGTTCACTTAGTCAATGTAAAAGCACACGCAAAGTAATAGAAATGTAATGCAGCGGATATACTCATCACTGTTGTACTTTATTTACAGCATAATTCACTTAAGTCAGAAAGTAGTTTGAAAAATTGACCTCAAAACATCATTAAATTATGTTTACTTGAAATACGTTGTTATCTGGATACCTGTGGTGTTAATTGAAATGTTTACACAGCTAATTTTGTGAAATACAGAAAACCAAATGATCAAGAAACGGAGTTTAGACCATAAGACATAGGAGCGAAAGTAAGGCATTCGGCCCATTGAGTCCACTCCACCATTCAATCATGGCTGATGGGCATTTCAACTCCACTTACCCGCATTCTCCCCATAGCCCTTAATTCCTTGTGACATCAAGAATTTATCAATTTCTGCCTTGAAGACATTTAGCATCCCAGCCTCCACTACACTCTGGCAATGAATTCCACAGGCCCACCACTCTCTGGCTGAAGAAATGTCTCCGCATTTCTGTTCTGAATTTCCCCCCTCTAATTCTAAGGCTGTGTCCACGGGTGCTAGTCTCCTCGCCTAACGGAAACAATTTCCTAGCATCCACCCTTTCCAAGCCATGTATTATCTTGTAAGTTTCTATTAGATCTCCTCTTAATCTTCTAAACTCCAATGAATACAATCCCAGGATCCTCAGCCGTTCCTCGTATGTTAGACCTACCATTCCAGGGATCATCCATGTGAATCTTCGCTGGACACGCTCCAGTGCCAGTATGTCCTTCCTGAGGTGTGGGGACCAAAACTGGACACAGTATTCCAAATGGTGCCTAACCAGAGCTTTATAAAGTCTCAGTAGCACAACAGTGCTTTTATATTCCAACCCCCTTGAGTTTAGTTTGAGTTCAGTTGAGAAGAATTTGATTTCAGTTTTGATGCTGGTAGAAGGGCAGTTTGTTAGGTTTGTAAAATTTCCAGGTTTTGGCTGTCAGAACAAAAAGCAGATTCATGCCATTCTAACGGGAAAGCAGTATTAAAACTGTTACAGCTTTCCAAGAGGAAAACTGGAGGTAAGTAAGAACTTAAGAGTTAAGATTGGCGTGCTTATTTCTCTAGTATCTGAAAAGGATATAGCTGGGGTGAAAGAAAAGTTTTATTCTTTGCTTTGTTCAGGGGAGAAATTTTATAAGTTTTTTTTCTTGTGAATCTCCATCTCCAACCCATTTCTAAATCACCTCACTTGAAATATGTTCGCACAATTCCTCATTCATGCCTCCCTTGAGCTATTTTTTCGATACATCATTACTCAAACACCTAGCCAACCTTACTGTCTCCACTTGTTTTCTCTTCAGCCCCTCTCCACACTCCTCCCAATCTACTGTAACGTTCGGGTCTCACTAAATTACAAACTAAACCCCCCCCCCCCACCGATCCCAAATGGAAACCTGCTTCATTCCTTCACAAATGTGTGAAAGGTAAAACATTTTTCTTGCTTTATTTATAGACAAATTTACATGGACTTTGATTTGATTTATTGTCACATGTACCGAGATACAGTGAAAAGTATTGTATTGTGTGCCAACCAAGCAAATCATACCTTCCATAAGTATATCATAGTAATAGAACAGAATGCAGAATACAGTGTTACACCTACAGAGAAGATGGAGAGAAAGACCAACTCTAATATATTAGAGGAGGAGAAAGTGAGGATTGCAGATGCTGCCGATCAGTCAAAAAGTGTGGCACTGGAAAAGCACAGCAGGTCAGGCAACATCTGATGAGCAGGAGAGTTGATGTTTCAAGCATAAGCTTTTCATCAGGAGCATTCCTGATGAAGGGCTCACACTTGAAATGTCAACTCTTCTGCTCATCGGATGCTGCCTGACCTGATGTGCTTTTCCAGCATTACACTTTTTGACTCTAATATGAGAGGTCTTTTCAAAAGTCTGATAACAGTAGGGAAGAAGCTATTCTTGAATCTGTTGGTGTGTGTTTTAAACTTTGTATGCTCTGCCTAGTGGAAGAGATTATAATTGGGGTGGGAGGGGTCTTTGATTGCATAGTCTGCTTTCCTGAAGGATTGGGAAGTATAGATGGAGTCAGTGATTGGAAGGCTTGTTTGTGTGATGGACTGGGCTGTGTTCACAACCCTCTGTCAGTTCTTGCAGTCTTGGGCTGAGCAGTTGTCATATCAATATGGGATGCATTAGTTAGGATGCTTTCTTTGGTGTATCTATTAAAAAATTGGTAAGAGTCATTGTGGAATACCAAATTTCCTTAGCCTTCTGAGAATAAAACAAGAAACCTATTCAGCACAATTGTTCAATGAAAGCATAATTTATCCTTTATGTTGGATTCATTTTAAATATATTTTTGTTGAACAATTGTGCTGAACAGATTTCTTGCTTTATCCTCGGAAGGCTAAGGAAATTTGGCATGTCCACAATGACTCTTACCAATTTTAAAGGATGTACCAAAGAAAGTATCCTATCCTATTGCAATACAGCTTGGTACTGCAACTAGGGGCATATTTTTAAAGTGAGAGAGAGAGATTTAAAAAAAGATGAGGGACAATTTTTTTAAAAAAACAGTGGCTCGTATGTGAAATGAACTTCCTGAGGAAGTGGTGGATGTGGGCACAGTTACAATGTTTAAAAGACATTTGGATAAGTACTTGAATAGGAAAGGTTTGGAGGGATATGGGCCAGCAGCAGGCAGGTGGGACTAGGTTAATTTGAAATTATTTCTAACATATACTCGTTGGACTGAAGGTTCTGTGTCTGTGCTGTATGACTCTATTTGACAATGGGATTCCCACATCAAAGTGCATACCTGAAACATTCATTCCAGCTGAAGAATGGATAAACTTGGCAACCCCACTGAAGCTGGCTGGCTGCAGAGGCCTTAATTGTTTATGGATGGTTTAAAACAACCCACTGATGCTATGATAATTCAAAGCCAGATGTAAAAGTGGTAGGGACCAGGAGGAGAGTAAGGATTCCAGTGGATGCTTTCTGCTGCCCATCATTCTGCATAGGTCCCTGGCTGTTCCTACTTGTTGTGGTGTGTGTAATAATATTGGCTGGAATTGGCAAGCCATACTACTGGTGGATTGAGGAGGTAGCTGAATAAGAGTTTGGGGTAGACCTTCAGGAGTTTGCCTGTTGCAGTGACGCTTCTGATGTGATGGCCACAGGGGAGGGAAAGCAAGTTTTCACAGAACTGGTAGCCTGGGGAGGTAAGCTGATTGAAGAGTATCTGTAACAATGTGTATTGTTGATTCGAGTTTCACATTGATAAGTTTGGTTTTGGTAGTTTGGTACCATCATGTGGGGTACAGTGTTTTGCAGCTGAGTAGCGATGGCAAATGCTGAGGTTGTTTATGTCACTTGATAGGTAGATCAGATCATGAATGTATTCATGCTGTGAGGTTCAGGAAGCATCCTTGCAATGTGTCCTAGACTTTCACTGTTCTTTGGGTGTAAAAGAACTGTTTCATTTCCTTATCACCTTGATTATTATATCTTTTAGTGGTAACAAGGAAACAAAAAGGATGTTCAAACTTTGGAGGCAGTGAAGAAAACCCATAAGGATAATATCTGGAATTAAAGGATTGAGGAGGAATGATAGGAAAAGTGACCTCATCTAAATGATATTTAATTGTTTTCAGCGGGTAATGTTTAACTGGTGAATCACTTGTGCTTTTTATAAAAAGAAGTTTTAGGGCCCTTGTGATGCAGTGGTAGTGACTGTACCTCAGCCAGGAGGCCTGGCTTCAACTCCATTTACTCCAGTCTTGTGTAATAGTAGAACTGAACAGGTTTGTTGGAAAATATCCAAAGAATAGATTGATTATAGTTCAGTTCTTGCTGCAATGTTATATGGTCCTGTATTCATTTCCCACTCCATGAATTTAGGCACACTTCCTGCTTTGACACATTACGACAAGACTTGTAAGCTGCTTTGAGATGTCCAGTTGTTGAGAAAAGTGCTATGCAAAAGAAAAAAATTGAAATTGCAGTTATTGGGGAATAATGAGCATTTGTAAGTTATGTTCTGTATCTAATCCTTGTAAGAGTATGCATAGATTGACTCCAATCCTGCCCTTCATCACCTACCTTTTGTATAACATGGTATCTGAGGATAGTTGATGGAAGTTGAAGATCGAAAACTAAAAATAATGGAGAAAACTAACTTTCCAATGGCAATCATGAAAAGTGACTAAAAACAATTAAGTGTCAGGTTCTGAAAATACTGCTATGTTCTTAGACTTCAAAACTGTCTATTGAATCTTTAGGAATCCTGTACCCCAGAGAGTTGTGGAAGCTGACTCAATCAATATATTCAAGACACAGATCAATCAAATTTCTAGATATTAATAGGTACCAAGGGGCATGGGGGTAGTGTGGGAAAATGACGTTGAAGTAGAGGATTAGCCACTATTTAATTGATGGTGGGATATAATCAATAGGCTGAATCTCCTACTGCCTCTCCTATTTCCTATAACTCTATAAGGAGTGGAAACATGAGTACCAGTCAAAACCCTGTCAGAGATAAAACAAAGATTTTTGTCCTGGCATTGTCACATTCTACAAATAAAAAAATCAGAAGCAAAATTATTTTATTCAGTTGAATGTTGGTCAAATGGATATTATTGAAGGTTTGGACTTCTTATTGGAGTTGTTGGAGAGAGTGTTAAGCGTGGTCAGAATTTGATGGATTTTGACAAACATGGTCATCCCATGGAAGAATATGCAATGGATTTTAAGAAGTTGTATGACTATGAACAAATTCCAGTTTTTGGAAACCCCGGCTCACTCCTGGTGTTTAAATTACTGCATTATACTGAAGGATCTCACATGGGCAGGCAAGTGGTTCTAGCTTCTGGTCAGCTCGTAACAAATGAGCACCTATTGGATTAGGTGTCAGCTGTCTTTAAATAAAAGCTGGATGAGCAGTTTCCATGAAACTAGTATGGTAGTCTGCAATGACACAAAGAACAGAGACTCAATGGGTGATATATATCAATATCATTCAGATATCAAATGAAGGGGTGAACACAGAAGGATTAAACACAAGCAGAATGAAATAATAAGAAATTTAAACAGGTGAAGATATTACAGTAAATAAAATTACAACATAAAAATTATAGTAATAGTTGATTGATTAATGCCAGGAATTACCTATAGAAGAATTGATAAGTATTTAAGGTGTGCATGAACTGTCCAGCAAAGCAAAGTGGCAGGGTCTTTGAAATGATACATGAAGAAGAGAATTCCAAGATAATGGATAAAGATAATGATGAATCCAAATAAATACTCACATGAAGAGTTCAATTCTGTGATTAGTGTTTTTGTTGCAGTCTGTTTCACCTGCACAATACTAGATATTGTTTGCATTGATGTAATGGGGAACAGAGAGACTAAAATGTTACCCTGGCTCAGTAAGTAATGATGATCAATGCAAGATTAAAGAACATGAAAGTGCTACATAGGTTCCACAATGAAAATGTACCGAGCATGCTAAAGAGAATTGTAATTTCATGTATAATAGCTAGACAAAACTATTTTATAGATACTGGTGTTGTCTCCACAAAGATATCTATGCTGTTCTTATAAATAAGAAACAACGAAAACTGGGGAGTAGATTAGAGTGGAGTAGAGTAGATTTTTATTTGTCATTTCTACCATATACAACTGATACAGTAAAAATGAGACAGCATTCCTCCAGGACCGAGGGTGTTACATGGACAACATAAACTACACAATCGTTCATGGCCTAAAGTGCACAAGAAGTGCAAAACACACAAGTTACAGTGTAATAGAAGAATGATAAATAATAGACATTTTTATAGCAGCTATTCAAAGTCATGCAAAGAATTTCAGATGGGAAAGAATTTGATCATACTGTTAAGGAGCCTGATGACTTGGGGGAAGGAACTGTTGCACAGTCTGGCCGTGAGGGACCGAATGATCTGGTATCTTCTGCCAGATGATAGGGGGGAGAACAGTTTGAGTGAGGGGTGTGTGGGGTCTTCCACAATGTTTCTAGCCTTTCAGATGCAGCGTGCTGAGTAATGGAGGGAAGAGACGCCAATGATCTTCTCAGCTGTCCTCACTATCTGTTGTAGCTCTTACAATCTGAAACAGTACAATTCCTGAACTAGGTAGTGATGCAGCAACTCAGAGTACTCTCAATGAACCCTCTGTAGAATGTGGTGAGGATGGGGGGTTTGGAGATGGGCTTTCCTCAGCCTGCGCAGAAAGTAGAGATGCTGCTAGGCTTTCTTGGCTATGGAACTGGTGTTGAAGATCCCAGTGAGATTCTCTGCTAGGTGTACACCAAGAAATTTGGTGCTCTTCACGATATTCACGGGGAAGCCGTCGATCTCCAGCGGGAGAGTGGTTGCTCCATGCCCTCCTGAAGTCAACAACCATCTCTTTCATCTTGTCCAAGTTCAGAGACAGGTTGTTGGCTCTGCACCAGTTCATTAGCTGCTGCACTTCCTCTCTGTATGCTGACTTGACATTTGTGCTGATGAGACCCATTATAAAAAGACAACTAATTTTGCAAAGTCAATTGATCTTCAGTTTACCCACTCGGGATGCTATTGTATTCTCTTCTTAAAACCTAATGTTAAGGAAATATTAATGACATCAAGTCAAAAGAATCAGAGAAACGAGCAAATTGACTTAAATTTACATAAATTTACTTATTAAAGAAAACATGCAGAAAAAAAGACTACTTATTAAAGATTGAGAATAATATAAAGAGGTAAGTGAGAATAGTGAAATCAGTTTTATGGAGAGAAAAAATGCTACCGTGATAAGCTTTCTATTTCCAAGTGACTTTAATAAAGTAGTTACCATGGGTCAAAAAGAAACAATTTCATTCAATATTTTATGGACATGGCAACCAGATTTAGTCCTTCTGTATTAATACATACAAGCACCAAACTGGTGATTATACAGAAACTTTTTTTAAAAAAAGGTACTATATTTGGGACACTTGCAAAGGTTCTGACTGATATTAGGAGGCATTTGTCAATGATGAGTTCAGAGACATGCTAAGATATGAACTACTTGGGCATTCTTACTACAATTGCAAGTCCTTTCAGCACCTTACTTTGAAAGAAGTTGTGCAGTGATCAATAAAACTTCAACTGATGTGGACGTTAGCTTGCCTAGTATGTATAGTTTATACAAATAATTAACTCCTAGATGATTGGAGTGATTCGTCACCATCATTACATTTAAGACAATATCCCAAATTCGTTCTGGTTTGTGCAACAGCCTTCTTGTACTAGAAAGCATTACAGTTAGTCTTTTTTTTCTGCATGTTTGAATACTTGATTAGCAATGGGAAGGGTTTTCATGGAAAATAGAAACAGGTTTGGACCATTTGGCTCTGAGCTTGCTGTAACATTCAAGTAATTTGACTTCTGTTGATAATTTGGAAAGTGCCATCATTATCATCCTGTATCAAAAACTGTAGCGCTGGAAAAGCACAGCCAGTTAAGCAGCATCCAAGGAGCAGGAGAGTCGACATTTCGAGCTTAAGCTCTTCATTAGCAATGAAGGCATTCTTGATGAAGGGCTAATGCTTGACGCGTCAACTCTTCTGCTCCTCGGATGCTGTCTGACCTGCTGTGTTTTTCCAATGCCACATTTTTTAAATTAGATCTCCTATATCTGTAGTCCTCACTTTCTACCATCATCCTGTATGTCCAGTTTCAGCAACAGAACAGCATCATCAGAGATGATGGTGCAGTTGTGAATCATATACTTTGGGAGTCCTCAATATTGCCCTTGGACTCCATTGTGTCTCATAGCTCAGGGAAAACATGTAAATGGAAACCTTCTGCTGATTTGCACTTACCACTCCCACTTGGATGATGAATCAATATCCTTTGTGCTGCACATTATTTGGCAACGGTACAGAACTTTCATTGGTAAGGGGTTTCAATGTCCAGCTCAAAAAGGAGTAGCATGGCAGCACTACAACTGACTGAGTTTACTGAGTCCTAAAGGCCATAGCTGCTAGACTGGGTGTGTAGCAGGGGGTGAGGGAGAAAATCTAATTTACCTTCTCCTAGGATAAAATGCTGCATGACAGTCCAAACATTTTTTAAACACTGAACAAATTCAATTGTTTATGTTTGATGCTTAACTGAAATTTATCGTTTCTGCCTTGAGCAGCATGCTAAGAAAGCCAATAGTGGAAGGGCAGTTGAGCTTAATTAAGAAGCAGTTGAAACTGGAATCTTATCAAGTGAGTCAGTCAGATATTTTGTCATAGGAGTATACTAGAACTAATGACTTGCAGCAACTTTGTATTTGAATGTGATTTACATTAGTGTTAGTGTGTGATTAAGGGAGTTAAATGGAGGATGGCAAAACAGGTGGCGTGTCACAGCCGGAGCAAAGTGGGGGCTTCTGGATGCCGATTTACTCAAGAACAAGCACATCTGCAGCAAATGTATGAATTTCAAGAGGCTGGAGCTGAACTACAGACATATCAGTGAGAGGTAAAATTACCTGGATACTTTATACCAGGAGGCATTGGCACCTGTTAAGGTTAGATTGTTCAATTTGGTAAATGTTCAGGCCCAGGAAAGCTTGACTGCAAGTGAGGCATGTAAAGAGAACCTAAGTGAATAAGTGCAGAAGCCTCACCTTTGAAACTGGAATTGAAACAAGTTTAAACCTTTCTGGATGACAAAGAGGGATGGAAGATGGATGAACTAACTGACCATGGAACTGTGGTATAAGAAGCTATTTAAGAATAGGGAGGAAGGAAGGAATGTCATGGTTTTGATAGTGCAATGAGAGGGATTGATATTTTTAATACAGAGGGTGATTCGCATGTGGAATGAACTTTCTGAGCAAGTGTTAGATCGGAGTACAATCACAACATTTAAAAGACATTTGGTAAGTACATGAATAGGAAACATTTCAAGGCATTTGGGCCAGGAGCAGGCAGGTGGGACTAGTTTAGTTTGGGATTATGTTTGGCATGGACTGGTTGGATTGAAGGGTTTGTTTCTGTGCTGTGTGACTCTATGGCTACATGTTGAAACAGAAATGCCATGATGTGGTGAAGCATGAAGAAACAAATAATACAACTTTGCCAGAAAGACATGATAATCATGGGAGATTTTAATTTACATACAGACTGGAAAAGTAAAATGGGCAAATGCAGCCTAGATGAGTTCAGAGAAAGTTTTCAGGATAGTTTACTAGAACAGTGTTGTGGAGCCAACCAGTGTACAAGCTAAAATAGAGAAGCTGTTCTGTAAGAAGATGGGATTATTAAATGATCTCATTGTGAAGGCACCCTGAGATAACAGCAACCATTACATGATTATATTTTATATGCAGTCTGAGGAGGAGAGGAGTGGATATGAAAAATATTGAGGATGTGAAAACAGCTGGCTAAAGTGAACTGACAAATTAAACTGAGATGGGATGGCAAATATTTAAGGAGATATTTCAGAATACTTGAAGAATAGATAATTTAAAAGAGCAAAAAAATTTCCAAAAAACAAATCTCCCATGCATGGATAATGAGAAATATTAAAGATTGTATCTTTAAAGGGGGAGAAATTAAGAAAATCACAATCACCTGAGAAGTGCTCCTGAGTAAATTGCTGGAGATGTGAGCTGACAAATTCTCAGATCATGATGGACAGCAACCTAGAGACTCATGAAGTAGCTGATATATGGGTTTTAATTTTGCAAAATGCCCTTGACTCTGGGATTGATCCACTACATTGGAAGATAGCTAATACTTTTTCCAAAAAGGGAGGGAGACAAAGTGGAAAAATATAGGCCAGGTAGCTTAACATTTTGATTAATATGGAAAGTTTAGAATCACTGTCAGATATTACCGTGGGGCACTTGGATAAATTCAACCTAATCAGGTAGAGTCAGTTATTTTGGGAAATAAATATCATGTTTGACCAATCTGTTGGAGTTCTTTGAGGACATTGATATATGCTGTAGAGAGAGCCGAGAGGAATAAAGGGAAGGCATTTGATCAGGTGCCATTAAATGAGTTTTTATTTTCTGCAATAACCTATGGTGTCAGAGATAGTATATTGACATGGATAGAAAATTGGCTGGTTAAGAGAAAGCAGGATACATGCAAGGGATCTGTTTGATATTGGCAAAATGTATCAAGTGGTGTGCCATAAGAAATGTTATTGGGAACTCAGCTGTTTACCATTAATATAAGTAATTTGGATGAAGGGGCTGAAAATATATTTGCCAAATTTATTGACAACATAAGAATATGGAGGAAAGTGAAGTTGTGAAGAGGACATAAGGAGGTTACCAAAAAAGGTTAAATAAATCGGCAAAAGTGAGGGAAATGAAGAGCATTGTAGCAAAATGAGAAATTGTCCATCTTGATAAGAACAAAGAAAAATCTTAAAGGTAAGTGATCGTTAAGCTCTGAAATACAGGTGTTCTCATGCGTGAATCATAGAAGTATTCACGGAAAGTGAAGAATTAGGAAAGCTAATAGAATGTTATCTTTCATTGCAAGGGAGATTGAATATGAAAGTAGGAGGTTGTTTCAGTTTTTGGAGACTGCTGCTTGACTACTCTGCACAGTATTTAAGGAAGTATGTTATTGCATCAGTGACAGTTCAGAGAAGGTTTACTAGTCTGAATACTTGGAATAGGTTTGTTACCTAACGGGGAATGTTGTAAGACTAAAGTTATGCCATTCAGCCCATTGAATCTACTCTGCCATTCATTGAGATCATGGCTGATCCGAATCCTCAAATCCACTTTCCTTCCCTTTTCCCCATAACCCTTGATTCCTTTACTGGTTAAAAATTCCGACTGTCTTGGGCTTGAATGTATCTAATAAACAAGCTTTGGCAGGCTTTTGTGGTAAAGAATTCTACAGGTTCACTTTTCTCAGACTGGTGGGCTCGTACTACTGGAGTTTAGAGTAAGAGGTGACTTGATTGAAACACACAGGATCCTGAAGGCTATTGACAAGGTAAATGTGGAAAGGGTTCTGCCTCTTATGGGAGAATTTTGAATAAAAGGACACTGTTTAAAGGAAAAGAAAACATGGCTTGCCTACTTAAAACCAAAGTAGATAAAGTCATTTCTGAGGGTTGCAGGTCTTTGGAACTGTTTTCCTGACCCTTCACACCAACAGTGTGCACCATCCACAAGGCACATTTGCAATAACTCTCCAAGCTTTGTCTGACATAGCCTTCCAAACCCATGTTCTCTACCACCTAGAAGAACAAATGTAGCAAATACATGGGAGCACCATCACTTGAAAATTCCTTCCAAGCTCCACACCATCCTGACTTGGAGTAATATCATCAATGATTGCAGAATCAAAATCTTTGGACTCTCTAACATCACTGTGTCTGTCCCTACACATCAAGAAGAATGAAGGGCTCAAGAAAGGATTTCACTATCTTAAGTGTAATAAGTGCTTAGTTTGGAATATTGTTTACAATTCTGATGCCTCCTGTAGGGTTCAGAAAAGATTAACAAGAATATTGCCAGGATTGGAGAGTTTGAGCTATAGGGAGGGGCTGTATAGGCTGTGGCTATTTTCCCTGGAGCATCAGAGGCTGAGGGGTCACCTTATATAAAGATGATACCATGAGGGACATGGGTAGGGTATATAGACAAAGTATTTCCCTGGGTTGCGTGTGTCTAGAACTAGAGGGCATTGGTTTAGGGTGAGAGGTGAAAGATTTAAAAGGGACCTAAGGGGCAACTTTTTCACACAGGGTGGTGTGTGGATGGAATGAGCTGCTAGAGGAAGTGGTGGAGGTTGGTACAATTACAACATTTTGGTGTGAGGATGGATTATAGACTGACCTAGCTGACTTAACACACTGGGGAGGAAGATGAATTTGAAAATTAAATCAGTGGTTGGAAGTCATCAACAGTTGGATAATTTTACAAGAAGCAGTGCATATATGACTATACTTTTGCAGAGTTTTAGAGGACTGACTTCATGAAATGCAATGCTTTGTACAGAACATGAAGCTGTTTAGTTTAACGCATTTTAAATTTAGCTTGTAAGTACAATATTCATTTGTATTTGGAGAGCAAAACAATTTTTTAAAATTTATTCATTTGTGGGATGTGGACATTGCTGGCTGGTCAGATTTACTGTCTGTCCCTAGTTGCCCTTGAGAAGGTGGTGGTGAGCTGCCTTTTTGAACCACTGCAGTCCACCTGCTGTGGGTTGACCCACAATGCCATTTAAGGAGGGAATTCCAGGATTTTGACTGACTGACACTGAAGGAACAGTGATATGTTTCCAAGTCAGAATGGTGAGTGACTTGGAGGGGAACTTGAAGGTGGTGGTGTTCCCATTTATCTGCTACCCTTGTCATTCTAGATGGAAGTGGTCCTGGATTTGGAAGGTGCAGTCTGAGGATCTCTGGTGATTTTCTGCAGTGCATCTTGTAGATAGTATACACTGTTGATACTGAGCATCGGTGGTGGAGGGAATGGATGCTTGTGGATGTAATGTCAGTCAGGTAGGCTGCTTTGTTCTGAATGGTGTCAAGCTTCTTGAGCGTTGCACTCTTCAAGGCAAGTGGTGACTATTCCATCATCCTCCTGACTTGTGCCTAATTGATGGTGGGCAGGCTTTGGCAGTCAGAAGGTGAGTAACTTGCTGCAGTATTCTGAGCCTCTGACATGCTCTATCTCTACTGTGTTTATGTACTGAGCCCAGTTCAGTTTCTGGCTAATGATAACCACCTGGATGTTAATGGTGGGGTTTCAGTGATGGTAACATCATTGAATGTCAAGGGGCTAGTGACTGGATTGTCTCTTATTGGTGGTGGCCATATACCAACATTTGTGTGGTGTGAATATTATCTGTAACTAATCAGATGAACATGATGAATTCAAGTTCTGTGCTGATAAGTAATTGTTTCAACAATGTCCATGAGGCATAGCCATAATTATGTTTCTCCCAGCCCTTTTCTGTCACAATGCTGAACAACGACCATACACGATAATGATTTCTGCTTGTCTCGGTTGACCTGAAGTCATTTAATAGGTCAACTCATTAAACATGGCCTGGTATCTTAGTTGTGGCCTAGGGGAGAAAGATAGACCTTGCATGCCCACTACACTTGGAACTGTTCTGCAACTGTAGATTGTGAATCAGAACTTCATAAATACCAACACACTTTTTAGTTTGTCTCTGACTTGTGTTATCAGCCAGACCAGACCCCCTCAAAATATTTTAAGAAGGTAGCCTAGATCCTATCTTTTTTCTTATTTTAAATGCAGTTGTAATGTATTGTATCCCAAAGTACTTGATGTTAAGCAAAATAATTTATTTACACTGTCATTAAAATACAACAAAAGAAATAAGAATTTATAATAACTATTGGAAAACTTTACAGAATAATAGATTCAGTAACAATGATTAATTAACTGTTCTAATATAGTAAAGTCTCATAAACACATTACAAGGTAAAGGCGCATTCAGAAAGGTAGACTTATCTCACAGCAGCAAAAAAAACCCTAGTTTCAATCTGTAAACGAGAGGGAAAGCATAACCTCTACTTTGTCAAAACTCAACCTGCTTCTGTCCTGTTGAGACTCTAATAGCAACTGTGCAAAGCTAAACCAACAAACTTAAAAAAAAAAATTAGAAATCCTGATCTGTGAGGGTTGGCCGCACTCAGCCAGGCTGCTTCTATTATTCCAACTTTCAATAAACAAACCCAATATTTCACAGTTATTTACTTCATTGCCTTGCCAAGTAGAGAGCTTGGCACCTCTGATTTAATACCTCTCCACAAAAAAATGGACAAAATGATATGTTAAAGCCATAGCATCATCACATTTGTAAACAAATATTTTCATTGTAGCTAATCTGAGTAAGGACCTAATGCATGTGGACACCACCACATTTTTGGACAATTGAATCCAAGTGCGCCATGACAGACAGCCACATAATTACCTCCTTTCACAATGATTCATTGTGTTCAATCATGAACAATGGGGGCTTTTAAAGAAGGTTTCATGACCAGTAAAGGGGAAGAAGTAGGACAGAAATCCAGAGTTTCCTGGATGACACATGAGATAAAGAGCAAGGTAAAGCAGAAAAGGAGTATATACGATAGATGCCATTGGATAACAAAATTAAGAACCAGGTTCAATACAGACAATTCGAAAGGAAAATGAAAACAATAAATAAAAGAAGCAACGAAAGAAAGAGTATAAGAAGAAATATGTAGCTAACAGGAGTAGATCTGATGTCTTTTCTAGGAACATTTATACAAGAATGATGGGGGTTGAAGTTATTTAGGACCAGAAATAATTTATGATGCACGGTGGCAGGGGCTATTGCTGAGGTGTTGAATGAGTACTTTGCATCAGTCTTTACTGAAGAAGATGGGAATGAGCAAGTCATGGTTAAAGCGGAAGTAATTGAGACATCAGATAACCTAAATATTGACAGAGGATATATTCAATTGGTTTGCTGTACTCTGATTAATCATCAGAGTCAGATGGCATGCATCCCAAAGTAAGGATAGAAATTATGGAGGCTCTGGTGATAATCCTTTGATCTTTTTTTGATGCGAGGTGGTGCCTGAGAACTGAACAGCTGCAAATGTTATGCCTTTTGTTCAAACAAAGGGGTTTAAGCAAAATTGACACTTGGAGCAATAATAAGGTACTCAGATTAATTTCAATGGTGGAAAAGCTTTTAGAAATGATGATTTGCCAAAAGAAAGTGTCACTTCGACAAATGTAGATTAAGGAAAGCTGGCACAGATTTGATAATGATGAATTCTATTTAACTAACTTTGCCTTTTTTATGAGGTAACACACAAGATTGACTGGGGAGGATGTGGTCGATCCAGCATACATGAACTTGCAAAGATATTTGATAAAGTGTCTTACATCAACACTCATGCAATAAAAGAGACAATAGCAACATGGATACAAAATTGGCTAAATGAGTAGAAACAGTAATGCTGAATGGTTCTGCAGTGTTAGTACAACAACTTTTCTTGATATATGGTTAGCACTGCGGCCTCACAGCATGAGGGTCCCAGGTTCAATACCAGCCTTGGGCAACTGTCTGTGTGGAGTTTGCACATTCTCCCCATGTCTGCGTGGGTTCCCTCTGGGTGCTCCGGTTTCCTCCCACAATCCAAAGGTGTGCAAGTCAGGTGAATTATCCATACTAAATTGCCCATAGTGTTAGATGCATTAGTCAGAGGGAGATGGGTCTGGGTGGGTTACTCTTCGGAGGGCCTGTTTCCACACTGTAGGGAATCTAATCTAATCATATACTAATGACCTTGACTTGAATGCACAGAGTACAATTTCAAAGTTTACAAATGCACAAAACTTAGAAGTAATTTGAATTGGAAGGAGGATAGTGATAGACATCAAGAGAATATAGAAATGCTGGTGGAATGGGCAAAAAAAAAGTCAGATAAAATTGGACAAAGTTACAATTCCAAAGACATGCAGGAGCAGGAGACCTGTGCACTAATTGTTGAAGGTGACAAGATAGGTTGAAGAAGCTATCAATTGAACATCATGAGATTCATTAATAGGGTGATAATAGGATCAGTAGATCTCCCTAGCCTCTGAATGATTTGGGCATTGGCAAGTAAGGTGTGAGAATAGCATGAGGTGGCCAGCAAGGAACCTGTCAACATTGAGAGCAGAGTATCCAACCAATATTGAACAAGGTTCTCAGTAGTGAGATGCCTACTTTGGAATTTCAGCAGGTCCACAAGGACTTCTACTAATTTTTATAGATGGATCATAGAAACCATCTCTTCTGAAATCATCCTGATTTTGAATGGCAACTGTTGTTCCCAAGACCACAAGAAACTACAGAGAGTCTTGACCACAGCCCAGTCCATCATGTAAACCAACCTTCCATCCACTGACTCTATCTACACTTACTGCTGCCTTGGGAAAGCAACCAACATAATCAAAGACCTCTCCCACCCTGTTGTGCTCTTTTCCCCATTCTTCCTGTTGGATAGATGATATAAAAAGTTTGAATACACGTACAAATAGATGAAAGAACAACATCTCCCCTGCTGTTTTCAGACTTTTGAACAGACCTCTCAAATGTTAATTCTGATCTCCCTCCCTCTGCACCTTCTCTATGGCTGCAAAATTGCATTCTGCACTCTATTCTGCTACCCTGATGTACTTTGTATGGTACAATCTTCCTGTGTAGCATGCAAAACAACACTTTTCACTATCTCAGCATGTGACAAAAATAAATCATTTGCATACATTAGATTATTACACGATTTTAGCTAATCTTACATGCCAGTGAGAGTAGAAATAGGAGGGTAGGACAGATGAATACCTGACTCAGGAGCTGGTGTAGCGAGCAGAGTTTCAAATTTTCTCTTTTGGAGCAGAATCGTGCCTGAACTGGAGGGAGGACCAATATCTTGGAAGGGTTCAAACTAGTCTGGCAAGGGCACGGAGAGAGGGGGCCCTAAGCCATAGTGAGAAGAGAAAATGTTGAGAATGATACAGAAGTTAACAAGAACAAGCTCAGGCAAGAGCATGGCAGGAAATGAGGGTATACTGATGAATTAAATGGTGTTTATTTCAATGCATGAGGCCTGATAGGTAAGGCAGATAAACCCCAGGCATGGATGGGAACGTGGAACTGGGATATCATAGTTAGTACAGGAACAGTAGCTGAGGGAGGGACAGGACTGACACCTCAATATTCTGGGGTACAAATGCTATAGGAAGAATAGAAGAGAGGGGCAAGGGAGGAGTGGGAGTGGCCTTTTTGATTAAGGAAACATCACGGCAGGACTTGGGGAGGATTCTCCTGGGGAATCGTCCAGTTAAGCTATAAGGATGGATCTGAGAAATAAGTAGAGGGTGGTCACTTTGGTATTGTATAATAGGCACCCCTTCCCTAATAGTCAACGGGACACTGAGAAGCACATATGTATGGAGACCTTGGATAGCTGTAGGAATAATAGGTTTCTAACGGGGGATTTTAATTTTCTAAACATACATTGAGACTGCTGTGGTGTTAAAGGCTTGGGTGGGGAGGAATTTAACTGTACTCCTGAAAACTTTCTCAATCAATATGTAGATGTCCCTACAAGAGGAGGTGCATAACTCAACCTTGTCTGGGGGAAAGAAAGGTAGTGCAAGTGACTGAGGTGTTGTTAGTGAGGGGAGTATTTTGGGACTGGCGACCATTGTTTTATTACTTATGAAATAGTTTTGGAAAAGGATAGGCCTGGTTCCCAAGTTAAAGTTTTAACTTGGAGGGAGGCCATTTTTGCTGGTATTAACATGAACTTCAAAAGTTAATTAGGGGAGGCTGTTCGCAGGTAAGGGGACTTCTGGCAAGTGGGAGGTTTTCAAAAGCAAGATAATAAGTTCAGAACTAGCATGTTGCTATTAGTGTGAAGGGCAAGGTTGGCAGGCAGGTGGGAGAACACTGGGCTGACCAGAGATATTGAGGATCTACTCAAGAAAAAGAGGAAGTATATAACAGTTATAGACAGCTGGGATCAAGTGAATCCCTTGAGGAATACAGGGAATGTAGGAGTACACTTGTGAAAAATCAGGAGGGCAAAAAGGGGACGTGAGTAAGTTTTGGCAAGTAGGGTTAAGGAGTATCCAAAGGGGTTCTGCAAGTATATTAATGACTAACTAGGGTGACAATAGAGCCTCTTAAAGATCAGGTGAGGGTCATCTGTGTGTGGAACCACAGGAGATAGGTGAGATGCTAAACAAATATTTCCCACCTGTATTTACCATGGAGAAAGACACAGAAGCTAGGAAACTTGAGGGAAATAAATAGTGATGTCTTGAAAAATGTCCATATTACAGAAGAGGAGGTGCTGGAGATCTTAAAATGCATAAAGATAGATAAATCCCCTCAAGCTAAATCAACTGTATCCCAGGTCATTGTGGGAAGCTAGAGAAGAGATTGTGGAGCCTCTAGCAGGAATAATTGTATTATCCACACCACATGAGATGCCAGATTACAAAATTCATACAAAATTGGCATGAGAGTAGGAAACAGATGGTAGTAGTAGAAGGTTTATGTTCAGACTGGAGGCCTGTGACCAGAACTGTTGTTCATGATTTATAGAAATGATTTATAAGAATATAAGATGCATGGTTAGTGCATTTTGTGGATGACATCCAAATTAATGGTATAGAGGATGGTGAAAAAGGTTATCTCAGATTACAAGGGGATCTTAATCATTGGGCCATGGTTCATTGGGCCAAGGAATGGCAGATGGACATTAATTCAAATCAATGTGTGGTGTTGCGTTTTGGTAAGACAAACCAGGACAGATCTTGCACAGTTAGTGGTAGAGCCCTGGGGAGTGTTATCTACCAAAAAAACCTGGGGGTGCAGGTACATAGATCCTTAAAAGTAGTGTCACAGATAGACAGGGTGGTGAAGAAAGCATTTGGCAAACTTGCCTTCAACATCCAGAGCATTGAATAGAGGAGTTCGAAAATCGTGCTACACCTGTACAAGACATTGGTAAGGCCACATTTAGAGTACAGTACACAATTCTGGGCATCCTCTTATATGAAGGGCATTATTAAATTGGAAAGGGTGCCAGAAAGATTTACAAAGATGTTAACAACACTGGTAGGTTTGAGTTATAAGGAGAGGTTGGATAGACTTGGACATTTTTCCCTGGAGCATAAGAGGTTGAGGGGTGGCCTTAGAGGTTTATAAAATCATGAGGGGCATGGATAGGGTAAATAGACAAGGTCTTTTTCCCAGGGTAGAGGAGTCCAAAACTAGAGGGTACAGTTTAATGTGAAGGGAGAAAGATTTAAAAGGGACCTGAGGGGAAATGTTTTTGCTCCGAGGGTGGTGTGTATATGGAATGAGCTGCCAGTGGAAGTGGTAGAGGTGGGTACAATTATAGCAATTTAAAAAACATTTTGTCAGGTAGATGGAGAGGAAAACATTGGAGGGCTATGTGCCAAACACAGGAAAATGGGACTAGTTCAGTTTGGGAAACCTGATTGGCATGGACAACTTGGGCCGAAGGGACTGTTTCTATGCTCTATGACCCCAATTCTACTGACTCATTCTACCACTAACTGGACAGAAATTAGACAGCGATAGCACCAATGGCTAGAGTGGGGGAATGCAGATATCACATGGATCTACTATACAGTGAGGGGGCTGGATGTAGCTCTCAATGGCAGCCACCAACCTATCTTTGGATGTAGCCAGATGCTTGCTCACAAGAGGCATATTATCATAGATAACGCTGTCAGAAGTCACACAACACCAAGTTATAGTCGAACAGGTTTATTTGAAATCACAAGCTTTCAGAGAGCTGCTCCTTCACGTCACCTGACGAAGGAGCAGTGCTCTGAAAACTTGTGATTTCAAATAAATCTGGACTACAACCTGGTGTTATGTGATTTCAAATAAACCTGTTGAATGATAACCTGGTGTTGTGTGACTTCTGACTTTGTCCACGCCCAGTCCAATACTTCTACATCATAGACAACATTGGTAGACTTGTCCAACCATCAAGTCAGTTTGCTGATTGCCTCCGACAAACCTGCCTTCTGCTCCCTCGTGCATTCCAATTATGTTCTCAGTTGCTGTCACCATGGGATCCTCTCCTGCATTCGGTTGAGTCAGTCTCTCATCTTTGGCAGGCCTCCAAGTGTCAGCAACCAGACATGGAGATGTGGCAGTGATATACTCAGCAGCAGGTGCTGCTGACTGTAATCTAGCTAAAATAGCCTTGAGGTGTCAGTATCTGAGCTGGTGGAGTGTCCATGAGGCAAACTTGCTGGTGCATCCTCTCAGTGATTGTGGCCTGTTCAGAAGTGGAGGAGGTGATGTCTTATGGTATAGACCTCTTAGCTGTCAGGAGCATGTCACTTTCGCTGGTGTGTGTAGGAGACAAAAATACATTGTTCACGACAATGAATAGGTGTTCTGCTCATTAAGAAGTCATTCAGAGTGATGATAAAGAGACAGCACCACAGCAATGTACAACTTTTTAAAATTGTTTTTTGGGAAATGGATAGTTTGGCTTCACCACGGGCATGTTCTTGGTCCTTACTGGATAGAGTGGAAAAGTCAATTGTTGGGCACTCCACCACCTTTCTCAGCTCTCTTTACTGTCCTTAAACAGAGGTTTGCCCTTGGAATGACATGAAGGGAGGAATTGAGTGAGATGGCAGCAGGTAGCAGAGCTGTAAGTGCAGGTGCAGATGGAAGAAAGTGGTGAAGTGTTCAAATGAGTGAGTAAGCAACGCAGATACCATGATGGGAAAGTGATTTGTGGATATAGTGGTGATGGAGTTAAAGTGAAGGAAGATGTTGCATACAATAGAGAGTGTGTGGGATAAGCAGAAGTAGCATTTTACTTATTTATTTCAAACTGGTCAACTATATTCACAGCTCAAATGTGGACTCCTTTCATAATCAAACACAGACTGAGCGATCACTTTGTGGAATATATCTGCTCTTTCAAAAAGATGACCCCAACCTTCTTGTTGCTGGATATTTCAAAGAAGCGTCTTGTTGTCATACTGACATTTCTGTCCTGTGCATTGAAATGTTCCTTCGAAACACATTGCAAACTTGATGAACAATACTCCACTCTGTGCTTAGGTACTTCACAGCCTTTACAGTTTCAATATTAATTTCCATAACTTCAGAAACTCACCACATGATGCCTGTTCTCCAATTCTCTTGCATTCAACCCCTTCACCCCTCCATGACCAAATCTTTTTTTTTAACTTTGATCTCATGACTATTCTGTCTCTTTCACATATTAATTTACACCCATTTTACATCTTTTTCTCTTTCACCATCATGAACAACCTCTTTGTGTTTTGCACTGAGCCTCAAAATCACTCATTCTCTTTGTCCCTTATCTGCCTCTGTCAAAACATTAAGAAAAGTCATTGTGCAATAACTTTTTATTTTTGAAGAAGAGTTATGCCAATCAAAATGTCAACTCCGATTCTCTCTCTGCAAATACTGACAGAACTGCTGAGTTGCTCCACAACTCTGTTTGTTTCAGATTTCCAGCATGTGCAATAATATTTTGTTTTTATTAGAAGAGAAGTATTTACTCTGGAAGACCAGAGGAAATCATTGACCAATTTGTGGCATTGCCACTTGTTTCTTGGGGCTGTTGACAATACACTCACATGGGTGGCAGCCTCCGACGAGCCTGCAAGTGTCTGGTATCCTGGTCTGTTCTGCCTGGGGAAAGAGGGCAACCTAGCTTCACTCCACCCCATCCACCTTGACTTCCAGGCCTCTGTTCACAATGTAAAGCACTGATTTCCTCTTGTCTGCTGTGTCCAGCGCAAATGTACAAATTGTGGGGGGCAACTCCAGACTACCAGTGTTTGACCATTGCATGACTGTCTTTCAAATATGGTACTGGCACCAGGGATCTTTGGAATATCCTGACATTGGTGAGTACTTCTTCCATAAAATGAGCGGTAGAATTTGATGAGCAGTGCATAGCTAATGAGTCGAGCATGGGATGATGGTACGAGAGAGAACATGCTAGGACTCGCTGAGAGAAACTCTCTGTGAAACTCATTGATAATTTAGTCAATTTCTGGTAAAATTCTGCTTAGTGGTTTAACTGAACTGGAGAGGGTGCAAACAAGACTTATGAAAATGTTTCCATTGAGAAACTTCGCTGGTGTGGAGACTTCGGAGAAGCTGGCTCTGTTCTCCTTGGAGGAGAAAATTTAAGAGGGAATTTATTTAGAAGTGTTCAAACTCAAGAAGAGTCTATATATAGCAGTTGTGGAGGAAGTATTCCTGTTGATGGAAGCATCTACAACTAGAGGACACTGATTGAAGGTGATTGATATGTTTTTTTATAAAACAGTGAAATGAAAAAAGAACCTTTAGATTTGCCTGAGTGTAATTATAATCTGCAAAATATTGCCTGAAAGTTTAGCATAGACAAATTTAGTCATAGAGCCAAAGGGATGTACAGCATGGAAACAGACCCTTCGGTCCAACCCGTCCATGCCGACCAGATATCCCAACCCAATCCAGTCCTACCTGCCAGCATCTGGCCCATATCCCTCCAAATCCTTCCTATCCATAAACCCATCCAAATGCCTCTTAAATGTTGCAATTGTACCAGCCTCCACCACATCCTCTGGCAGCTCATTCCATACACGTACCACCCTCTGCGTGAAAAAATTGCCCCTTGGGTCTCTTTTATATCTTTCCCCTCTCACCCTAAACCTATGCCCTCTAGTTCTGGACTCCCTGACCCCAGGGAAAAGGCTTTGTCTATTAATCCTATCCATACCCCTCATAATTTTGTAAACCTCTATAAGGTCACCCCTCAGCCCCCGATGCTCCAGGGATAACAGCCCCAGCCTGTTCAGCCTCTCCTTATAGCTCAAATCCTCCAACCCTGGCAACATCCTTAAATCTTTTCTGAACCCTTTCAAGTTTCACAACATTGGCACAGTGGTTAGTACTGCTGCCTCACAGCGCTAGAGACCCGGGTTCAATTCCCGCCTCAGGCGACTCTGTGTGGAGTTTGCACATTCTCCCCGTGACTGTGTGGGTTTCTTCCGGGTGCTCCGGTTTCCTCTCACAATCCAAAAATGTGCAGGTTAGGTGGATTGGCCACAGTAAATTGCCCATAGTGTTAGGTGAAGGGGTAAATGTAGGGGAATGGGTCTGGGTGGGTTACGCTTCGGCGGGTCAGTGTGGACTTGTTGGGCCGAAGGGCCTGTTTCCACACTGTAAGTAGTCTAAGTAATCTAATCTAATCTAATCTTTCCGATAGGAAGGAGACCAAAATTGCATGCAATATTCCAACAGTGGCCTAACCAATGTCCAGTACAGCCGCAACATGGCCTCCCAACTCCTGTACTCAATACTCTGACCAATAGAGGAAAGCATACCAAACGCCTTCTTTACTATCCTATCTATCTGTGACTCCACTTTCAAGGAGCTATGAACCTGCACTCCAAGGTCTCTTTGTTCAGCAACACTCCCCAGGACCTTACCAATAAGTAAAAACAATGACTGCAGATGCTGGAAACCAGATTCTGGATTAGTGGTGCTGGAAGAGCACACCAGTTCAGGCAGCATCCAAGGAGCTTCAAAATCGATGTTTCGGGCAAAAGCCCTTCATCAGGAATACTGATGAAGGGCTTTTGCCCGAAACGTCGATTTCGAAGCTCCTTGGATGCTGCCTTACCAATAAGTGTATAAGTCCTGCTAAGATTTGCTTTCCCAAAATGTAGCACCTTGCATTTATATGAATTAAACTCCATATGCCACTTCTCAGCCCATTGGCCCATCTGGTCCAGATCCTGTTGTAATCTGAGGTAACCCTCTTTGTTATCCACTACTCCTCCAATTTTGGTGTCATCTGCAAACTTACTAACTGTACCTCTTATGCTCGCATCCAAATCATTTATGTAAATGACAAAAAGTAGAGGGCCCAGCACCGATCCTTGTGGCACTCCACTGGTCACAGGCCTCCAGTCTGAAAAACAACCATCCACCACCACCCTCTGTCTTCTACCTTTGAGCCAGTTCTATATTGAAATGGCTAGTTCTCCCTGTATTCCATGAGATCTAACCTTGCTAATCAGTCTCCCATGGGGAACCTTGTCAAACGCCTTGCTGAAGCCCATAACTGCTCTGCCCTCATCAATCTTCTTTGTTACTTCTTCAAAAAACTCAATCAAGTTTGTGAGACATGATTTCCCACACAAAGCCATGTTGACTATCCCGAATCAGTTCTTGCCTTTCCAAATACATATACATCCTGTCCCTCAGGATTCCCTCCAACAACTTGTCCACCACCGAGGTCAGGCTCACCGGTCTATAGTTCCCTGGCTTGTCTTTACCGCCCTTCTTAAACAGTGGCACCATGTTTGCCAACCTCCAGTCTTCTGGCACCTCAACTGTGACTATCAGTAATGAAAATATCTCAGCAAGAGGCCCAGCAATCACTTCTCTAGCTTACCACAGAGCTCTCAGGTACACCTGATCAGGTCCAGGGGATTTATCCACTTTTAACCGTTACAAGACATCCAGCTTACTCCTCTGTAATCTGGACATTTTGCCAGATGTCGCCATCTATTTCCCTACAGTCTATATCTTCCATATCCTTTTCCACAGTAAATACTGATGCAAAATATTCATTTAGTATCTCCCCCATTTTCTGTGGCTCCACATAAAACCAACCTTGCTGATCTTTGAGGGGCCCTATTCTCTCCCTAGTTACCCTTTTTGTCCTTAATATATTTGTAAAAACCCTTTGGATTCTCCTTAATTCTATTTGCCAAAGCTATGTCATGTCCCCATTTTGCCCTCCTGATTTCCCTCTTAAGTATACTCCTACTTTCTTTATACTCTTCTAAGGATTCACTTGATCTATCCTGTCTATATCTGACATATGCTTCCTTCTTTTTCTTAACCAAACCCTCAATTTCTTTAGTCATCTAGCATTCCCTATACCTACCAGCCTTCCCTTTCACCCTGACAGGAATATACTTTCTCTGGATTCTTGTTATCTCATTTCTGAAGGCTTCCCATTTTCTAAAGTTAAAAATCACACAACACTAGGTTATAGTCCAACAGGTTTAATTGGAAGCTTTCGGAGCGACGCTCCTTCATCAGGTGATAGTGGAGCCCTCCACTATCACCTGATGAAGGAGCGTTGCTCCGAAAGCTAGTGTGCTTCCAATTAAACCTGTTGGACTATAACCTGGTGTTGTGTGATTTTTAACTTTGTACACCCCAGTCCAACACCGGCATCTCCAAATCATCTCATTTTCCAGCCGTCCCTTTACTTGCGAACATCTGCCTCCAATCAGCTTTCAAAAGTTTTTGCTTAATACCGTCAAAATTGGCCTTTCTCCAATTTAGAACTTCAACTTTTAGATCTGGCCTATCCTTTTCCATCACTATTTTAAAATGAATAGAATTATGGTCGCTGGCCCCAAGTGCTCCCCCACCGACACCTCAGTCACTTGCCCTGCCATATTTCCCAAGAGTAGATCAAGTTTTGCACCTTCTGTAGTAGGTACATCCACACACTGAATCAAAAATTGTCTTGCACACAATTAAGAAATTCCACTCCATCTAAACCTTTAACAAGTCCTTCAAAAGAGAATTTGCTAATTTTCTAAATTATCCAATGTTTCCTCTTTATTTCTTCAGTAACATCAGCATTGTTTTCAGAAGCAACAATTGCTGGATGAGAAACAGAAAATTGTTGATGTAACAACAGGTTTGCATTGTTAAAAATACATTTAATAACCATCTGTAGCTTTGCAGAATTTATGAAGACTGGCAAAGTTGGTTTTGGAAGCTTTAGACAAAACAGCTAGAATAATCATGAGACAGAACAATTGGCAAGACTGAATCAAAATATAGTACTAGATCTAATCCTGGATGAAGGTTACAAAATCTTCCAGGTAATTTAACATTAGCTGTTTTGGCACAGATAGCAGGGTCAGAGGAATGCGCTTTTCCAGCAACACATTTTCAGCAGAGGAATAAAAGAAATGATTGTTATATAGCCAGTACCATATTTGCAAATCTTCTCAGACTTTAGCTATTACAGTGCTGAGCAAGATATGATTGCTTACATGTTGTAATTACCAGTGGTCTGGAAATTCTGGAAGTATCAGGAATGGAGGTATTACAAAAGGTCTTGGAAATTAGTTGAATTAGTTGAATTATCAACTGATCAAATAATTCAGTCCAACTCATCTATGCCAAACTACGATAGCTGAATTAATCTAGTCCCATTTGCCAGCATTTGGACCATATCCCTTTAAACTCTTCCTATTTCTGTGCCCATCCAGATGCCTATTAAATGTTGTCATTGTAACAGCCTCCACCACTTCCTCTCTCAGTTCATTTCCATACATGCACCGTCTTCTGCGTGAAAAAGTTGCCCCTTATGTCCCTTTAACTCTTTCCCCTATCACCTTAAACCTATGGCCTCTAGGTTTGGACTTCCATACCCTAGGGAAAAGACTTCGACTATTCATTCTATGCATGTCCCTCTTGATTTTTAAACCTCAATAAGGTCACCACTTGGCCTCTGACGCTGCGGGGTAAAATAGCCCAAGCCTGTTCAGCCTTTCTCTGTTGCTCAAACCCTCCAACCACTGCAACATTCTTGTAAATCTTTTCTGAACCTATTCAAGTTTAACATGATCTTTCCTACAGCAGGGAGACCAGAATTGATTGCAATATTCCAAAAGTGGTCTAACCTATGTCCTGTGTAGCTGCAACATAACATTCCCACTGGTTTATTCAATGCATTTACTCATAAAGGCAATGTAGTAAACTTTGCCTTCACTACTCCGTCTACCTGCAACTCTACTTTCAAGGAATTGTGAACCCCACCCCAAGGTCTCTTTGTTTAACAATACTCTCCAGGACCTGCCATTAAGTATGTGAATCCTATCCTAATTTGCCTTTCCAAAATGCAACATCTCACATTTATTTAAATCAAACTCCATCTGTCACTCCTTGGCCAATCTGGTCAAACTCCCATAGTGCTCTGAGATTAACTTTTTCACTGTCCACTACACAACCAATTTTGGTGTCATCTGCAAGCTTAGTAACCATACCTCCTATGTTCACATCCAAAACATTTGTATAAATGTTAAAAAGCAATGGACCAATCCTTGAGGCACACCACTGGTCACAGGCTTCCAGTCCAAAAAAGAGCTGTCAACCATCACCCTCGGTTTCCTACCTTCAAGCTAATTTTGTATTTAATTGGATAACTGTTGCTGTATTCTGTGTGATATAACCTGCTAACCAGTCTACCATGTAGACTGTCAAATGCCTTGCTGAGATCCATATTAACAGCATCCATTGTTCTGCCTTCATAAATCTTCTTTGTCACTTCAAAAAAACTTCAAAAAATACCGGGATATTCAAGAGAATAGAAGGATTAATTGATAACTTGTTCTAGTTCATGCATGGAAGGAAAGTGCCAATCTCATTGGTGTGTCATCATGATATACACTTGGGACTACTAATGTTTGAAATCTCATTGACTAACTTAAAAGCCTTGACTTCTGTTTTGTGAGAATTGAATTGAATTTATTGTCATGTGTACTGAGGCACAGTGAAAAGCTTTTTCTTGCGAGTAATACAGGCAGATCAGAGTTAAGTAGCATCGATAAGTAAATAATAGGTAAACAGCAGCGAGGACAAAAACAAAGGTACACGCGCATGTTAAGAGTTTGAATCCATTCAGTGTTCTAACAACAGCAGGGTTGAAACTGTTACGAAACTGGCTGATGCGTGTGTACAGGCTTTTGTACCTTCTCCCCGATGGTAGAGGTTATAGAAAACCATTGCCAGGGTGGGATGGATCTTTGAGAATGCTGGCGGCCTTTCCTTGACAGCGGGCCTGGTAAATGGATTCTATAGATGGGAGGTTGACCTTTGTGATTGTCCGAGCCGAGTTCACCACTCTCTTTAACCGTCCCTGATTTTGAATGGTACAGTTGCCATACCAGGCAGTGATACATCCAGACAGAATGGTGCACCTATAAAATTTGGCAACGGTATTCGACGTCATGCCAAATTTCCTCAGCTGCCTGAGGAAGAAGAGATGTGCAGGTAAAATGAGCTGGGCTACTTTAAAATGGTGAAAGTCACCAGATCAGAAGTTGACCAAGTTCACAGGACTTTCCAAAGGAATTTTCAAATAGGCTTGTGCAGTGAAAAGCCAAAACAAGGGATAAATACGAGAACATTGACCTTAAATATCTCTGGGGAAGAGATCGCATTGACCTTCAAATATCTCAGGCATGAGACTATCGTTATTGCTGGAACATAGACTCAAATTTGAAATGTTAGGCAAAAAGGAAGACTGAACCCCCATCCCCATATATATCAATGGGTCACAGATGAACTATGAATGCTGTGTAAACATGAATTATCATGATTGTGGCCAACAGCCAGTTTTGAAACATCTAAACACCACCACCATCCCAGCCCTGTCAGAAGCTATGCTTAGAAGTCTGTAATTTTTGCTACACAATGACCATTAGAAACAGAGGAACATCAAGACAGTTGTTGTAACCTCAAGAACAAGGATGTTCCCTATCTTTCTCTGGAAGTGATACCTAGATTTGTAAAAATTGATCCAGCCTAAGAGAAACCAACTGTGAATCAAAACCTTCTAATAAATATTCCTTTTGTTCTGAGAAACCTGACAAACAATGTCCCCTTCAGGTTAAAAGACCTTCCATCTCAAATGATCAATGGACTCCAAACCATGTTTTGTTTTATCTTTCTTTGTATTGAACTATATTCACCTTTAACTTTGTGTCTATAAACATGTATAGGCCCTAGTAACCGCACCAAATCCATATGCTTGGCATCACTTTTTTTATTTTTCTCTAGTTTAACAGTTAATTAATTTGCTCTTTGCATCAAGAGCCTTGTTGGTTGATTGATTGAACGCTCATGGCCAAACACAGTTAATTATATTTTTAATTGGAGAGATTTAACCTTGTAAATAAAGAACTGAAAAGTTTTGCTCTTTATCCTCCTCAGTTGATCGCATAGGAGAGCTTGTTCACCTCTTCTCACTTGGTCATATCAAGTGAAAGAAGCAAAGTGATCATTTGTGGATAAATGTCAATGAGAAAATGGCTTTGATAGCCCACAAGTCAGAATTACTAGGTTTAATTTTGCTTCTCAAAACCAGAAAAGTTGCAGAGAAACATCAAATTTAGTAGATTAATTAAACAGGAATTAGATTTCCATAGAAGAGCTAAAATAATTATTCAGCAAAATACAGTAAAAATAGCAGCCTTTTTCAAAAAACAAGCTGTTTTGGATCAGTAATTGGAATAGAAAGTATCAGAGGAAGGTTAAAAGGAGAATTGGCCAAGAAATAGAAGAAAAAACAACCTGTGGACTCTAATGTGACTAAAAGATGTTGAATATGACCAACACACAGGATCAAGCTATAATTGGGTGCAGTCTTTTGAAAATCATGAGGTTATGTGGTCACATTTCTTATGAAAGTGAAGTGCTGTTATCACTTTAATGTGCTCATGGAAAATGCAGAGTTGCAGAGATCAGGTAGCGAAAGGGTGAGTCTGGATGAGATGCTCTTTGGAAGGTTAATGTGGACTTGATGGGCAGCACTTCCAATGTCATGACTTCTTCCAATTATAAAGCCAGGGTGCCAAATGCAAATGAGCGCCACCACCTGCAAGTTGCCCTCCAAGCCACATGACTTCCTGACTTGCAACTATATCATCATTCCTTCTCTGCTGCAGTATAAAAGTCTTGGAATTCTCTGATTTGCAGTTTGGGAATATCCATGGCAAATGAACCATGGCAGTTCAGTGAGGTGGTTCTCCACCACCTTCTCACAGGTAATTATCGATGAGTAACAGTTATGGGATATCACTGGCAGGGCCACCAGCCCCCTAAAAATTAAAATGTTGCACTTTTCCAGTTTTGTTTTACCCTGATATTACCTGTTATGTGCAACTGCCTATAACTCAAGGAAAGTGCATCATTGAATGTACTGTGATACGTTTGAGTGATATAGCGGTCAGAGTTGAATAGCTGCCAGTGTGTTATAGGTATAAGAATTACCAAAAGGCTAAATGTCTGAGAGTAAGGTAATGCTTATGATTTCAATGTATGAATAATAAATGAATTCTGTCAGTGTAATAATTTGAACAATGGAAAATATTACTGGTCTGTTTGGTAGAATATATCATTTTGAAGGTGCACTTGCACACCTTAAAATTTGTCAGAATCTTAAACTACTTCTAGCATTGCATCCTCTTTATTGGACCTACACTCTTGGCTTTGATCTCTTATTACCAGTATTAAACATACATTTTGACCTCCTGTATGTTGTCAAATAACATTTGTGCATGCTCCCTCGCAGATTAAGCCAGTCCTCAATCTACCACAGCACCTATTCACTTTCAGAAAATTCCCACCACTTTCTTCAGCTTAGTTGATTGTATATTGGAATGAAAGGATCCATTAGATATTATCTAATTTAATTCTTCAAGTCTCGTATTGGGCATGGATCCATTCACACAGTGATTTTCAACTGAAAGTGCAATTTCAAATCCAGCACATCTCAAGAATGTAATTTCTCCAATTGTCATTCCTCAAGGCTGCATTGATGCATTGGACAAAGGGTACTGCTTGGCTGAAATAAGTATTCATAAGTATTCATGTGTTTAATTTAAAATAACGTGATTCAATCAATAAGTGCCAATGATAAATGAGTATGTGGCAGAAAACTGAGCAATTAAACCTTCAGTATTTTACAGAATTCTGCTCACTGTAAAATGATATGATTTGGAAATGCCGGTGTTGGTCTGGAGTGTACAAAGTTAAAAATCACACAACACCAGGTTATAGTCCAACAGGTTTAATTGGAAGCACTAGCTTTTGGAGCGACGCTCCTTCATCAGGTGGTAGTCGCTACCACCTGATGAAGGAGCTTCGCTCCGAAAGCTCGTGCTTCCAATTAAACCTGTTGGACTATAACCTGGTGTTGTGTGATTTTTAACTTTGTAAAATGATAAGCATTCAAGAAATTATTTGAGTAATTGATTGAGTCAACCATTATGGATTTTTCAACTTGTTAAAACTGTAACCTTGTAAGTAACACCTACAATAAAATGGAACAATTCTAAATGAAATGATGATTACTCATGCAGTTCCTTATGCGGTTCTTTAATTCTCAGGAAAACATTTAGTTACAGAGGCTTACACATGTGTTGACTGCCTTGGGCTTGATTTGAAGTAATTGCTTACAACTTGAATTATTGACTTGGGCTTTGGTGGCTGTATTTTTTTTTCTGTTGTTTGGGTTGATATATAATTCAGGACAAGCCATTCTGCCCTCTTGTTTGCCACCCTGCCTATTCTGGAATTCCAGACACTTGTTACCTATTATTCACTTGGCAGCTTAATTTGGTTTGTGCTGACCTCTGGCTGGAGCTGACTTGCGGTATGTCCAAGTTTGTACAAGGAGCTGACATATACCCTTCGGCAAGTGGACCTCCTGACCTGAATTGTGCTCCCTGGTCAGGAGCACAGAGTCTGGGGAAAGTTAGATTTTCATTCTGGGGTTTGTTTGAATGGGTGGGTGATGAAAAGAACAGGGGTAGTGGGCAGTGAGCAGGTGTTAATAGGAGCCCCTGCAAACAACTCAGAGGCAACCACATGGGCTTTTAAAGTTAAACAGTTTAAAATGTCTGTTTCAGTGCAGTCTGTCGGATTGCCATGGCTGTAAAAATACAGCATTCCAGCCCTCCTCCCTCACATCATGGGGAACACAGTGGCTCAGTGGTGAGCATTGCTGCCTAATGGTGCTAGGGACACAGGTTTGATTCCAGCCTCTGATGACTGCCAGTACCGGGGTTTGCATATTCTTCCCATGTCTGTGTGTGTTTCCTCCAGGTGCTCCGGTTTCCTCCCACAGTCCAAAGATATACAGATCAGGTGGATACTGCTGAAAATGTTTTGCTGGAAAAGTGCAGCAGGTCAGGCAGCATCCAAGGAGCAGGAGAATCGACGTTTCGGGCATGAGCCCTTCTTCAGGAATCTCCTGCTCCTTGGATGCTGCCTGACCTGCTGCGCTTTTCCAGCAACACATTTTCAGCTCTGATCTCCAGCATCTGCAGTCCTCACTTTCTCCCAGATCAGGTGGATAGGCTATGATAAATTGCACATAACATCCACGGATGCATAGGTCAGGGGGGTGTAGCCAGGGGAAATACAGGGTCACAGGGATAGATTGAGGGATGGATTGGGGTGAGATTCTGCTTGAAGAGTCAGTGTGGACTTCATATGCTGAATGGCCTGCTTCAACACTGTAAGGATTCTATGATTTTGTCATTACCACACACACCTATGTCCATCCATGCTGATTGTTGCCAAACTTTTTTTAATGCTCTCACGCTCCTAAGCCCATGACCCTTTTATAGCCCTGTGCCAATTTGATGCCAACTCAGCTAACCCAAGCATGCTCACTGACCCACTTTTGCCCTTACACTCTGCATGTCAATCATCCAGTGTTCAGCGTAATCAGACCTCCAGATACATGCTGTGATTAAATGAAATAAAATTCATTATTTTAAAAACCACACCTTGATAAATCATTCAAATGTTTTGATTAAACTTCTTTCAAGTACTTGATCCCCTATATACAACTATTTGTATTCATGCTCTATTGAAAGACTTTATTAACATTTGAAGCTATGAGTCAAACTGAGAGCAGGCCAGTACTCCACGTTATATTGATAGGTTGTTAAATCAGTCATGTAGCACAAATCCTTTAATGGTAACCCTCCAGTTTATCTCTACATGCAGATTGAAAAGAAATAATTTTTTCTTTCAAAACTGCAGGTAGTTTTTGTTTCGAAAGTTTAAATGATAGGACATTTAAATGCTTTGGCAATTCCTTTAACAGATTCCTTGACAGTTACACAAGTCTAGTAAGTTTATATACTTTTATGTGCTATCACAGTCATTTTTATGGTGTTCCTTTTAATTAATCTGCAGTGAGGGCTAGTGTAAGAATATTTGCCATTATCGGTTCCCTTTAGTCTGGCACTATCTTTCCTCCACTTGTGCATTCTGGGAAATGTCAGCAGAAGTAACACCACCAAAGAGATGGAAGATGAAACATTCATAGAATGCTGCTGGAAATTTGAGAGTGCAAACTGAGGGTAAGAAAATGGTGAAACCTCAAGACACAGTTTATGGAACAGGATAAGGATAGAGTCACTGCCTCCATAATGGGAATTCAAACTCTCTTCTGTGTGAATGCATCTAAGCAATAAATAGCCTGTAGTTTAAAACTCTGATGATTTACTTCCATTCATATTTTTTTAATATAAATATTGCAAAATCACTCCAGTGCACGTTATAAACTGATTGTTGACCAAGTGACATAATCCAAAGCATTGCTCACACTCATTGTAATTGGACGGATGCTTGTCACTCATGTCTGATCTATCAGTGAAATTCAATCCCCAACAATTCTATTGTAGTTCACCAAAATCCAAGACAATCTGTGTAATCCTGGCATTTTCCCCCCCAACTTAAATGGTTTGAATTTGATTGGCCAGTACACTATCAGATATAAAGTAACCATGTGTCATTGTCTCATGTTGCACTTAAAGGATTTGAAAGATGTCTTGCCTATAATTTTTATTTTAATATATTGTGTGCTGCATGATGAAAATATTCCCATCAATGTAAAATATTGTATCCTTTGACTCGCCGCAATCATGCTGTGTAAATTCTGAGAAGTTTCTGTCAGATTTTCAGATTGCCACCTGAAAATTTGTGTTACAAATTTACTTGCAGTATAACAGAAGAGAAAGAAAGCCAATTATTTCCTGATATGTTTCTTCTGACTTTTTGTGAAAGTTGAGGAATTTAAATGTACCAATTTACGGAGAAACATTAGCCCCCAATAATCTCAGGTTCTATTTCAAAACAGTTAGAATTTAAGAAAGTGACTGCAGTAATTGGACCTTCTGATATAAAATGTTAACACCGGTCATATATACAATCTATCTTCACAACAGTTAATGAATGGTATTATCCTGCTGTAATGTTTTGCCTGCTATTTTTCTAAGTTTTCTTCTGAGTGACAAGCTAAATCATTATAATTGTTAAAATTGAAATGCATTAAGAAAATTACACATTTTACAAGAGTAGGTACAAGTTTAGTCATTCTTTGTTTTATCTGGATCTCTGCATGATACTTTTGCATGCAAACCTCAATCTTTTCAAAGTACTTATTTTTTTTTACTTCCTGGAGACCATGCAATGTTCGCTCACAGGATCATGCCCAGGAATCCTAGCCAAAAAAGGGACACAAGGGAATCTTAGTTGTTTTCCCATTTGTAAAGCTAATCAGTGCTCTCTATGGATTGGAGAGTTCAGAAATAAAGCTTCATAGGCAGCTATGCCTGAGACCAAGTGTCCATGCTTAACCATTAGAACTTCGATTGTCAAACTGCTGTTACAGTAGGTTCATGGCAGTGTTGCCATCTCCCCAGCCCTGAATTCATTCCTGGAACATCTGGCGAACAAGAACACCTACATTTGTTTATTGACTCTGCCTCCATATTCAACACCATAACTCCAACCAAACACATCTCCGAACTCTGAGATCTAGGACTATGCTCCCCCTTCTCTGCAACTGGATCCTTGACTTCCTGACCCATAGACCACAATCAGTAAGGATAGATGACAGCACCTTCTCCACGATAATCCTCAACACTGGTGCTCCATGACTCAGGCCCATATTGTCATCTTTGTATACTTACAACTGTTTAGCCAAGTTATGCTCTCAATCCATTTACACATTTGCTGATTACACCACTGTTGTACGAGATCTGACGTACTATGATGAGACAGTACAGGAAAGAGACAGCTTAGTGGCATGGTATAAGGACAACAATCTCTCCATGAATGCCAGCAAAATGCAGGAGCTGGTCATCAATTTCAGGAAACGGAGTCTATATCAATGGTGCTGAGATGGAGATGGTCAAGAGCTTCAAGTTCCTAGGAGTAAATATTACCAACAATCTCTCCTGGTCCATCCGCGTCAACACTCCAATCACACGCCAATGCCTCTACTTCCTCAGACACTAAGGAAATTTGGCACGTCCACAATGACTGTCATCAATTTTAATAGATCCACCATAGAAAGGATCCTATCCAGATGCATCACAGCTTGGTATGGCAAAACTGCTTTTCCCAAAATCGCAAGAAAATACAGAGTTGTGAATACAGCCCAGTCCCTCATGGAAACCAGCCTTCCTTCCAGTTACTCTGTCTACATTTCCTACTGCGTCAGGAACGCAGTCAGCATAATCAAAGATCCCTCCCATTCCAGTGATACTCTCTTCCAATGGGCAGATGATACAAAAGTTTGAAAATATGTACGAATAGATTCAAGAACAGCCTCTTCCCTGCTGTCACCAGACTTATGAACAGACCTCTCAAATATTATAGTTGATCTTTCTCTGCATCTTCTCTATTACTGTAAGACTATATTATGCATTCTGTTCTATTACCCTGATGTACGTATGTGAAGTATGATTTGTCTGGTTCACAAGAAAAACAAAACTTTTTATTGTATCTCTGTGCACGTGACAAAAGTAAATCAAATCAAATCAAAGTCATGCTTATACTATGTGGTCCACGCAACCTCAGTTGTGGGAAAAGCAACCTAAAGAAGTCAGAATAGGAAGATAAGGCTGCCATGGAAGATGCCCATCATGTTCTTGTTATCTATAAAAGCACTGCCATTGTTACTAATGATGATGAAGGGACATTCATGAAAATGAAATGATAAAGAACAAAATGTGGAGGAAATGTTAAATAATCCAGGCATCAGCAGTGCTTGAGTAACACTGACATGCCCCTCAGATCAATTGCAATAAAGGAATTAAAAACCTCATAAATCTTTGCCATCCTGCAATTCAATAACTACAACACTACACATATTGTGACACACTTGATTGTTTAAATAGCAAGTTGATGTTTTGTTTTACTTTAAAAGCAACATTAAAACTTTCTGCAGGCTTGTAGTTTAGTTTATTTAACTAAATGCATGTGTTTTGAAGGGTTTGATGGGATGGTCACAACATTCTGTGGCCAGAGCCCTGAGAGTTCTTAATCAGCAATGATGGCAGTTATTCCACAGCTTCACTCCCATAACTGCATTTTCTTGCAATTACTTTTTACCAGCAATTCCCACAGTATGCACTTTTGGAGGAAAAACTGTCAGAATTCGTCAGTACAGATCTTTCACTGAGAGTCTGTGGGTGTGCTTATAATTACCATTTATTTCATAGCAAACAACTGATGCATGCAATTCAGTTTGGAGAGAAAGAAATCATGCTTGGAAAAGAAAGATGTGCGATAGGATATCACTCTGTTCCTGTGCTACAGCAATGTCGTCAGCATTTATGAATAAAAATGATTTGAGTAACAGCAAGTTTTATTTTTTCTATATAACAAACCAAACCATTAAATACAAATACTGGTTTGATTAAGATCAGACTATTTTAGTTGCATCTTCTTCAGGAGATTGGACGATTATGTTCCATCTCATTTGCAACTTGCTCCTGTTTCAGGACAGATACAATTTTTATTCAATTAAATGCAGCACATTAGGAAAACATTTTCCGTGACGATAAACATTCAAAAAGTCTTTGTTGTCTTTTAAACTCTTTTCCAATATTTCCGAAATACCTGTTCATTATTAGTGTCGCACCTTGGCACCCACACCTGCAAAATAGGACAACAGACTGAAGCAAGATGGAGCAATGTAAATAAAGATGATAAAATACTTATGGCACACCTAGTGCAGTTTTAACAGTTTTATATTACATTTAAATAGAATCTCTGCAGTGCAGAAAGAGGCCATTTGGCCCATCAGGTCCACATCAACACTCTGAAGGGCATCCCACCTGAACCCACTCCCACTTCCTAACCTACCCTTGGAACCCCACATTTCCCATGGCTAACCCACCTCGCCTGCACATCCCTGGAAACTATGGGTAATTTAGCTTGGCCAATCCACCTAACCTGCACATTTTTGGATTGTAGGAGGAAACTGGAGCACCCGGAGGAAATGTAAGCAGACACAGGGAGAATGTGCAAACTCCACACAGACAGACGGTCACCTGAGGGTGGAATCAAATGCACGTCCCTGGCTTTGCAAGGCAGCAATGCTAACCACCTGTACCACCCAAAACCAAAATGAAATTAAAGGATATGCAATTTCTTTTCTGCTATCTGACCAATTAAGTGGTGTCAACATAAAATTTTAAGAGTAAAATAATAGAACAGATTATCTGGGTAGTGGCAACCTCACATGGAGGTCTTTTGAAATGAGTGGTTCCTCCCCCAACCACCCCCCCCCCCCGCCCCCATTCATCATCCCCAATTGTTGTGCTGTTATTCTGCTTTCTGATGCCTAAATGGTTATTATGAACTTTTTTTAATAGGATTTCCCTTTGCATCAATGTTGATGTAATCTTTGTACATCAATAAGTCGTCCAATGTTGTCAAGTGCTGTTTCTGCTCATGGTATCTCTTCAGCACTTGGTCTGTTGGACAATATTTCAACCACTCTTGCAGACAGAGTTGTTTGACCTCTGTGTCCAACTTGTCAGATCTTTGAGCTGCACAAATTTGTCTGAATTTTCCTTCAGTAGCCATTGAAACATTGATTGTAACAATAAAAAAACTCTTTCTGCTTAATCCACTGCTGCCCTCAAGTGTGGATCTGCCATTACTTGCACCTTACTGGAACATGATCTTTTCCATTGTTATATTTCATAATCATATGTATGAAACCTATGCTAATATAGAAATAATTTTGAGACTTCTTTTGATATCAATAATCTACTGGAAATTCACTGAGAACTCATGTGAATTGATGCTTGGTTACATTATAGTGCCTTGTTCTTGGACAATGTGTCTTTGGGATAAAATTGTCAATCTGGAGAATTGGTATTTTTCATTTAGTGTAAAGGCACTTTATAATGTCTTTAACAGGATCCAGATCGTCTGGTCATGTTCCTTCATGTAACATGCCCGAGGATGCTACCGTGTTACACTTCACTGGGATAGCACTCTAAAAATGAAATCTTGCTATTCCTGGAGACATCATTAAAATTAAAGATTTTAATAGTACACAGAGCTCCTCAACATCCCTGACTTCTGCCAACCTGGGTCCAGAAAGCATGACCAAGTTTCAGTAGCAGATGGGTTTAGTGTCTTCTCGCAGAGGAATGTGATAGTCCTTGTATAATGAACTTTGGAAATGCTCATCTAAATTCCTGTCTTCATTCTGAACTACTACATTGACTCTGCCCAAGAGACCAAACTGAGAACATGCATTTCGACTCAACAATGAGTTAATCTGATTCCTCTGTGTTATACTGAAATTTTGTCCTGATTGTGAATAAGCTTTGTGACGACCTGCCGACATTCCTGATGTTCTAAACCAGTGTTCTCTCTTAGCTGTGTGGCTGTGCATGCACACCACCACTCAAGTGTTCCACACACAATAATCAGTGGCACACTGATTTTCTTGCTCACCGATTGTGGCATTACTTCTGGTTCTAGAAGTCACTGTTGTGTACAGGTCTTAGAGGTCCATGCAGTCAGTAAGACAATTAGAGGGAATGGTTTTATGTTAGCCAGTCTGACTCTGTCTGTCAGTATTGAAATAGCTGCTCCTGTGTGAAGTTGAAATTCTGTTTCAAATCCAAATACCTTTAAATTGGTCCAGAATCTGTTTTCACTCTCTTTGACATCAGCTGTTGTTCTGTACCTTTTAACATCTTGAACTTGTGGCATGATTTGCTTTTGTCTGAAATTTCTTTTTCTCCTTTGTGTTTTTTGGTTGATGGAAGTAGCATTATTAACTTAAAATATTATCTGAAGTGTCCCAACTGGCAACGCTTACAATCCTCCCCCAGTGGATATTTGTTGTACTTGTAGCTCTTTTTGGGGCCACTGCTTACATGATCTATAATGGTCAATGACTATGATTCCAACACTTTTGGTATTTTGGCAGGCTTACAGTAGGCTGACAATGCCATCTTGGGGCCGAGCCTTCTGATCACATCAGACAAATCCTTGATGTTTTCTTAAATCCTGATTAATTTTGAGTTCTGATTTCTGTCTGTGTAGCACATTGTTTTGCCTGCTCCAACGTTAAATCCTCCTTAGATTGGAGAATGTCTCAAAATATCTCACCCCAACACCAACTACAATAAGGCCTCAAATTAAATCATCTTAAAAGCTTTGTACCTGCAACATCCTGCTATTCAGCATAAATCTATTGCACAGAGTTCTATTGATTCTTCCTAATACTGAGGTCACTGATTAAATCTCACACATTTTATAAATAAATTTCTTTGAGTCAAATATTTCAATGAATGCACCATGCTGTGTAGTACTTCCTTCCACACTTTGTCTTAACAAAACATCATTAGTGATTGGACCTTCATGGCTGATCTAAATACTTCACATTCCTGCTTATCGTTTCACTCCCTTGCTTATGACAAATCTATTTATCTCAGCTGTAAAAATATTAAAAAGACTCCTTCCAGCACCTTTTCAGGAAGAGGCTTCAAAAGAATCTCAACCCTCTGTAAAAAGAAATCATTGTCTTAACCCCATTTTCTTAAATGGGTACCAACCATTGTTTCAGTGATTTAATAATGCAGAAAGCCCACAACAATGCTAGAGAGTCTGCTCTGGAAGCAACAGTTTCAAAGATATTACGATAGTTTCAGTCATGGGTCTGAAAGAGCAAGGCCACCCAAGTGAGTGTTACAATACTCCTTTATTTACAAATGTACGTATTGAGTTATCAAATGCATTGTAGTGACTGAGACCTCACTCTTCACATACTCGTTCTGGACCAGTGTCTTCAACCTTATTGATGTCAGAGACTTGTGACCAGTTGCATCATCGTGATTTGCCTGAAGCTCATTATAACACACTAACATAAGGATCTCGTGGCGCAGGTGTTGTGTCCCCACCACTGAACAAGAAGTCCTGATTTCAAGTCCTGACCTGCTCCAGAGATGTCTCATAACATGTCTCAACAGGTTGATGAAAAATATGTAACATGCTAACATCACAGTTAGCATACTTTATAAGCCCCACTGGATCTTCTTTTATATTTCTGGTCAATATATCTCCGTTCACACTTACACTCTTTGAAGCTGCTCCCTTTTTACTGCCTGCTATTGTTATGTCTCCAGCATCTCTCTCACACTTCAATACTGTAACACTGTATTCACAGTTACATATATATAGGTTCATTAATACAGCTTCCTTGGATAATATCTTACTCCAGCTCAGTTACAGCTGTCTCTCTGAGGTTCTTTTGCTTTGCTGATATCAGAGTAGCATTTTTTTTTACATATTCCATTGTACAGTAATTTTGACCAGCTGCTTCATTTTAAGTTCAAATGTGAACTCGATATTCCAACGAAATGGTAGAAGAAAAGCACCGGTACTTTGGACAAATTCTAGTCACCAGAGGTGTATTGGGGGTATTTTAGAGGTGGGCATATTTTCTATAATTTAGAATAGCCTCCAGGAGCATTCAGTTTGAACTGGGGCCATCCAGCTGCCAATATCTACTGACAATGAGGAACTCAAATCTCTCGTCTAAAATTCAGCCTCTGACTGTGATTCAGAGTTTCCTGGGCCTTCCACCATTGCTGGACCATATAAATGACCTGAGACAGGGCACCTTGGCTTTCCAGCTTAGAGGTGTGTAGGGCACAGAAATCTATCTGATTTAAAAGCCATTCAAAGCAGAATTTTCTTCTTAACCTATTGTCAGCCCATAATAATAATAATAATAATAATAATAGCATAAGTCAAAAACGAACCTCTAACCTCATATCCCATGGAGTCATAGTCCTACAGCATGTAAACAGAACCTTTGGTCTAACTTAGGATCCTAGGTATCCTAAATTGAACTAGTCCCATTTGCCTGCATTTGACCCATATCCTTCTAACCCCTTCCTATTCAGACACCTGACCAGATGCCTTTTAAAGGTTGTAATTGTATCAGCCTCCACCACCACTTCTGGTAGCTCATTCAATACAAGCACCAACCTCTGCGCGAAAATGTTGCCCCGCAGGTCCCTTTTAAATCTTTCACCTTTCATCTTATACCTATGTTCTCTAGGTTTGGACTCTCCAACCCTGAGGTAAAGACTATGCCCCTCATGACAATCTCCAGAACCTTGCAAAGGCAGCAGTGGAGCAGGAAGTGACTTTTTTGGGAAGCCAAGTTTTCTCCTCAATCTCAGCATAATTTCTGTGAGATTTCTCCTTCAGAAGACTGAGCAGTTTCAACATAGATCTTCATCTTATTACCACTGCAAGATTTAATTATTATTTAGTTTACTGCCAGTGAAATGCAGGATTTCATATGATTGGCTGCAACAGGCAGCTGGAGATGCCTTGCCAGATGGCAGATACTTCATAAAAGAACTGCAATTTAACCTTCAAGATCAATGGGTTTCTAAATACTTCTCAGTCAATCAGGATTAATCAGGGACTGGCTACAGTCATGATTGGTCCCAAGAGAGACAGTTAGCAAAATCAATTTGCAGACTTCTCCCACTGCTTTTTTCTGAACTGGCGATCAAATAGAACATACATCTGTTTGGATTACAGCCTACACACACGGTATTACAAATTAGGAGCAGGAGAAGGCCACTCAGCCCCTTGAGCTTGGCCACTATTTAATAAAAGTATTGGCGATTTGATTACTGTACATCCCCATTTACCCCATCCCTGGCATAACCTTTCACTCCCTTATAATCAAGAAGTTATTTACCTCTGCCTTGAAAATATTCTAGGACTTTGCTCCCACCACCTTTTCAGGAAGAGAGTTCAAAATACATATTTTTTGAGGGAAAACTATCATCCTACCTGTATTTTAAATGGGTAACCCCTTATATTTAAACAGTGATTCGGTGCTCGAGATTCTCCTACAAGAGAACATCATTTCCACATGCACCCTGTGAAAAACTCTTAGGATCTTTTATATTTCAATCAAGCCCCCTTTTACTCTAATAAGCTCGAGCAGATGAAAGCCTAGGCTTGATGTGGAGTTGCTAGTTTTGGACTGTGGTGGACAAAGTTAATAATCACACATCATCAGGTTATAGTCCAACAAGTTTATTTGGAAGTACTAGTTTTCGAAGCACTGCTCCTTCATCAGGTAGCTGAGGAGCAGGATGATAAGACACAGAACTTATAGTAAAAGATCACAGTGTCATGCATGCAACTGAAAATATATATTGAACAAACCTAGATTATGGTTAAGTCTTTCAACATTTAGAATGGGTTGCAGATTTTGGTTCATTAATATGTAAATCCCAGAACTTCTTTCAAGTCATATTCTTGAGATAACTTAAGGCTTTATAAAATAAGGTGACGTTTCAGTTCAGACAATGCAGACAAATGTGTGAGGTTAGAGTCTGTATCCCAATCTTGAGTAAGACTGGTTCTATTTCCAAAGTAGGAATTTATTAAATGTTACATAGATTGACTGCCTGCATTGGCTGCCTACAGATTGTGTGCTTTTTGAACAAAATAGAATGTAACTGTAATTACAATTCTGCAAATGCAAATTCATCCCTTTGATTTATGTGTGTGTGTTTCCATGTGTGCACATCTCGGGGGTGTATGTGTGTATGTAAGAGAGCGTGTGTATGAGAGAGGGTTTGCATGAGTGTGTAAGAGTGTATGTGCGCATGTGCATGTGCGTGTGTTTGTGTGAGAGTGAGAGAGTATATCGTGCAGTGTGGTCATCTGTCCTGTGACATGAACCAAAGGTCCCGGTTGAGGCCATCCTCATGGATACCACACTTAGCCATCAGCCTCTGCTTGGCCACTCTGTGTTGATGCATATCCCAAAGTTTGCCTTGGAACATGGTCACCTGTAGATCCAAGGCCAAATGTCCCCAACTGCTGAAGTTTTCCCCAACTTGGAGGGAACATCCCTGTCTGGCAATTGTTGTGCAGTGTCCATTCATCCATTGTAGTAACGTCTGCTTGGTCTTGCTAATGTACCATGCCTCAGGGCATCCTTGCCTGCAGCGTATGAGATAGACAACATTGATCAAGTCACATGAATATCTGCCAGGTACATGGTTATCTCAAGAATGTGACTTGAAAGAAGTCCTGGGATTTACATATTAATGAACCAAAACCTGCAACCCATTCTAAAGGTTGAAAGACTTCACAGCAATCTATATTTCTTCAATATATTGTATCAATTGCATGCATGATCCTTGATCTTTTGCTATAAATTCTGTATTTTATGATCCTGGTCCACAGCTACTTGATGAAGGAGTAGCGCTCCAAAAGCCAGTCCTTCCAAATAAACCTGTTGAACTCAAGCCTAGCCTGTTCAACCTTTCATCCTAAGACAATTCATACGTTTCAGGTCATTGGTGGGATGTGTTCCCTTCTGTGCGCCAGTCCAGAGCTATGGGATATTGTTTTAAAATTAGAGGTTGGTCTTTCAGGACAGAAACAAGAAGAGTTTTTTTTTCTGCCAGGGATTGTGTGACTTTGGATCTTTTTGTCTCAGAAGGTTGTGAAGGTGGAGGCATGGAGTGGTTGTTAGGCAATGGATCTAAGGCTATTGTGGGTCAGCCATAATCATATTGAATGACAGAGTAAGCTTAAGAAGGCAGATTATCTGCTTCTGTTCTTATTTTGTATGTTTTTAATGTGAATATTAGACTAATTAAATCTACCTGAACTACTTCCAATGTATTTATATTCTTCCTTACATAAGGAGACCAATCCTATACAGTTGTTTCTAATATAACATGATAGTTCTGTTGTCGTGTGATCTCATGTTATAATAGCTGCACCATTTAAACTAATGGGGCTGGAGTCATGCTATAGCCAATACAGGTAAGGAAAATTTGCATTCTACAAATAACAGGCTAACTTCTTCAATCGCATTAAAGCCAATTCACATTGAAGAAGCACGTGTTATAGCAGAACCAACTGTGTATTGTAATCAAGATGTGATCTCACAAATCTCACAAATTCTATAACTCACCTAATAATAAATTATAACATTCTCTTCATTTTGCTAACTGCTCGCTGGCTCTACAAACTAACATTTTGTGATTCAAGCACTAGGACGCACAGATCTCTTTGCATCTCAGAGCTTGACAATCTCTTAGCATTTAAGTAATATATTTCATATTTATTCCTCCTACTACAATTGATATGTAATGCTTCCATTTGTTATCCTCCATTTCCAGATGTTTTCCCAGTCAACAACTTGTCTTTGCCACCCCTGTTATAGTTTTCATATGTTCTACTTATCTTTCTGTCATCAGGTATTTAGCAATTATACCTTAGGTTTCTTCATTAAAGCTCTTACTATATTGAGACCGTAACACTGATTTCTTTGTCATATAATTTGTTCCATTTTGCCAACTAGAACTTTAACCACTAAGCCTAATCTCTGTTTGCTGTTAGCTAACCAATCTTCTATCCATGCCAACATGTTGCTACCTATGCCATTGGTATTTATTTTCTGCAATAAATTTAATGGAATATATCAGATGATTTCTTGAAATCGAAATATAGAACATTCATCATTTCCTGTTTATCTATAGCACATGTACTTCCTCAAAGAATCCTAGTGAAGTGGTTAAACATAATTTCCTTGTCACAAAACCAGGTTGACTCTGACTGATGAACTTGATTTTTTTCTCAACTGCCCTGATCTACCATCTTTCATAGTACTTTCCAACACATTTCATATGATTGATATTCATAGACTCAAATATTCTTTCAGACAGTGAATCCTTGACTCCCACTAGCCTCTGTTGGAAAATAATTGTCCTCAACTCCCTTCTGCAAAGTTGGTATGATAGGATGACTGCAAGAAAGGTGTGGAGACTGGTACACTTCAAAAGGGGAGAAGACAATGGGAAGTTGCAAGAAAGTGGGAGGGGGGAGGGTTATGGTAGTTGAGTGGGGGGGGGGAGAGAGAGGAAGGTTACAAGTGGGGGATGGGAGAGAGGGATGCTACAAAGGATAGGGGGACTAAAAAAGTTAGCTTTTTGAGTTCAATACGACATCTCTTTAGAATTGCCGGTCCAAAAAAAAGTCGTATCAGACTTGAAATAATGTCTATTCACTGATCTGCTGAGTTCTCTAGCACTTTGTTTTACATTAGATCCAGGCCAAAATTTTCTAATTTCCTTATAATATATAATACATTAGCTGTGGCTTCACCAGTCTGCGAAAATTATATTTAGGATAATTGGTTTCTTTGTGTGTAAAAGTTTGTGTCAGTTCTTGTTAGAAAACATTTTTGATAATTTATATATTTTATCTAATCTCAATGTAAATAATGTGAAATATCGGAAATTAATTTGTAGCTCAGATGCTCGTTGTTGTGGTTCTGTTTGCCGAGCTGGGAATTTGTGTTGCAGACGTTTCGTCCCCTGTCTAGGTGACATCCTCAGTGCTTGGGAGCCTCCTGTGAAGCGCTTCTGTGATCTTTCCTCCGGCATTTATAGTGGTTTGAATCTGCCGCTTCCGGTTGTCCGTTCCAGCTGTCCGTTGCAGTGGCCAGTATATTGGGTCCAGGTCAATGTGATTATTGATTGAATCTGTGGATGAGTGCCATGCCTCTAGGACTTCCCTGCCTGTTCTCTGTTTGGCTTGTCCTATAATAGTAGTGTTGTCCCAGTCGAACTCATGTTGCTTGTCATCTGCGTGTGTGGCTTCTAAGGATAGCTGGTCATGTCGTTTCATGGCTAGTTGGTGTTCATGGATACGGATTGTTACCTGTCTTCCTGTTTGTCCTATGTAGTGTTTTGTGCAGTCCTTGCATGGGGTTTTGTACACTACATTGGTTTTGCTCATGCTGGGTATCGGGTCCTTTGTCCTGGTGAGTTGCTGTCTGAGAGTGGCTGTTGGTTTGTGTGCTGTTATGAGTCCTAGTGGTCGTAGTAGTCTGGCTGTCAGTTCAGAAATGTTCTTGATGTATGGTAATGTGGCGAGTCCTTTGGGTTGTGGCCTGTCCTCATTCCGTTGTCTTTCCATTAGGCATCTGTTGATGAAATTGCAGGGGTATCTGTTTTTGGCGAGTACATTGTAGAGGCATTCTTCTTCCTCTTTTTGCAGTTCTGGTGTGCTGCAGTGTGTTGTGGCCCTTTTGAACAGTGTCTTGATGCAAGGACTGCACAAAACACTACATAGGACAAACAGGAAGACAGCTAACAATCCGTATCCATGAACACCAACTAGCTACAAAACGACACAACCAGCTATCCTTAATAGCCACACATGCAGATGACAAGCAACATGAGTTTGATGCGACAACACTACTATTATAGAACAAGCCAAACAGAGAACAGGCAGGGAATTCCTAGAGGCATGGCACTCATCCACAGATTCTATCAACAAACACATTGACCTGGACCCAATATACCGGCCACTGCAGCAGTCAGCTGGAACGGACAACTGGAAGCGGCAGAGACAAACCACTTAAATGCCAGAGGAAACAACACAGAAGTGCTTCACAGGAGGCTCCCAAGCACTGAGGATGTCACCTAAACAGGGGACGAAATGTCTGCAACACAAATTCCCAGTTCGGCAAACAGAACCACAACATAGGCAGTTAATGATGATTTTCTTGTGTGGTGTGGTTGAAATTTTATAGAGGAGTAAGGTTTAATTAGGATTAATGCTGAATGCTTCTAATTTGCTTCTGAGTGTCCAAATGCCACATACATCACCATAACTGAAAATGGTATTGTTACTGTCTGACTGTAACAACTAATAAATGAGTTACTGAAGGAGGAAAAAGGAGTCCCTGAAAACCAAAACATAGCCCAGAAAAGAATGACATTCTTGTGTCTTTATTCCAGCATCTGCTGCTTTTGCTGTCCATTATTTTGCTCCATGCTGAGTATTTGTAAGTATGCTTCAATTTAATTTAAATGAGAAATTATGCATCATTAAGTTGCAAGTGCATTTCTTCCCTATATCAAAGCCCATTTGTGTGCAGAATACATCATTGTAGATAAATGGTTAGATGCTAATTTACCAGTGAAGTTTTTTTTGTCTTCTTTAAACTTGGGATGAAACCATGTACCTTGCAACAACAAAATTATCACTTTTAGTTCAAGGTATTCTCGTTTGTTCATGGCATTATTATTTGCAGTGTTGTGAAATTCAAGTCTTTTGGATGTTGTTGCTATTAAGATATTGCATAAGGCCAGGTTCCACAAAGTGGGGTTGGTTGCATATCACAAATTACCAAGTTGTGTGTAACTGTAAAATGTATCACACTGAAACTTGAGCATATCTAGAGGTGTAGAGTCCAAAACACAATATTTTTTTGCTACAACCCCATTGTAAGTATGGTTCCCAGTTCTGAGCACTTCAAATATGTGAATGGGAAGGTGTGTGCTTGAGTTTAGTAGTCAGTGTGATTGAATCAAGGTCCATGTACTTTTGCATACGTTAATTAGAAAATTGTCTTCACATCTAATTCCTAATTAGTGTGCTTATTGTGTAGATATTTCCTTTTGGAGAACTATATCATAATATTACCACAAATTCAAACTACCTACACATGATACAATGTTGTCACAGCTTTTGAATTGTTATGTAGGAGCCTTCAATCGTCATCAACAACAAGAGAATAAATTCTAGTCAATGTTGATTTCTAGAGGTAACAGATTTGAAAAGTTATCATAGTCAAAATTTTATCGGTTGAATCATATCCTTAAAAAAGTAGAAAATAGATGGGGAGCAGTGCTCCAAATTGGAAATGAAGGCTGGAATGTATGGATGGGAGTGTTTATCAAAACATTCAGGTGCAGTAAGGACATGAGGCACTGAAGAGCATGGATCAAAGCATGAGTCAGGAACAGGAGAATTCCTCTAAGATCCTCAAACATGTTTTGCCATTCCATTTATCTCCGATAATGTTTGTCCTTTTTTGCTTACTGTCTATTTACCTCTGCCTTAAAAATTTTAATAAGTTCCTGCTTCCTCTGGCTTTGAGGTGAAGAGTTGACAATCCTTTGTCAGAGAAAAATAAAATCTTCTTATCTCTGCCTTAAATGGTCAGTCTTTTTTTAAAACAGTGAGGCCTCCTTTTTGATATAGGATCTTGAAGTGAATTTTATTAGTCAAATACCTGTTTAAGCTGGTCAAAGATGAGAACAGCAGTTTTGCAGAACTTTGTGAGGGAGAGTGCTGAGACATTAGTGCAAGACTAGCAGAAAGCAACAATAAAAGAAACAAGGTAGCATGTGGAATCTCTTTTAAGTGATTTACGTAGATGGGTGAGGATCTCACCAGATCATTGGGTTTATGTCTAGATGAATAATGACCCAGAGGTGACTGTATGTGAGGTAAAATTTCATTTTCATGGTTAAATGGAAGCCCATGTTTTGTTTCACCAGTTTTATCCGTGAACATTTAGTGAGGTTGAATCTGTTTCAAAGCCATGTAGGTATTGGTGAGATATGAACAGACCAGCATTCATCTTGTTGCTGTTAAACTGTGGTTCATTATATTGGGTTTGTTATACTGTTTACTTTGGATATCCATAGCCCTTGAATTATTGGTCGTCAGAACTCTGGTCGGATGTTTATAATGTCCTGGGGAAATTTATTCCATTACTTGTAAGTGGTGGTGTCAAACAGAATTATCTATGTCAGGCAAAGCTAAAAATGAATGCTGATCTGATGAAGTTACATCACAAGCCATGCTAAATGGTAAAACAATACGTTAGAGTTGAAACTAAGCAACCCCATAACCAAGGGATCAGAACAAAACTCTGCAATTAGACCACGCCCAATCATAAATGGTAGATGACTAATTAGAGGAGCAAGCTCCAAAAACATTGGTGTCTCAATGATACCAGAGCCCAAGACTTCATGCAAAAGGCAACATCTTTCAGTAAGAAGTGCTGAATCGATGATCCATCTCTTTCTGATGTCTCAAAAACATAGATGCAATCTTCAGTCAATTGGATCCTTTCAATATGATATCAAAAAACAGTTGAACATAGTGGGCACAGCAAAAGCTATTCAGGCCAACAACAACCTGGCAGTAATACTTAGGACTTGTGTTGCAGAACTAACCACAGTCTTAATCAAACTGTTCCTTTACAGTTATAATATTGGCATCTAATATAGGCAATGTGGAGAATTTCCCACTGTACATTCTGGAGACAAAATAAAACAGGGCAAATTCAATCCAACCAATTACTGCCCCATCTCTCTACTCAATCAATTTTAAAGTATTGGAATATGCCATCAACAGTGCTGTCAAATGACACTCATAGTGTAAGAACGTGCAATGATGTTCACTTTAGGTTCTACTCGAGCCAGTCAACTCCAGACCTTATTATACCCTTGGTCTAAACAATAAAAAAAGAACTGACTTCAAGAGGTGAGGTGAGACGAGGCTGACTATCTTTGATATTAAGCCATCATTCGACTGACTCTGTCATTAATAAGGATAATTTAAATAAGTGGGCAATTTAGCTGTTGGGGTATGAAGTGGAAAAATGTGAACTTGTCATTTTCTTTAAATTGTGAGAATTTCAGAGCTCTGTGGTTCAGAAAAATCTTCGTGTCCTGTAGATACAGTAAGTGATTAGGAATGCAAATAGAAAGTTCTCACTTGCTGCAGTTGGAACAAATGTTACTGAGGCTACTTCTGTAGTACTGTCTACAGTTTTTGTGGTCTTATTTTAGAAAGGATGTAAAAGTTTTTGTAGTGTTTCAGAGAAGATTCATTGAGTTGGGGTAATTGTGGAGGAAATGTTGGACAGGTCCAGCTTGTAACCAATGGAGTTTAGGAAAAATGAGAGATGATTTTATTGAAACAAAATATTCTGAGGGGACTTGACAGGGGCATTTGTTGAAAGGACTTTTCCCCTTAAAGGACACATTATAACTAATGAACACAGTATAAAAATGAAAGTTTGAGATGAGGCAGAATTTATTTCTCTTAAAAAGGTCATTATCACTCGCTTCTCCAGAGAGCGACAGAGGGGGAGCTGTTAAGTATTTTTAAGGAAGAGGTAGATATATTTTTGATTAATAAGGTAGCCTGTGTTTATTAGGAGCAAATGGGAAAGTATACTTGAGTCCAATTAAGATGAGCCATATGACCTTGCTAGACCTGCTCAAAGGGCAAAAGATCTACTGCTGCTCCTAATTTGTATGTTCATATGCACAAGGAAACCTAAATAATTTAAAGTCAGTGTTGTGAAAATGTGGACTCTAAACACAGAGTAATGAAAGTTGTTATTGAGGGAATCCATACTGGCAAAAAGGAGATCATTAATTTAAAATGCAAAGTGACATGTTTTAATGCACAAAAAATATTGACAATTGATATTTCATTAGTTGAGGCAGGGCAGGATTCACAAATTCAACACATGCCAGTCTGCCTTTCCAGTGAATCTCAAGTCTTCTAGGGTTTTCTCTTCTTGGTTCCCTAATTTTGGACACTTCAGTCAAGAATCATGGGAAAAGAAAATAGGAGCTCCATCACAAGACAAACTAAATAGTAGAAACAATATGTTAGATATAGAACTAAGCAACCCCTCAATCAAGGAGTCAGAGCAAACTCTGCAATTTGACACTGTGAGCTTACTCCAACATTCATTGTGATCATGGCTGATTATCCAACCCAGTCCTCTGTTTCAGCTCTCTCACCATATAGTTTGATCCCTTAAGCCCTAAGAACTATATCAAACTCCTTCTTGAAAACATTAGATGATTTGACCTCAACCACTTTCTGTGGTAGAGAATTCCACAGTCTCACCAATTTCAAGGTGATAGATTTTCTCTTCATCTCCATGCTAAATGGTATCTTCCATATCCTTAGGCCATGACCCCTGGTCTGAACTCTCTAATCTTCGGGAGCTACCTTCCTGCATTTATCCTTTCTAGTCCTATTAGAATTTTATAGAATTTGAGATCCCCTACATCCTTCTAAACTTCAGTAAATAAAGTCCTAACCAATCAATTCTCTCTTGATACATTGGTCCTGCCATCCCAGGAAACAATCGGTAAACCTTTGCCACACTTTCTCTATATCCGGAACATCCTTCCTCAGATAAGGAGACTGGAACTGCACGGAATACTCCAGGTGTGATCTCACCAATCCTCTGCAAGAATCCCAGTTCCTGTAATCCTCTTACTGTGAAGGCCAACATATATTTGCCTTCTTCATTGTCTGGTGCACCTGCATATGTCTGGATACTCAGGTCTTGTATATGTTCCTTTCCCAATTTACCACCATTCAAATAATAATTTACCTTTTTGTTTTTGCTTCCAAAGCAGATGACATCATATTTATCCACACTATATTTCATCTACCATGCATTTGTCTACTCACTCAACCTGTCCAAATCAAACTGAAACATCTCTGCATCGTCCTCACAGCTCACCTTTCCACCCAGCTTTGTATCATCTGCAAACTTGAAACTAATATATTTAGTTCCCTCATCTAAATCTTTAAAATATATTGTGAATAGCTGGGGTTCAGGTGCTGATGCTTGTGATGCCCCACTAGTCACAGGCTGCCACTTGGAAAATGACCCGCTTACTCCTAATCTTAATTTTCTAACTAATCCTTTTTCTATGACTGTATGCTAGCTCCAATTCTGTGTGTTTTACTTTTGTAGGACGTTATCAAAACCCTTCATAAACTCCAAGTAAACCACACTCATTACATTCTTGAAAAAAATCCAGTTTTTTAAGCATGATTTCCAATCTGATTTGATTTATTATTGTCACATACAGAGATACAGAGCAAAGTACAGAGGAACCTTGATTATCTGAAGGACATGGGCAGGGAGTATTTTGTTTGGTTAATTGAATTCTGGATAATTGAATGTTGGATAACATAGTTTAGCCAAGCATCAGAACAATCCGATATTCGGATCATCAAATGCCGGATAATCGAGCTTCCTCTGTATTTTGAAAATCCATGCTGACTCTGTCCAATTCTGTCACTGTTTTTCAAGTACTCCCTTAGTAAACCTTTTACAATGGATTGTAATATTTTTCCCAACAACTAATGACAAGCTAACCAATCTATAATTCTGTTCTCCCTTTACTTTCTATTTTAAATAGTAGGGTTACAATAGTCACCTTCCAATCCATATGGCCTGTTCCCCTCAGAGTTTACAGAATCTTGAAAGATCACCAGCAAGACATCCACTATTTCAAGGGCCACTTCTTTTAACTACTCTGGGATGTAGATTATTGCTCCTCAGGATTTGTCTGTCTTTCATCCTATCAATTTCTCTAACATCCTCCGTACTAAAATACTGATGTTCTTTCTTTTCAATTGCTCCTTCTCACTAGACCTTGTGTTTTGAGAAGTTATTTATATCCTCCTTTTTGAAGACAGAAGCAAAGTATGTATTTGATTGTTTCTTCTGAAAAAGAGTCACTGAAGCCAAAACTTTAATTTTGCTTTCCCCACACAGATGCTGTCAGACCCCTTGAGTTTTTCCGGCAAATTCTATTTCTGGTTCTGATTTCCAGTACTTCCAGGAGATGCGACTATGTATCAGGCTCACATAGCTGGATTGTCAACGACTCCTTTCTCATTACAGCATCCCCAGGCTGGGATAGCCCCATCGTGAGTTGGTTTCTCAACATATTGATCCAGAAAGCTTTCTTGTGCACACTCTAGGAATCTGTCATCAACAAAATTGTTACTGATTTGATTTGTCCAAAATAAATGCAAGCTTGATCATATTGCACATGGAATCCTTTTGTCACCTAAGACTTCAAATCTAGTGGATCATTTTCAAACCCACAATAGCTAGCTCACCTTATCTACTGAAGTTACAAGCTTCATAGCTTAAATATCATATGTAGTTCAATGATCTACCATCACTTTGTTCCCCATGATATGTTCCTGACTGTAAGGGACCTACATTTGCCTGATTTTACTTTCTCTTGACATACCTACAGAAACCTTTACAATCAGTTTGCATGTTCACCACAAGTTTACACCCATACTCTGTTTTTCCCCTCTTAAGTAACTCCTTTCACCATCTTTGCTGAAACTTAAATTGCTCCCAATCCTCAGGTGTGCTGCTTTCTTTGGCTAATTTATATGCTTCTTCCTAGGATCTAATATTATCCCTAATTTTCCTTGTTAGTCCTGGTTGGTAACCTTTCCCATTTTATTTCAGTGTCAGACAGAAATGAACAGTTGTTGTTGTGGTTCTGTTCGCCAAGCTGGGAATTTGTGTTGCAGACGTTTCGTCCCCTGTCTAGGTGACATCCTCAGTGCTTGGGAGCCTCAAGTGCTCCCAAGCACTGAGGATGTCACTTAGACAGGAGACAAAACGTCTGCAACACAAATTCCCAGTTCGGCGAAGAGAACCACAACAACGAGCACCCGAGCTACAAATCCTCTCCCAAACTTTGAATGAACAGTTGTTGCAATTCCTCCATGCACTTTTTAAGTATTTAATCACCTATCCAACATCATCCCTTTAAATAATATTACTCAAATCATCAAAGTCAGTTTATGCCTCATACCATCGTATTTTTTATAATTTAGATTCAGGGCCATAATCTCAGAATCAACTATATCACTCTCCACCATAATGAAGCATTTTATCATATTTTAGGCTTCCACAAGGGGGCTCACGTAGCTGGATTGTCAATGACTCCTTTCTCATTACAGAATCCCCAGGCTGGGACAGCCTCAACTTGAGTTGGTTTCTCAATATATTGATCCAGAAAACCATCTTGTGCACACTCCAGGAATTCCTCATCAATGGAATTGTTACTGATTTGATTTGTCCAATCTACATGCAGGCTTGATTGTAACACACATAAAATCCTTTTTACAGCCCTAAGATTTGATATCTTTTCAAACTCACAATAGTTAACTCACCTTATCAACTGAAGTTACTAGCTTCATGGCTGCTGAATGTTCTCTATCAGTCTATCTCTTGTGTTCTCTCACCATTGAAAATGCCTCCCGAACAAACACTGCGCCTTTCCCAAGATATCTAAACCTGTATTTTCTTGTTGATTTTTGCAAGCTAGACTGCAACTGAATGATTTCTTAGCACTTAAGTGAATATCCATTTTTCTGTTCCTTCTCTCTTACAGCAATTACCTTAGCCTTGGCACTCATTATATACTCATCCATTTGCAACTAATACTGGATTGTTCTGGCAACCTCAATCCTGTGACTTTAGTAACTAACAAAATCTGATATGGAGTAGTTAATGTAACTCCTACAAAACTGTTAACTGCCTCGGAAACGTCCTCTCCCTAACTGTCCCTCTAGAAAAAAATGCCACTAGTGAGTGTCCTATGCCAAATGCTAACCGTTGGCATGAACTGTGGATCCTATTTTCATACCTTTTCTTCAGATAACTGGAACATTTAGCGCAGCCATGTGCAACTGGATCCACACAACTAATGACTTTTGATGGTCAGCTGCATTCTTCTTTGTTCTTTATTTTCCTTTTTGATTTGTGTCTTCATTTCTTCATTTCTCTTTTGTATCAAAGTGCACCTTTTTTTCTTTTCTGCGGCTATGGTAGAGGAAGGTGATTGAGAGAGGGATGGCAGTGGCGTGGTCTGGATATCGGTTCCTTGTGGCCATAGTGGCTGTGGTTTTATCAAAGGCTTCATGGATCTGGTTTGTTCTTCCGGATGGTGGTGCAGTGGTTTCAGTGGTGGCTATAGTGGTGATGGCATGGTGGTTCTGCTTTGTTCCTTGTGGCTATGGTGCCAATGTGATGACAATGACTGAAGTAATGACGCCTTTAGCATCAATGCCTTGGTGAGTCAATTCTATTTATCCTTGCTATGGTGGTGATGTAGTGGATTTGGTGGTCACAGTGTGGTGGGTCCAGTCTGGATATCCTTGCTTTGATGACCTCAGGGAGGGCTTTGGCTGCGGTGTTCCGTAACCACTCCAGAAACTCAGGAGCCGTGGTGGGAACTAAAGATTAACTTTGTCCTAACTTTGTCTCAATTATTTCTTTTTATAAATTCTGGAATTAAAATGGCATTGAATTGTGATGACTTATACACATCTCACTTAATTTTCATAAATACAAGTGATCATAAATTGCTATTCTATTCTACTATTGTTAAACTAGGCTTGCTGGAGACCAAATGTATAAATATGCTCAAGCTGTAACTTCAATTCGCTGTCAAAAAGTACCCACATTTTCTTTTCTTAAAGCACATCATAGCATTCGGCATTTATAGAGATGACAATTTAAAGATTTTCTTACAAGCTGAAATTCTTGAATGATCTTCCAAAGACTTCCAATTGCTAAGCTTAGCTATGGTACAATATAGTCGTTTAAGCCTTATTCATTAAACAAGTGTGCCAATGAGCAGAAGTCTAACAATGGCAATCAGGGAGAAAAATTCCAGGTGATTGTACCTTTTCACAAATGAAGATGGTTGAAAGCCATTTATCTTAGCTCATGCCTATCACTGCAGTACTTCATCAGGGTGGTGTCCTAGGCCCAACTATCTTCGGTTGCTTTGCTCAGTCATAAGATCAGGAGTGGAGATGTTGGCTGATGATTGTGGTATGCAGTATGCTAAGTATAATTTGCAACTTCTCAGATACTAAAGTTAACTTTTCCCATGCCCAGCAGGACCTGGACAATGCTCAGGTCAGTAAAACTGAAATATTGTGCTTGCTGGTATTCTGAAGTAAAAATTAAGTGTTTAAGTGTTAAGAAACTCAGCAGTTAGATCAGATTCCCTACAGTGTGGAAACAGACCCTTTGGCCCAATCAGTCCACACCAACCCTCTGAACAGTAACCCACCCAGAGCCATTTCCCTCTGACTAATGCATCTAACACAATGGACAATTTAGCATGGCCAATTCACCTGACCTGCATATCTTTGGAATATAGGAGGAAACCGGAGCAACCCACACAGACATGAGGAAAATGTACAAACTCCACACAGACAGTTGCCTGAGGCTGGAATCAAACCCTGGAACCCTGATGCTGTGAGGCAGCAGTGCTAACCACTGAGCCACCTGGCGTCTATGGAGAGAGAAACAGTATAAATTTTCAAGTGTAGTATGGCTCTCTTTCTCATTCTGCAGATGCTGCCAAATCCCCTGAGCTTCTCCAGTATTTAGGCTAGAGCTGTTAAGTGTCAACCTAACTTTCACACACACAAGTGTCAGTCAGTGACCATTTCCAATTCGAGAAAATCTAATCATTGTCCTTTGATGTTCAGTGCCATTACTGTTATGATCACAGCTGTTAGTATTATTGGACAAGATAGATTCCAGACAAGAACCTGGCATGATAGATCATGTTTTGACGTTTATGTTCAACAATGTTGTCTCTTGTGGAAAGATAGGAATGTAAGAATGTGAAGCAGGGTAGACAATTCAATCCCTTGAGCCTGCTTGACCATCTAATGTGATCAATTTATCTCATCTGGGCTTCAACTCTGCTTTTCTGCCCACCCTCCATAACCCTTCAACCCATTATGAATCAGAAATCTATTTTCTCTTTAAAGTTATTCAGTATTGTGGCATCCTTCACACTCTGGGATAGCCAACTCCTTAGGTTCGCAACTGTTCGACAGAATTATTTCCTCATTTTTAAAAAAAATTACCTCGGAAGATATGGCCTTAATGCAAATAAACTAGTGTTTGTACAGACGGGGCTGGATGTTTTAACCAAGTGGCTTGACAAGAGGTGGTCCCAAAGGCTGAAGTATATGACCAGTTTGAAAGTATCAGAACATGATTTTGGAAAGATTCCAGAGGTAGATCATAGACCAGTCGAGAAAGTGTTGTGATCCCAGATATTGGTAATACTGAGCAAATTAGATCCCAAAATGAGGCCTGGCTTGATGATCTATGAGTTTTTTCTTGTTTACCATGGTGCCCAGTCACTGAACATATAAACAAAAGAAGTTGCTGAGGTGCTTTTGACAAAACCACATATAAGTTTGTAAAGCAAAATATAAAAACACCATATGTTTTTCTGCACAAGAACAATTTGAAAAGTTCTTATTACAAATATCAGAAAGAACGATTCAACTCTTTTGTCCCCACAACAATGTTATAGACATCCAAATCTCAGTAAAGGGCCATTCCTGTTGCCATGCTAATGCTTTGTTTAGCTGGTGCAGCTGCAGTTGGTTTCATTTTTGGCAAAGATCTGTGCATTTATGTGATGCTTTTTTTTTGCTTCATGTTCTTCCTGAGACTCTTAAACAAACAGCTAACTCAAGTCACTCATTATTTAACATGTGTTCCTTAAACTCGTGTCATTATCAGCCTTGCAAGATGTCTTCTTTTCTCTGACGGTGGGCTTCCTATGCAAGTATTAAAGGAGGCGAGGGATGATCAGAATGAAACCACCAAAGAAAGCTCTTGAGCAGATTTTTTTGAAGTGTCAGTGTAGATGAAATATCAGAGAGAGGGGTTTATTTAGGTTAGATGGCAAAATCAAAACATTCTGGGCTATAATTCTGTTCAGTTATGGGGGGGACTGAAAAAAAACCCAAAACATAATGTGCAAAAGTGATTGAAGATACTTACTTTTACTGCTTCAGTATGATGGCTTATTCTTAATTCTCTGAATTGAGTATTTTAACTTCAATAGCCCAAACAGGAGAGAGGGTATTTCATGTCTAATCAACTGTTTGTAAACAACAAGAAACTCTTTCAAAAAGTAAAGTGATTGCCATTTGCCAGCATTCTTAAATATCGTCTGTGTAACTGAGATCGGTAACATACTGCATTTAATGTCCAAATCTGATCTTATCTGCCTTGCAATACCTGACTACATTTAATGCCAACACTTCTTTAATTGTGGAAAATATATCTAAAGTACAGATTTCAAAGGTTTTTAAATACTATGAAAAGATAATGACTGCTTCATTGCAGCAGATCATTCACAACTTTTTTCAGTGTCAAAAATTGATCCGTAGAAATTTTGGATTGTTTTGAATGGTCCATCAGCAATTCTTTTGCAGACACCTTTTTTTAATGCCATGAAAGTGAATCATTAAATCTATCAATAGGCATTGGAAAAGGGCATCTTTATAAGCAGCAAACACAAGTTAGGTTTGATAGAATGCCTTTGCTTTCAATGGCTTTGATCTGTAATTGGTTTTAATGGAAATTACCAAAATAAATTAGGCCTCGTCAATTATTTAGATTGTATTGTAGTTGTAGCAAGTAATACTGTTCACTACAAAGGATTATGCATGTGCCAATTAGCAGACTCAGAACAATGCTTTGAAGGTGATCTCCAGTGAAGTGACCATTATGTTAATATGATCTCTCAGAGAAAGGACATATTAAGATTCATTTTATGCATTTCCAAGTGATTTGACTTTAGGGTAGTAATGAGGATGAATAAATCATACAAGCACCTGTTGCTAATTAACTAATTATGAAGACAATACTGTATATTCAGATAGTGTACTATCACTACCTAATTTATTAATGAAGCTGATTGCAGTATTGATTATAAATGGCTTTATATTACAGACTAGATTGAATGAAAATGAACTTGTGATGGGAAGATGGATAAAGGGTACAGCTGACTCTTAAATTTTGTGGGAATGTGAGATAGTGCAACATATTCAGGGATTCTTGAAGTTGAACCTTTTACTTTTGGATGGTGACCATAAGCCTCAGCAACAATCAACTCTTCATATCACTGCCATCCTTTGATGTCAGGAGCAGAATTTTACATTTTACCTCGTTCAGTTTTGGACACAGGACTTTGTCAAGAGGTGAGCCTGCTCTTCAGTTTTGAAGAGTTAATAAGGAGTGTATGAAGCTCTCATTGTTTTGGTAATATTGTCTATCATACCAATTTGACTTGTACCTGATTGCTATAATGCAATAAGTTATATCTTGCTTGGCCAAGAGCCCCTTCTTGTTAGACTATCTGATGGTCTCGTTCTACCACATTAGACAAGGCAGGACCTTACGATCTCATTGTAAAAGGCAGATGATGATAACAAATCTACCCTATGGTAGTTCAGAGTTCAACTACCTCATACAACTTGATGGAAAATTGTGAGGATCAATCATACAATATGGTGCTAGTGGTGGGCAATTAAATGGAATACGTTTTTCTATATTGAATGACAAAACAGCAACATGTCTGATTTAAGATAATTGTAAATTGATCAAGTCTACCAAGCTATGTCAACATCTAGATGTTCAATGATGCCCCTTACTTATCAAGCCAAGTACAGTTGCCACATCCCCATCTAAAACCAACTACAGCATGAGAAAGTACTGCTGAATTGTTGATTTCTCAAAAATCCATTTTGTTACTACATGTTCATGGAGCCAGAACTGAGAAATTAACCATCCGTCAAAACAAATAGATGGCTTACAAAATCATATTTTTCTTATGATTTTGAAATACTGAATCAGACATAGTGCAATTTGAAAGTGCAAACATGTAGCTGTAGGTGATGCTGCGATAGGCAATTTCAAAGTTAAATGTCAAGTAATATTTGTTCCAAAACATTGGCTGCCATCGTGTTTTTTTTGGATATGAGTATGAATGTTTTTGCAAAGCTTAGTCAATGAATGTTTCGCATATTGTATTTGGAAGAGCAAAACTCAGAAATCATGATGAAACCATATAATTTATAACTGAATTGTACTAAGTGGAGTTCTGAAGAAGAATTATATTTATTTGAAAACATTCATTAACTCTGTTTCTCGCTGCTTGGATGCTCCTTGACCTGTTGGGTTATTCCAATATTTCATTCTTTTATTTCAAGATTCCAGTATGCACAGTATTTTGCTTTTATTGTTTCTTTATAAATGCAGTCTCCAGTATTGATGCCACCATCCAAGGTACACACTTCTGACATTTCTGCATGCCCATTTCAAGGTTGACATAAGCTTCTCTGCCTGGGTATGAATGACAGATTGATGCAGACAAAGGTTGAAGCAGGGAAGAAAAGATGATGGTAGAGAGAGATCTAAATTGGAGCCAATGGATGTGTTGTTTTCAAAAAGAGGGACAAACATTTTTCCTTTCCTTTTTATCTTTGAGTAATAGAGAATATCAAAAGTCTAAAAATGCAAAAGACCAACACACAATTTTCATTCTGCTGTAAATTATCTCACTTTTATTAAATTATTGGAGGATTAACAATGATTGAATGCCTTTCTTTGAATCAAACTAAATTGATAGTTTGTGTATTGATGCTGTAAAATGTGTAAATATATCATTTGTCTGAGAGAAAATTCTGAAGTTGAATCTAATTGTATCATTCAGATAATATAACATTATGAAGAACAGGAGAAAGGCCTGAGTGATTTATCTGAGTCTGTGAATTGGATTAGCTATGTATTCTAGCTCTTGCATCTTAGTTTTTGAGGCAATGTTTTCTTTTTTAATTGGTATGATATTTTTTAGCAAGCTATTTCATGTCCTTCAGATGATGACATTCAAACAGCAGTTTTGAGAATCTAGTTATTTTACCAGAATTTAACATACTTGTGTGTGATGAGGAGATACATATTTGCCACAGAAATAATCCATTATACATATGAGACAGTGTTATCATGAAGTAATGTCCCAGTGTGAGTATTTATGTCATAAATCTCTGGTTGCCCTGAGAGAACTGCATCATAAAATAATAGCTCTTTCAGATAGTACGTGCTTGAGACTATAAAAATAACCACCAGATTCAATTGAGTTTATAAATTGCCTGCACACCCCCCTCACAGTTTGACATCATTTCAACTTTGAAATATATTTCAAACATTTGACCAGCTATCCCTTTGGAACAAGTATGCAATTAGCAATAAAAGTAGCATCAATTTTTTAGGAAGTGTAAGACATACCAGTTTATCAAGGTCATCTCTTTGGAGAAAATAACCCAATTTTTTTAACCAGAATCCTCAATTCCTTCTTTTCACAGATTTGCACATTTACTTTGCCCTAAAAAATCCACTTTAGTCATTTTTGCCTCTCCTTAGGTGGGAATTCTGTCATCAGTTTTGAAGTATTGACCAGTTGATTGATTGATGTAGTCATTGTTATTGAGACAGTGCAACATCTATATAAATTGAATAACTGCTAGGGAGAAGAAACTAGTAGCAGTAAATCATGAGGGATAGGAGGAGCTTTGCATGAAACATATATACTAGCATAGACCATTTGGAACAGTTAGCGTATTTCTAATCGGTACATTCAATGTAAATATGTGTAGTCGTTTTATTGTACAGAATTTAAGTATGACTGAGAAAAATCCATTTTGTTGAAGCTTTTCAATTTTCATTCATTGGAACAATTTGCAAGAACGCCTGTTTAAGAGAAAACACCCATGTATAATGTATGAGAGGAGAGTGTTCATTGGTTGGCAAGAGGACTCTCACTGATTGTAGCCATGGAGAATGCACTATGAATGATGATTAATAACTAACTGCCAGGCTTGTTAACATTTTAAACTAGGCAAACTGACTCTGATTGGTCAAGTCATTGCGCTGATAAATGAACCAACAAATGGCTATCACCTGCTTTGATTTCAAAAAGATGTAGTGTATGTACAACTACTGTCTGTGTGCAAAGAACAGGGCTCTGTGTATTGATATATGTTGCTTCCAGTGCACACAGTATGCTACACAGTGAATTCAAATTGGTTGTGATCAGAATTCTTCACACAATTGGGATTATTGAGTAAATGTTGTCAAACTACAGAACCTCATCCAAAGTTGGACAGTATGTTTCGAGCTTTACAGCATGCGCTGGTTGGCTATGGATTGTTTTTTGCTTTTTGCAAATATCTGAAGGGTATGTTGTTTGATGCGATCTGCCAGAGTTTGGGATGTATGGTCTAAATGTCTGGTTTCATACATCACTGAAATTCATATACAACATTACTCATTTGTGAGATAAGTAGATGTTCTTTTGATTTGCTAGCAGCCTTAAGTTAGCAGCAAACATCACTCGTGTTACTAGTGCATAGTAACATTGGGAAACAGCTAGCTTCACCTGTTGTGGAGTCTTAAGCTGTACAGCATGGAAACAACCCCTTTGGTCCAACTCCTCCATAGTGACTAGATTTGCTCAAACCCTTCAGATACACTTTCAGGATAATTGTAGATCAATTAGACATCTTTTCAGAATCAAAGTGATGACCTTGAGGCCATTTATCACTTCACATGATATACAATGATCAAGTTAGTCATTATCACACAGGACAGCTTTGGTATACACTTAAGTTTGCAGAGTGAACATTTAGATTAAGCCCTTTTTGAGGTTGCTAATAAGGCTAATCCTATAATGTATGGAACTATAGGAATTCCAGTGTGTATATTGACCAGTGAAAACAGGTTTGTGGCACACAATCATAGAGAACTGCTGGATGAATTCTCAACTGTGACGTATTGAGAAAAAAAGAGTGCACATTTGGTTTGTTGCTTTGACAAAATGTAATTCTGTGTTCTAGTTTCCTTTGAAACAAGGCAGCAATTGAGCACCAGCAACGGACAAAGAAACATAAGGGAAATAGTGATAATGTTCATTTGTTTAATGTGATTATGTAGTATTGACTTTGATTGTGTACGATTATTTGAGCCTTGATGTGACCTGTTAGAAAAATAAATTAAACTGTAGGCAAGCTGCTGTTAGCATAAGAGAAGATTTTAAAATTCCTGGTACATATATAGAAACTAGCTTATCATTAAGGCACATCTCTAATGCATAAAACATGACATAGTCACAGGAGAGCCTTGATGGATAAATTTGTTGAGAGAATGTTGAATTTTATACAATTGACTTTACGTTCAGAAGAAATCAGTGAAACTTCTAAACATAAAAAGGTAATAGTCTACATTCAGATAGTCCATACTTCAACAGTCCCACCTTCAATATCCTGAAGATGAGATATATGTTAGGAAAAACATTGCGTTCTCATTAGAAAACCTAATAAAAATATGAATCAAGCCATGCAAAAACATATTCCAGTGGCACTGTCATGGAAGATTGTTGATTGCTTTGGTATAATATTTGACTGGTCCCCTGTTTAATTCCACAGACACCTATGCACAGATCTGATGCACACTGGAATAATAATTGTCTGGCCATCAATGAACCTTGACCTATTCCCATTTCCCAATCCATACACTTCAACTTTCAAAATAATAAGTTTAAAATGATTACATTTACTTCATTCATGTTTAAGACTTTTGGTGTAGATTGTCTGGATTCAGCACTTTGTGTGTTTCAAAGTAGATAACTAGATCATCTATCATTTACCTATAACCCATTAGAGTCCTAAAGTGATACATGTCTACAACTAATTTTAATTCTGAAGGATTAAAGTTGATGTTTTATTTTCAAGACCTCAGTGAAGTGAAATAAAAGTTGGGTATGTTCGACTGAATTAATTATAGTGAGAATAAGGACTAAGAGCTTACTTTGCTACTGGCATTTCATTCTTCTCAAATTATAGATGAGAAACACAAGCAGCATTTGGTGCTTTGAGATATTTAAATTGCACATTCCTCCTTTCAGAAGATTTTTGGAGGATCAATTCAGGATAGGCCTGCTGTAAAAGTTCCATGTTGAAGTCCTTTCATTACGATTCGTGAATTATGCATATGACCTTGTCTCAGATTTCATGGTAAATGACAATTGTACCATTTGTATTGGAATGGGCAAGTGAAGGACAATAGAAAGGGTAGAACTTAGAATAACTAACATCGATAGGGAAAAGGTAATCAGCAAACTGTGCCTGATAGCCTACATTCTAGGGTATTAAAGGAAATGACTGTGGAGACTATGGATATTGGTTACAATATTCCAAATTCCCTGGACATGGGAAAGGTTCCAGTGGATTGGAAAAATGCTAATATAATGTGCTTATTCAAAAAGGAAGGGAGGAAATATGTAAGAAATTATAGACCAGTTAGTTTAACATCTGTTGTTGGGCAAGTGTTAGAATCAAGGAAGCAATATCAGGACATTTGGAAAGTCAAAACACTATTCATCAGAGTCACCATGGTTTTATGAAGGACAAATCATGTTTGACTAATTGGCTAGAATTCTTCAAAGATGTAACAAGCAAAGTGGATAATGGGGATCCTGCAGATGCAATATATCTAGACTTCGAGAAGGTGTTTGATAAAGTTAATTCACGAGGTTGGATCATATAGGATTAGGGATAATTTATTAGCTTGGACAGGTAAACGATTAATGGACAGAAGAAAGAGAGTTGGGATAAATGTTTTTTTTTTCTTTGGATGGCAAGAAGTAACTAGTTGGATGCCATAGGGTTCGGTCTTTTGGCACAGCTATTTACAATCTATGTTAATGACTTGGATACAGGAATAGAAGGCTCTATAGCAAAATTTGTGGACAACACAAAAATGGGTGGGACGGTAAATTGCAATAAGGAAATAAGAACCTTACAAATGGAAATAGCTAGATTAGGAAAGTGGGCCAAAATGTGGTAGATGAGGTTTAATGTGGATTAGTGAGAGGCCATGCATTTTGGTCAGATAAATGGGAAGACAACTTATTACCTAAAGGGGGAGAGACTTCAGGGTGCTATGGTACAGAGGGATCTGGATGTCCATGTTCATGAGTCACAGAAAACTAGCATGCAGGTACAGCAGATCATAAAGAAAGTGAATGGAATGTTTTGTAGCTAAAGGAATCAAATTTATAGATAAGGAAGTACCGTTGAAACCATACAAAGTATTGGTGTGACCACAGCTGGAGTATTGTGCACAGTTGTGGTCCCCTTATTTGAAGAAAAATGTAATGGCATTGGAGTCCATTCAGAGGAGATTCACTGGATTGATCATATGAAGAGACATTGAACAGTTTAGATCAAAACTCTCTGTAATTGATCAAATTGAGGTATTCAAGATGATAAAAAGTATAGATAAAATAGTCATGAAATGGATATTTTCTGTTGTGGGGCATTCTAGGACGAGAGGTCATAAAGTTAGGATAAGATGTAGAAAACTTAAAACAAAGTTGACGAGAAACTACTTCTCCCAAAAGGTTGTGAATCTGTGGAATTTGCTACCCCAAAATGGGGTGGATGCTGGGACAGTGAGTAAATTGAAGGAGGTGTTAGACAGATTTTTAATTGGTAATGGGTTGAAGGGTTATGGGAAGAAGGCAGGAAAATGGGAGTGAGTAGCATATCAGCCTTGATTGAATGGTGGAGCAGACTCAATGGGCTGAATAGCCAAATTCTGCTGCTATACCTTAACACTCTCTTGAGTCTTATGTGAAGAAATCATTGAAGATTGCACAGCAGGTTTTGAAAGAAATTCATAAAACATACCAGATCCTGGGCTTTATAAACAAGGCAGAGTATAAAAACAGGCAAATTACAATAGGTATGTCTAAAACTATAACTGTGGTATTGGGGTCCAGTTCTGAGCACACCTGTGGACCGACTACTTGGTTTAGCAGGAACGACATCCTCAGCAAAGGACATTCAAGAATAAGAGGTCCACCAGTGTAGAGTGGCTTTACAGACCATGCAAGGTCAAGAACAGAATCAAGGTCAATTGTCCTCAAGTCAAACACTTACCAATTTTCTGAGTCTAATATAAATGTCTATACTATGATGCCAAATACCATCAGCTTGTGATTAGGGTAATTTGCTGCCACCAACTAAGTCTTGAAGAGCAGGTTCTCTTGTCTTAAAAAGGATGTTGTTTATTGCATGATAGCAATAAATATACAATAAAAAGACATTGTTACTTCTAAGAAAATGAGAAGGCTGGGATATAAGTTTTCGCTCTAAGATTCTAAGCTGTTCTGCCTTTCCACTACTTAGTCAAAATGACATCATCATATTAGGTAACACTAATATTGATCAGTATTAACTCTTCTTGATCATTACCTCAGACAGTATCTTCAGGCATATTTCTGCATTTACATTTACCATTATCCAATCTCCCAACAAGTCATTAACTTCACAAACTCTAGTGCTGTGGAGGTTTCTCAGTTCTTCAAGAACGCGTTCTCTTTGGACTGAGACAACTGGTAAATGTTTGACTTGAGGATGATTGACCTTGCTTCTGTTCTTGACCTTGCATGGTTCAATAGTATCTCAGTGTTATTAAACACTCTTTCTGAAGTAAATACTTGCATTTTCATTATAGCAGTGCTGGTTTATTTTTCTTGTCTTCAAGGCTTTTAAATGGTACAGTACAGCAAAGCTTCTTTATTTCCCTTTAAAAGTTTTAAATTCTGTTATATAAAAATGTCACATCTGTGTTACTTACTGGGGATTTCCTCACATTCTTGCAGCCAAAATGGACATATCCTGACTTCTGCTCAGATAATTTCTAACCTTTCACTGCCTAATAAATAATGTCTGTCCTTTTCCATGATATTTCTGAATAAAACCTGGTGCCTGCGGCTTTAATAAATTACCTCCCACCTGAACTGCAGTTTAAGTTATGGATATCTTGCTCTTATAGCAGTGTCAATAGTCTCCTTACTGTCATTTTGTGTTTAATTCTGAATGTACAGGCTTTTAAATTGCTTCTTTATCTTGTTGATTCTGGCTTTGTGTTGTTACTAGTGCTGCAACCTCTGTTCAGATCGCTTCTTGATTTGCCTGCTGAGGGGGTGCCTTGTGCTGTCCATTTGTCATGGACACCTTCTGGTCTCTGCCATTTCTATCAGCACTCCTTTATAACTTTTAGCCTTCTCAGCCCATTCTGCAACATCAGTTTAAAACTTTCCCCTTGCTCAACAGGATTTTTACTTTTACTGCTGGAACTATGATACCTGTTCATACTCTTGATGAACCTCTAAGCAAGAGTACTGCTAAAGATTCTCACTTTCTGATAGAATCTGTAGCATCCAGTTGTATTTAGCCTCCATCTCACATTTACTTCTGCACTTCTGACCAGGTTTGAAGCAAAGGGATTTCCTATTTAAATGCTGTTTCTTCTATTTTGATTTTTTGAGATATTTGTTTGCTGACTGTTTTGCTGTTCAGTTGCTGACTGTCTGTATAAATAGTTTTTAAAGCAATAAAACTTTAAAGCTTTAACTATCCAGTGCTGTTTCTGGATCCACTGGAATTCTCTCCTCTTTGGCGCACTAGTTTTTGCCTTGAGGTGTTATGCAACAATGGGTACCACTGCTATGTTTTACAATGCCAATCACTACTAATTTATGATTGAAGGAGTTTTCTGCCATCAAGTAAGTCTTAAGAAGGGGGAGACCCTTGTGTTAAACACAATATTGTTTATTGCATGTTAGAAATAGGTATGAGATATTTCAATGGATAGATGTTGTTACCAAGGCTATGGTGGTACCTAAGATCACAAGATCCTAAGCTGTTCTATCTTTTCCCATCAGTTACTATCATGTCATCTGATTGGGTGGAGCTTAATGCTGTCTCCGATTTTGACCTTTCAAGACCATTTCCTTACACATCAAGCACTGCATTTTGACTTATGTGAGGGCATTAGCATGTGGAGAAGATCACAAGAATAGTTCCAGGAATGGGTTGCATGTAGAGATTTGTTCTCCTTGTAAAGTAAGGGATTTGATAGAGAAGAACATTATTAAGGACAATTATCAAAAGCAGAAACAGAAAAACATTTTTACACAGCAAATGTTTATAGGCTTTGGAATGCATTGCCTTGCAGTGTGGTTGAAGGGCATCAACTTGAGAATTAGATAATTATCTGAAGAGAGAAAATATTGTAGGGCTGTGGGAAAAAGCTCAGGGAAAAGGTGAGTTGTTCTTGAGAGCTGACATAGATATTCTGGACATAATAGTCTACTTTTGTGTGACAACCATTCTGTGATTTTATTTATTGTGGTAATGCACTCGATATATCATCCTATTGTACAATTTGCCTTTCAGTGGCATTAACTCACTTTTAATAGCAATGGATGATATTTTGTAATACTTGACTATATAGTACAATCTCATTCTATGTATTTACTTTTTCATTTCTATGTTCTGACAGAAAATACATTTCAATGATAGCGCAGCTTTATCTGACAAAATTGTTATTTTTTTAACAATATTGTTCACAAAGCAATACATTTAAAGTACAGGTATTTATTTTTCTGCAAATATAAAGCAGGGATATTTGTTAGAATGGTGATGAGATTTAAATCTTGTTGAAACTGACACTAAATGTGACTGCTTGGAATTTCCAAACCAACACAATAATTACTTTTGCTTTTTGATTTTCTCCGCTTGAAAGAAGTTCATCACTTCTTTCCCTAGTTAGGGTAACGTTACAAATAAATAGTTCCCATTTTTAAAGTTGCAGATGCTGTACATTGTAGGAAATTTGCATCAGAATTACATTTGAAATTACATTAAGAGGGTAGCGTATTTTACAAAATGCCAATTTCTTTGGTTTAAATGCCACATACATTTGAGTAAACATTTTGATACTCATGCATACCCTTTGTTTTCACATGTTTTAAACTCATCACACCTGGAAGTGTGCTCTCCTCAGAGGCATTGAGCTGATGTTTTATTTCCCATGTGGGTTGTGACCTTGCCTTTGGCCTACCCTGTGGATCCTTATCCTCAAACTGGCCACAGCAGGATGGGAGAATCTGCAGCATGTCTGGTGTGATGATGCTCCTCCTTAAACAAGGTAATGCTGTCCAGCGAGGTCACAAGAGCAACGATGCTGAAAAGTCTGGGTTGAACTACTTGAGAATGCTTTCAAATGTTTTTTTTTTTAAAAACGCTTGTACAATGAAAGGGGAGTGGCCAGTTCTCCCAGCTCAGGATTTCCCTGGTTTGAGTTTGGTTTGGTTTTAACAAGCAGAGTTATGAAGCTGCTGAACTCAAAAGAAGCAAATCCGCACTGATCCTCCCTCTCTCTGACATCTCTCCTCTAAGAACTTGTGTTGGATTTTTCCTTTTTTTTGCAAAAGGGTGTTTATGGGGATTGTTGCAAGTATTTGGAAGAGCATCATTAAGTTTGGATAGTCTGTTGGGTTTTTGGATAGGTTACATTATTCTATATTGTGTTCTCTTTTTTTGTGTTTCTTTTGATAATCTTGCAAATAAATTGTTTTGTTTGAAATTAAGTGGTCTGACCAGCTACGTCACTCCTGGAATATTCACTCTATACCTGCTTAGAACAGCTAGCAAAGTTAGGGTCTGGGCTACATTCTTGAAATGTTTTGAGGGGGTCTGGCCTGATCCATAATACTGGTCAATATCCCTATCTTAAGTGGTGACCTGTGTTGGAGAAGAGGGCAAATGTCTTAAAATGGAGGGTCTCACAAAGACCAGTATGAGAAAAGAAATGGCACAATCTCATGCGAGGTCTCAGAGTGGATGATAATCTCTGATGAAGTGGCCTGCAGCCACTTTCTATCCCCTTCATGAGTCTTGTATGTCCTATTTAAAGCACCTCCACATGTGTGCTCCAATGGCAGGAAACAGATGTGGGTTTCTGAAAATAGCCCTTAAGTGAGACTGTAATTGGCCAAATTGGATGTGTCTCTCTCTGGGGTGGCCTGATAATTGTTTACACATTACTCTTAGGAATTCTTTTCCAGAGAAGACTTGGGGAAGCAATTGCAACATATTCCTCCCCCACTCCAGTTCTCCCGTCACCAGTAGGTTTGGATTTTCATATGGTGTAGCTCTTAAATGGTACAGGGAAGAGTTTCCTACCAATCAGAGCAAAAGGTGATGGGAACTGGGATAGAAGAAAGTCAAACTCATTTAGATTCCCCATGGCAACATTCATTGAGGCTGCTCATTTTGTTAAGCAATATATCTGCAGTATTTCTGAAGCCTTCCATTGCTCCACGTGAAAATGAACCATCGAAGTGTGTCAGAGGTGTGGGTCAGGACAGCCCCTCATTTCATTGTGGCTCTGCATCTAAGTCTGGAGAACATAATGGAAGGAGGTAGATCCTCTTGGATAATGGTAAATGTAAATACAGATATATGCCTGAAGATACTGTCTGAGGTAATGATCAAAAAGAGTCCATATTGATCAACAATAAGTGTTATCTAATATGATAATGTCATTCAGAATAAGAAGTAGAAAAGGCAGAAAACAGCTTAGGGTACCAGGTGGAGGCCACATGATCATGCAGCAGAGGTAGTTCTCTGTTCTATGCCACTTCCCTTCAACATCCTTTTCTCTCTTGCCTCATGCTCCTAATATTGTCCCATTGAGCTATCTCCTTCCATTGCCCCACTGTATTCAAGGTTTCCACCATGGAGAGCTTAATAAACTTGTACAATAACCAAGAGCTTTGAGGGAGCCTCCTGATCCATCCAGACACTGGCAATACATCTTCAGAAGCCTGATGACCAGTTTAATAGTAAGCTGTTTAGCAGGTACCATTGCTTATATTGCTCCCATGCTTATGTCAGGGACACAGTCAGAGGGATGAGCACCCTCTCTTCAAGGGGTTTCCTTTGTCCAATTCAATTCTTCCTGGAAACTCACCCTGTTGATATATCTCACTGGCTAGTCACAGGGTTCCTTGATGGTCATATATGCAGAATCATATGGGGGTATCCACAAATAGCCACCACCTACATTTTCAGGACTCTCCCACCACAATTCCCAACTTTGTGTCCAAATTTCAGGACGCCTTGATGAGTCTTCAAGTTCTTCAACCTCACCCTCCCAGTTACTGACACCTTCTCTAGCCTGCTGACCTCTGCACTCCTCCAATTCTGCCTACTTGCATGTCCTCGATTTCTTAAAATGCCAAGACCCTAGCCTTATATGCACTGATGTTTAAAAGAGTAAGAGATGCCTTGTTTGAAAAATGTAAGATGCTGAGCTGGCCTAACAGGGTAAATGTGGAGAGGATACTTCCTCTCAGGGTAGAATCAAGATCTAAGGGTCACTGCTGTTAAAGATCAGGGATCACTCATTTAAAACAAAAAGATGAGTTGAATATTGTTTGTCATGTTTTGTTTGTGAGTCGTTGTAATTTTTTTCTGAAAAGGCAGCAGAAGCAGAGTCTAAATATTTTTATGGCAGAGATGGACAAATTCTTGTTAAACAAGAGTATGAAAGATTATCGAGAGTAGTCATTGTTGTGGTTTTGAGGTTACAATCAGATCAACCATGATCTTATTGAATGCCAGAGCAGTTTGAGGTGCCAAATCGCCTGTTGCTCCTAATTTGCATGTTTAATTTTGAGAACAACAAGAGAAATGTTTGATAGTCTGGAATTGAAATGCCAGATAAATCATGAAGATATCTAAATCAGATTTCAGAAGAACAAAAGAATGTTGATATTTACAGTTGCCATAGTACATTATCTTTCTTCAGTGATAATAGCCAAGATTTATACTACAGTCTTCTGAACAGTAATTTTCCAGGAGCACCCAGATAGGTCTTGCAATCCAATTTTCTGTGCATCAGGAGCACTATCTAATATGAAAACAGAATATGCTGTGACTGAGAAGGAAGCTCTCTCTATTCAATGTGCTTGAGAAATATTCAGACTATATCATTAGTCTAAAATTGATCATTGAAACACCATACAAACCATTAGATTATCTACTGGACAAGAAGGAACTCAGAATAATCCCATCGAAAATGCAAAGATTTCTACTTCATCTCATGTGTTTTTTGCACCAAGAACATTTGTGAACTGTCAAATGTCAAGTCAAAATTGAGTTGTCCATATGGTGACCTGGGATCTCCAGAATCATGAGGAACTGATTGCTATTTTTCAGACATGTACCAGGCACAGTGCAGAAAAAAAATGTAATCTTTAATAGTCCCAAAATTCTCCACCAGATCTTGGGAATGGATTTATTTGTTTTTGATAGGAACTCTGATTTCATTGTCAGTGTTGTTTTTTCCAATGAGTTTAAGGAGTTTTTTTTGTTTAGGGGTTGCTTCCAATCATCACAGATGCAGTTTCTGAGTCTTACCTCACATTTGCTGATGTGGTCATTTTGGATATTAGGCCACAATTTGTGAATGGATGCTTCAGCCACTTTACGGTCAGTTTTTTTTCTCGCCAGATTTGAGCAGATTGAAGCTCACTGTGATGAACGTCTTCCAACCCAATCACATGAAGAAGCTGGATATGGGGTCAGAACAACTGCATCAACCTTGAAGTATAGCTCCACTTACTTGTGGGTCCTCCTCCTGTAGGTCCAATCTGCTCTAGTCACTGGGAAGAAAGCTGAAGATTTGATTCCTATTCTGCATAAGAAATTAACTCTACACTTAACTCTTCATGATTACTAAGTGATATGTAATAAAGAGAAGTCCTATGCCACAAAGTGTTCCACACATTTCAATTTACAGAACAATGCGAGGAACCTGGAAAACCAGGAACTGGACAATGGGTGTGAACCAGAATGCAAACATTAAAGAGATGATTGTCTATGGAGGTGTGAATTATCAGAGATCGCGCAACGCTCATAGTGTGAACAGGACTGTATGAAGGAACCACAGTGATCTGATCCCTTTATAATGGGTTCATTCACACATTTGTTATTGCGATGAACTGATTTGCAAATTACACCTAAACACCTGGGCAGAAGAGAGAATCCATAAAATTGTCTGAACTTGTAGTCAATGACTCGTGTGAGGTGGAGTAATAGTTTTATATGTATTTTACTATGAGGGAATAAAAACTGTAGGTAGAGAGATGCTGTATATGAGTCTGAAAGGGTTAATACTTGAATGAGTGCCATAACCACCGTCTGCTGGGGTTACATCACAGGGATTTAGTCAGAGTGTAAAGAAGGAATTTGTAGAAGACGTACTTGGGGCTAGCATACTCCTTATGATCTCTCTAGCAATGTGCATTGAATCCATGTAATCTGTAAATAGCTGCAGTCATGCATGAAACTTCATATTGGTTCCTCACCAAGACTCTTTTCATTAAATCAGGAAAGTACATATCCTAATCTATGTCAGGTCATCTTGGGCTTGAAGGAACCCAGGCACAACAATATCCACCCATTCGCATCACCTTCCTTGATCGCATCATAGATCTCTAGCACAGCATACCTATCAGACAACTGCAGATTGCCAAGAATTTCTAGGTGATGTAAAATGTTTAAGGTTGGAGCAACTTGATTGACTGGTGCCATTGACCTACATCTCCTCTCCATCACCATCGCTGTGCATTGTGACAGCACCTCCACCAACCCTCAAAGAATAACATTTTCAAGGCAGCTCTCGGCCAATATTCTGCTCCTTGCAAAATTGAAATGAGCCCTGACCCTTAAAATGAAATGGGATATAGAGTGTGAAACAGGACAGTCTAGCTTTTTGGATAAGATATGGGTTTCATGCTAATTGAATGTTCTGCACATATTTGAAAATATTTAGTTTTTAGTGATATTGATAAAGTTGTTCATTAAGTTTGCTCTGCAGAAAAAACATGCAGAAACATGACGAGAATTAAGGCATGTTGTATTGTGGCATAATTTCCAGACCATCCAGGCCTGTCAGTCACATGAATCCTAAATTACCAAAAGTTCAAGGACAAAAAGAGGAGAGGAATTAAATGCAATTACTCCTACTAAAGAAAAAAGTACTCGGGAAATTAATACAGGAAAACACCAATATGAAAATTGGATTTGATGGGATGCGTTTTAGGGTATTAAAGGAAGCAGCTACAACGATAGTGGATCTGCTGGTAGTAATCTTTCAGAAATTTTTAGATTCTGGAAAATCCCAGAGGATTGGGAAACTGTCAATGTAATATCCTTATTTAAAAATGGAAGGAGATAAAAGAAACACGTTATCATAGGCCAGTCAACTTAATTTTTGTTCTTGGGAAAATGTTAGAGTCTATTATAAAGTATGTATTAGAGCATTGGAAATACATGATATGATCAAGTAGAGCCAGCATGGTTTCATGTACAGGAAATCTGACAAATTTACTTGAATTCTTTGAGGACATTACAAGTGGGACAGATAAAGGGGACGCAGTGGATAAATGTATTTGACTTTCAAAGGCATTCGATAAGGTGTGACACATTTATCTACCAAATAAGACAAGAGCCCATGCTATTGGAGGTAGTATATTAACATGGAGAGAGGATTGGCTGATTAACAGAAAAGAGTTAGGTTAAGGAAGCACTTTCAGGATGACAGTCTGTAACTAGTGGCTTGCTGTAGGGATCAGTGCTGGAGCCAAATTATTTATTATATACATATAACTTTGATGAGAAACACAAATATGCTATAATCAGGTTTGCAGATGACACAACATTAGAAGAGAAGGCAAATGGTGAGGATGGCATAAAGAGGGATAATAGGGATGTGGTGACCTAGTGACATTGTTACTAGATAGTTAACCAGAGACTCCAATTATGATCAGGGGACCACAGTTCAAATCATGCCATGGCAGATGGTAGAATTTGCTCTAATAAAAATCTGTGATTAATGATCTAATGATGACCGTGAAACCATTGCCAATCGCTAGTGGGAGGAAAAGCCCATCTGGTTCACTACAGACATTTAAGGAAGGGAATTACCTTACCTCCTCTGGCTTACATGTGACTCCATACCCACAACAATGTGGTTGACTCTTAACATGCCCTTTGGGCAATTAGGGATGGGCAATAAATGCTGCTTGGCTAGTGATCCCTACAAGAATTGATAAAGTCTGGAGCTGAAAAAAGCACAGCAGGTCAAGCAGCATCAGAGAAGTAGAGAGTCAATGTTTCAGGTCAGAACTTTTTGTCAGGACGGGATTTGAAATGAGTTTATGAGTTTGAAATAGCTTTTACAAGTCACCTTGAATATTATCAAGGAGATACTCCATCCGGAGAGGCAGGGCTGGACCTCGGATGAGTTGTGGGGGTGGGGAAATTTAGAAGCTGATGAATTCTATGTTTAGGCCATATGGTTGTAAGCACCTGAGGTGGAAGAAGAGGTGTTCTTCCTCCAGTTTGCATGTGGCCTTATTTTGACAGTGGAGGAGGCCCAGGATGGACATGTCCTCAAGGGAGTGGGAGGGGGAGTTCAAATGGCTGGCAACTGGAAGGTGAGGTTGATGAAGCAAAGAGAACCTAGATATTCACCAGCTTCAAAACCTCCCCATCCTCCACTTCATCCCATGTCCAGCTCTCCCTCTTCACCCTGCTCCCGTAACCTGACCTAACCTGTCCATCTTCCTTCCTACCTATCTGCTCACCCTTCCCACTGACCAATCACAATCACCTCCTACCTGCATCCACCTATCGCCATCCTACTTACCATTCCATCAGCCCCACCCCCTCTCTCTTTTGACATCTCTGTTCCCATCCCCTTCCCCAGTCCTGATGAAAGGTCCTAGTCTGAAACGACGACACCCCTGCTTCTCTGATGCTGGTTGACCTGCTGTGCTTTTTCCAACTCCATGTTTTATTGACTCTGACTTACCAGCACCTGCAGTCCTCAGTATTTACTAGTGATCCCTACAACCCCATAAATGAAAAAAAAACATACAGACAGATTAAATGAATATGCCAAAACTTGGCAGATAGAGCCATAGAGTTCTACAGAACAGGAAAAGTCCCTTCAGCTGCACAGATTGAAAACAACCATCTACTACTCTAATTCAATTTTCTAGCACTTGGCCTATAGCCTTGTATGCTTTGGCATTGCAAGTGTACATCTAAATACTCGTTGCATATTATGAGGCTTTCAGCCATCCCCACCATCCTGTGGATGAAAAGATATCCTCACGTTCCCACTAAACCCCTTGCCCCTTATGTAAATTCTATGCTTCATGTCACTGATCCCTCTAACAGAGGGAAACATTTCTTCCCATCTTCCCTGTCTATGCCCTTCATAATGTTATATAACTCAATCATTCACCCCTCAGTCTACCATGCTCCAGGGAACACAATCCCCATCTTCCAATTTCTCTGCATAATTAAAACTCTCCAGGCCAGACAACATCCTCGTAAATTCCACTCTGCATCCCCTTTAATGCAATCACTGCTCTTATGATGAGGATTCTCAAACTGCCCACAATACTCTCTGGCCTAACCAATGTTTTATCCATGTGGAATGTGGGGAAATGTGAGGTTACACACTTTGGCTAGAACAATAGAGGAGATGGATATCATTTAAATGGAGAAAGGCTGCAGAAAACCTCACAACAGAAGGATCTAGGAGTCTTTGTTCATAAATCACAAAAAGCTAGCATCCATGTTCAATGTGTTACAGGAAAGGCAAATAGAGTGTTCACCTTTATTTCCTAGATAATGAAATATGAAAGGAGGGAAGTTTTCTAAAACTATACAAGGCACTAATCAAATTACAGCTGTAATATGTGAACAGTTTTAGGCCCCTTGTCTAAGGAATAATGTACTGGCATTGGATGCGGTTCAGAGAAGGTTCATTTGGTTGATACGAGGTTGACATAAGGAGAGGTTGAATATATAGGAATAAGAGTAGGTCATTCAACCCCTTGAGTAGATTGCGCCTATATTCATTGGAGTTCTGAAATGAGAGGCAACCTAACTGAATCATACAAGATTCTTGGATCATTAGATGTGATGAGGTTGTTCTTTTTGTGGAAGAGTCTAGGACCAAAATGCACAAACTCAGAATAAGGGGTTGCACATTTTAGACACAGATGTGGAGGATTTCTTCTGAGGGTTGTGAATCTGGAATATTCTTTACCATAGAGGGTTGTTGAAGCTGGGTCATTAAATATGTTCTAAGTTAAAAATCACACAACACCAGCTTATAGTCCAACAGATTTATTTGGAAGCACTAGCTTTCGGACCACCACTCCTTCACCTGATAGAGTGGCACTCTGAAAGCTAGTGCTTCTAAATAAACACGTTGGACTATAACCTGGTGTTGTGTAATTTTTAACTTTGTCCACCTCAGTCCAACACCAGCTCCTCCAAGTCAAGTATATTCAAGGTTGAGACAGACCAATCTTTAACAGTAAAGGAATTGAGAGATATGGAGTAAAGATAAAGCAGAGTTGAGGATTATTAGATAAGCCATGATGTCATTGAATGGTGGAGCATATTGATGGGCTGAATGGCCTACTTCTGCTCCTGTATCTTACAGTCATATCATGATATATGATATTATGGTGGAAAGGTATCGACCTCACTGTTATCACCATTTTTTTCTGTTTATGTACCAGCTGTCACCACTAGCTTTAGTCCCCATGTGTTTCTACCATTATGCAATTTGTGGTTAGCCCATATAACATACACCACAAAGAGTCAGACTCTTTTTGAGACATATGTCTTGAAGATTATTTACAACACAATTTACATGACGACAATATCACACTCAGTCTGGATTCTGTGTGTTCTAATGGTGCTGTATATCAGATACATGTAACTGCAAGACTACACTGACTCCATCACATGGAATGTGTGACTGAAAGTGAGGCAAATACCTTTACACTGGTATGTCACGTCATGATATCATGTCACTTTTTTAAAGGCACAGGCCTGTCTGTTCTAGTATCTATGCCATATACTCCACAACCATCTGATGAAAGAGTGCTCTGAAAGCTGGTGCTTCCAAATAAACCTGTTGGAATATAACCTGGTGTTGTGTGATTTTTAACTTTCTGCCAGAATACAACAGTATTTTCAGGTTCATCATATTGCTAAACTTATGTCATTTATCCTAAATCACTTAAGAAATTTAAAGACTATTCTGAAAGCTACTGTTGCATATTTAACAGTTCTTTGAAAATTTCAGTGGATGACAGGGAGGTAATCTGGGGGACTAATTTTTAAGGAAGAAAATAAATTGGCTGCCGACGTTGTGATCCAGATAATTTGATGTCACTTGTAGGGAACAGGCTTTCAAACATGATGAAGAATGTGATTAATGTGACCCAAGAAATTGCTAGTTTTTGGGAAAAGCATTGACTCCAAGAAACAGAGGTGCCCCTTCATTAACATGATTACAATTTTCTGGGGAAATAATTGAATTATATGATGGCAATAATTTTTGTTTTGAAATTAAATAAAGCCTCTGATAAATTCTGCATCAAAATTTGAGTAAGTTTTCAGCATGCAGATTTGTCAGTCAGTTTAATCGCTTAACCCAGAAATTGAGCCATGCTACCAAAGTATAGGTAAGCCATGATGCATGTAAGGAAAAGTTACATATGCTGAAGGAAAGAAAGGATATAAGAAATTTTGATGGATTTGATGGAAATTGATGGAGCAGAAATACTGTATCTTTTGGGCTGAATGGCCTATATACTGTTCTGTAAATAGTGTATAAGTCTATGCATGTCATTTAGGCATGCCCAGGCTGTACTTGCCAAAATAGTGGCAGTACTTTAACAGCTATCTAAACAATAATACAATTAGTATTCAGCATTCACTCTGTTTCAAGCCAAAGTTGGCTCTCTCAATTGCTTTCTCAATTTGCTGATTTCTTGTCACATCATGTGAAGTAATAAAAAATGCTTTTTTGTATTAGAATCATTTAAAAGTTGTAACAGTGCCAATGTAATTATGTTTACATGAATTCCAGCAACGCAGAGAGAAGTTTCAACATTTAGGGATTGTTATTGCCCAGTTACAAAAACAAACATTATTTTGTGGCAGTTTTATACATTTACAACTGGTTCAGGAAAACAGCAATGCATGAAGCAAATGTTATCGTAATAGTATTTTGATCTCAATCTGTCTTAGTTTCTGTTAAATGTGTAGTGTTGATGCATATGCAGGACAGTCATTATTTTTGATGTGCTGAACTCTTCGGCTGGCTTATTGCTAGGGTGTTGTCCTCACTGGTCAATGAGCAGAATGGGCAGTTCAATAACCATTGGCCAAATCCTCCTCAAGTGACCACTGTTCATGTGTAAGTCTTGACAATTGTCATCAATCGTCATTTGTACCTTGGAGACCCCATTGCAGACCCCTGATTATGTTCTCCAAATATTTCCAGTGGTAATGGCTTGAGACATTATCCTTGACTTTCTCTTCCCAGTGATATGGAAAACTGAAAAACTACGTCTTTCATGTCAGCTGATGTCAACTAACTTAGCACATAGACTAGCTGATAATTGCACTGTGGAGCTTTTGAGGTTTGATTGTGTGCTGAGTATGCACAGATCCAAGAGATAGAGGGAAAGTTATGACAGTATATGTGTGTCACAATATTTATGATATCAATAATTTATGTGACAAATTTAAAGCCAGTCTCCTTTTCTAATGATAATATATGAACAACTTACTTCAAATTAAGCACTAGTTTAGGGTGCTAGTTACTTCAACCAATTTGCTATTCTGTCTTTTCCTGTGAAATAAACAATGATTCATTCAACTAAATTCGACAAATTTTTTTTAAAAAAACTCTTGTAAAGCAGCCAGTATAACTTTGGTGAACTTTAATGAGCATGATTCATATCTGGTAAAATGAATAATAGAAGAAATTGGACTTCTCAGTGTCATAGAATATTCAGTGAAGTACTTTATAAAGTTGAGTCAGATTGGTTCTGAACATTGTGGAATTGTCAGCAATTATCCAGACTTCTGATCTCATGAGACAGAGAAGTTATATCTGGGCCATCTGATGAATCATCATTAAGCTATTCATGTTCTTACAGATCTCCAAGTCCCCTCAAATGCCTTGGCTCCAAGGAGAACAAACCCAGTTTATCTGTATTTCCTCAATCATGGAGAAATTGGAGTAAATTTATTTTGAAGTCTCTGCAAAGCTTTAGCATTCTCTGGCACTCAAACTCAATGTCATAATTTCAATGGAGTTGAAATATTTTATATAGATTCAACAAACATTTTTTGCTGACACACACAATAACCTTGGGCATGACTGACAGTAACACCAGTGACTCATTCACCATAAGTACTTCTCAGTGAGTCTTCCAATCATAGGCTAATTACTTCCCACATTTGGAGGTGTTAGGTTCATTAGTGAACCTATCAGCTGCAAATATGAGAGAAGAATAGTCTGTAATAGAGCAGTATATGAGAGAAAAAAATGTTCATGGAGCTGAATCCTCACTGATTCTGTCTCTCTCAGGTATGGGGACAACTTTTATCTGATTAATTACAGAGGGGACAGTGCCCCGTCAACCATGTCCCCTAAAGGCACAAGGTCTATTAATATATACATCCCTTTTTCCATGACTGGTTGAACCTTCTTATTGAGGTTACAATGCCAATGAGTTTGCTCACATATTCTTTAAGATAGGCCTTGCCTGGCCTACTGAAGTTCTCCACTGGTTTCTGTTAATTTTCCTAAAAATGTTATATTTGTTGCTTCACATTCATTTTGTGCATGTGAAAATATGCAAGTCTTTCCCCAGATTATTCATATGTCATGCAATCTCCTGATACCACAGTACGAGGCTTGTGTGGTAGCAATGTCATGTAATTTATCATATTAACTGAAATTCCCTCTGGAAGATTGCTTTGAAGAGCCATCTAATAAGCATATAGAATAATGTAGTGTGGAAGGGTGCCTTTCAGTTTATCAAGTCTATATTGCTGTCCTGAAGATCAAACAAGCGAGTTTCATTGTGCCTCTTTTTTAACAGGGCACTGCAAATATTTCACTTTCAAATACTTAACTAGTTCTTCAGAGAAATTCAGCTTTGACAGAGAAGTGAGAGGAGGCAGCAAGAGGATATATTGAGACCCAGGATCAGGAACCCAGCATTTCAGCTTCAAACCTTCAGTGAGAGACAAGCTAGTAAAGGGATATACTCAGACCCAGGATCAAGGGCAGGCAGCGAGAAAAGAGACTGAGTTTAACAGTGCAGCTTTAAGCACTATTTGTTGGGAGGAATAAAAACATTAAGCAATGACATCACATTGAAGCAGTGGTTTGATTAGTTTCAGATTTTAAAAAGGTTTAGTTATTTTGGAAGAAAAGATTAACTGAAAAACAGTGGTCCTGGCAAGGGAAGATGTCTGATGGTCCAAGTGCAGAATCAACTTGGCTAGAGCTAAGGAACAAAAAGGTAATGTCTATAAACCATCAGCTAATGTCAAAAATGAAATCTAGAGGGAGAAGCAAACATTATAGTGGGCACTTTAAATATTCAGAGTCAGATTGGGATACTGCTATATGGAGCAGCAAAGGGCAAGTGATTCTGGACTACATGCAGCAGAGCTTCTGACAGCAATATGTTTCCAGTCAAACCACAGGAATGTGGTTGATTCTTAATTGCCCTCTGGGCAATCAAGGATTAGGCAATAAATGCTGGTCAAGCCATTGATGCTGTCATCCCTTGAATTAGTAAATAAAAACTGGAAAGAATGCACTGAGGAGCCTGGAAATGAAGGCCAATTGGATCAAATATCAGTTGGAAAACATTTAAGTCACAGCAGTCATTGTATTGTGAGGCTTTTTTGATAATGATGTAGAGTGATATGTAACAATCAAGACTGACAAATATCAATTGGCGGATGTGGATTTAAATAGGACCAGAACAAAGCTGGGCAAGATTCAAATGGAACAAGAGGGTGGTATGAAAAACAAAAACTGCACAATGGACTACCTTTAAAGTGGAGATGATTCAGGTGTAGCCGTGGTATTCCCTCAAGTAGGAAAGATAGAAGAAACAAATCCAGAGATCTCTGGATGACAAAGGAGACAGAAATGAGATAAAGAATTTCTTTAAATGTACTTATAACAAGTGTCAGGTAGAAAGTAAAATTGAAAACCAGTAGGAATAATGAAGATTTAGAGAGGTGGTGGAAAAATAAATAAGAAAAACAAAGAGGAACCATGAAAAAAGGCAAACAGGCAAGTCAAAGATATGTCCCAAAGTCTTCTATGGTCATATAAATCATAAAATGGTGGTAAGAGGAGGAGTAAGGCCAATTAGGGGCCAAACATGAGATTTTCACCTGCAAGGTGCATTGCTGAAGTATTGAATAAATACTTGGCATCTGTGTTTCCCAAACAGAAAGATGCTACCCAGACATGGTGACAGGAAAAGAAACTCAACCAATAGCAGTGTTCAAAATTGATAGGACAGAACCGTTGGATAGTCAAACATTAATTAAAGTCAACCAGGCTCTGTGACTGGATGAGATGCATCCAAGGATTTTTAAGGAAGTGAGTGTGGAGATTGCAGTGGTGCTGGCCACAATCTTTCAGTCTCAGTTGGCTGGATGGTTGCTTTGTAATGCAGAGTGATACCAAAGGCATGGGGTCAATTCCTGCACTGGACAAGGTCAGCAGAATTTATTTGCAATATTACAGAATGAAACACAAACAAAATAGAACAGAATAGAATAACTTAACCTATCTGAAAACCCAACAGACAATCCTAACTTAATGATGCTGTTCCAAATTCCTGCAACAATCCTCATAAACACCCCTTGGCAATAAAAGTAAAGTCAAACACAGGGTCTTACAGGAGAGAGAGAGAGAGAGAGAGGTGACAGAGAGATTCAGGATGGAACACCTTCTTCCAATCAGCTATTTCTTGGACCAGCAACCTCAAAACTGACCAGCAGCCCTGAAAAGCCAGACCGCTATAAACCAAACCAAACCAAACCAGAGAAAAGCTGAGCTGGGAGAACTGGCCACTCCCTTACATTGTACAAGTGTTTTTTAAAATTTGAAAGCCTTTTTCCTGAGGCAGTATCTGTTAGCTATAATCAAACTGGCCCTGAACGCCTTCAACATCAGATGTTTTGGAGTGTGTGTCATTTATGACTTTTCTGAAAAAAAAGCCAAGGACACCATAGCCTTGTTAAAGGAGCAGCATCATCACCCTAATAAGAGAGCAGTCTGGCAAAGTTATGCTGAAATAAGAGAGCAGCCTGGCAAAGTTATGCTGACTTTTTAGATTCAAAGGAGGTACCACAAGACTGGGGTATTGTGAACATTATGGACTTATTCAAGAAAGGTAATAAAGATGAGCGAGGAGCAAACCAGAAATTCTCAAAACTGGCCGGGTGCTCTGGGATACAAAGTTCTGCTGCCATACCATCCTCAATGCTGCAAGGCAGGAATTTCCCCTCAGCTTGTGGTTATCATTTCCAGAACCCCAAAAAGAATTCTGAGATGCCTCTAGATATTTACTGATGCTGCTCAACAGGCCCATCCACTTGATGAATGTCTGCATCAGATTCATCTGGCCAGGGCTAAGATTGCAGGGCAGCTCAACACCACGGACTGTTACAAAAAGGGGTATCAAGCAGCACAATAGAAACATCAGCAGTCTCTTGAACTTGGCAAAGGCAAGTGGAGCCATCTTTTCTCTGCTACCTCATACTCACAGTTCATCACTTGGTCTACCTCCACCACTGGATAGGCGTAGCCTGCAAACTTCTCATTTTCTCAAACTACTAAGCCCTTCTACTCCAGTTGTAGATGAAATGAAAGATGGGGGAGTTTGTCCACGTTGTCACTATTGTGGTGACTCTGGCAGGCAATTGCTTGCCTGCCTCCATGGAAAAGGTGACAGCTGCTTTGGAGACCCAGGTCCAACAGAACACTCAGTAGTTTCCAGATATGTAATTAGACCTATACTATATTATTGTATCCCTGGGGTGCTCACCATTAATGTTAAAGTCACAGCAGGATAATGCACCTCAATCTCATTCCAGGTAAACCATCTTCCCATGAAAACACAGTACTAAGAGAGAAGACATAACAGAGACTCACCCTAGGAGCCACACCTCAAGGCTGTTTCCTGCCTCTCCACCTCCCCACTGCCTTAAGCAGTTCAAGCTTCAGAAGGTGACCCTGCACCTGTGTAGATGCTGTCATCAGGTTGAGGCCATCTTGGTCCAAAGTCCCCAGGCAACACCTGCCAAAGTCTCCAATGTCACATATTTCCCACTTTGGTAATTAAGATAGTGGAGGGCACAGCAGAACATTATTGTGCAAGAGACCCTGGCTGAATGAAGGGCTTTTGCCCAAAATGTCGATTGTCCTGCTTCTTGGATGCTGCCTGACCTGCTATGCTTTTCCAGCACCACTCTAATCTAGACCCTGGCTGGAGCCTACTGCATGATATTTCCTGATCAACTATTGAATGAATGTGCTGTGCTGTATTAATGCTTGTGGACCTCAGGGAATCACAAGATTGAAATCAGGACACAAAGTAGTCTCAATTTTTCATTCACAAGAGTAGGTCAGAATTGGAGGGTGTACAGAGAAGAGTTTCTTTGAAATCAACCTGCCTGGGCATGTTATGATGCACCTTGATGGCAGTATGAGTTCAACCCAGACCTTCTGTCCCAGAATTAGGGACATTACCTTGCGCCACTCGGTCCCCATGAATATATGAGGAATGAAAATGTGTTGCTGGAAAAGCGCAGCAGGTCAGGCAGCATCCAGGGAACAGGAGAATCGACGTTTCGGGCAGAAGCCCTTCTTCAGGAAACCCTTCTTGGGGCTTTTGCCCGAAACGTCGATTCTCCTGTTCCCTGGATGCTGCCTGACCTGCTGCGCTTCTCCAGCAACACATTTTCAGCTCTGATCTCCAGCATCTGCAGACCCCACTTTCTCCTCCTATATGAGGAATGGTTTGGCAAAAACTGAATGAGACACAGATCGCAGATGAGAGAGATTTGAACCATGGAGGCAGTGTAGAAAATGGCACAGCAGCTGATTTGTTTTCAGAAGGTCGTAAACTCAAGTCCTGCTTGCACCTATTTGGCAAGCACTTACGGTGCAGTGTTAGTGTCCCTCCATCCTAGCCAGAAGGCATGGATTCAAGTCCGACCTGTTCCAGAGGTGTGCCATACCATTTGCAAACAGCTTGATTTGTTTTTTTTAAAAGGGCTGCATTCTTAAATGTAAAAAGATGCTGACTACTTCGGTAAGGTGCGGACTTCTGGATAGTAAAAGATAGGTAATGATGTTTGTGCTGCATTATAGATTTTCAAGAAAACCCTTGTAAATCTCTGAAAGTCTTTAGCTGTCAAATTCAGCAAATGGATATGTCTACTTAACAGAATTAGCCCCCATTTTACCTATCCTTTATTATGTAGCTCTCCCTGTATTTTCAATCAGCTTTTAACATCCAGCCGCATGACCCTTTGCCTGACCATTGATATCCCTGCCTTACTCTCAGAGCCACTGACAATCTAGTTGCTGATACCCTTGCTGGCAGTGCACCCTCTCGAGTCAAGGTCTGTGATGTAACTCATTGTTCACTTCGAAACCATGAAATGTCCTCTGACCGCACATCAGATCCCATCCAGCTATCTGCAATTAACCCCCATGATTGTAACCATTCCTGAGCCATAAGTACACCCAAGACAATCCATAGACTTGAGTTGCCTGAAATTGCAACAACATTATGAGCAGACCATTAAAACCCCTTAGATTATGTCTGACCTTCCCCAAATAACTGTGGCATGTCCCCTGGACAGGATTGGCCCAATCCCTTGACTGAAACAGTACAAATCTCAATGTTGGACCAACCACCATAGCCAAACCCTGTGGACTGGAAGTGATCTGACTGTGATATTATCCCTGAATCAGTGGAATTCATTCTCTCCCCACTAAACATATGCAGCGCATTTGCCAAATAGCCGCTGGGACATGTATCGCCTAAAGGCAGCAAGGTGACTCAATGGTTAACTATGCTGCCTCACAGTGCCAAGGACCTGGGTTTGATTCTACCCTCAGCTGACTGCTTGTCTGGAGTTTGCAGGGTCTCCCTATGTCTGCATGGGTTTCTTCCGGGTAATCTGGTTTCCTCCCACAATTCAAAGATGTGCAGATTAGGTAGATTGGCCATGCTAAGTTACCTTGCAGTGTACAGGCTAGGTGGATTAGCTATAGGAAATGCAGGGCTACAGGGATAGGATAAGTCTGAGTGCAATGTTTTTCAGGGGGTCAGTATGGACTTGATGGGCCAAATGGCCTGCTTCGATACTGCAGGGATTCTATGACCTCTGACATTGTTGCAGCAGAGTGTCACGCACTGCCCTGTCCTCTACCTTTCATATTCCCTGTTTTCTCTTACCGACTTCTCGAAACTGTCTGACTACCTGCATGTGTGAAAATTTCCCTTTGCACCACAAGGTGCTTGACTGAGCCTGTCTGCTCAATTAATCTGAGAAGGTTGCCAATTGGATGGGGTGTAATAGTCCATGACGACATAATGTCTTAGTCAACAGTGAAGTACTTACTGCAATTGTAGTGATTCCATATGAAGTAAGGAGTAGAGACATTGCCATGACAACCGTGTACTTACCAGGAGTGGATTCAGAGGACACACTTGGTTTGTGCGGACACATTTCTGAAGTATGGAATATCTTGACTGGTTAAATGTCTTTAGGAATGGGAAGTAAGTTTTATGGAAGGGTAATTAATAAGATACAACTTCCTGATCTTCAGTAATCTGATTTTTTAGACTCTCACCCAATTTATTCATCACACACCACTATACTTGATACGTCAGAGATTGGAAAATAGTCATTTGGACACCTACACAGAACAAAGCTTGCGGTGTATAGCATTAATCTGTTCTAGACTCCAGGCTTATTCCAAAATATTCATGTAACTTCAATGTGCCGTTCCCACCAAATTACCAAAAGGCCAATATTGAAAAATATCTTGAAGGAGCAAGTTCACAGGCTTTACCTCAGAATCAACGAAAGCCGACTAAGCTAAGAGTTCCAACAACACTCGAGTTTTAGAAAATTTCTGATCAACCCGTTCAGAGATGCTATTACACGCCTCTGGAGCAGTTGGGACTTGAAATCATGCCTCCTGGCTCAGAGGTAGGGGCATTAACACTGCTTCACAGGAACTCTAGAACTCTCCTGTTTTGTACAATTGTAGCTTATCCTTTTGCTAGTCTTATTCCACTCAATGTTCTCTGTTACTTACTCGGCCTTCCTGTCACCTTCTCTGCATCTGACTGTGCATAATTCTATATGCAGTGGGTTTAGGATGGGACCATGGTGCAATGGTGCCTAAGCTTTTCAGTGTATGCAATTTCCTCCCATGAATACAATGCAAGATAATGCTTTTTTTTTAAACCACTGTGGCTTCACTCTTATGGCTCCATCAAATCTTGTTTCCAACATACTTGGTCTTGAGTCTTTGTTCCATTAATGTCGGCTATGGTCCCTCCTCTTCAGTTCCTTTTGCTTAATAGTAGCACTTTTATTTCTCAATTGAGAAGATTGGAGTGATAGCTAGGATTGCTGTGCCATAAATTACATTGTTAACAAATTCCTGTATTCCCCCTTTGTATCGTCACAAATGTTTTAAGCTCTGCACATCACTGCCCAGATCCATGAATTCTTTTTTTCCTTTCCCTATGCTGGCATAGGAAGGAAGAATTCTTGACAGTTTTCTTTCAGGATTTCGAAAATTCCCCAATGAGTTCAGCAACAGCTTGTCTGTCCTCTCCTGTCAATTGCTTTTTTTGTAAATTATCTATATCCTGTTGCTTCCCAGAGATATCAACTGTCAAATATTTACCAAAATTGATTTTAACTCATTCTTGAGGTTGTACAACAATGTGCCCAGCATTTGAAATAAAATGTGGGAGCTGGAGGCAATAGTTTGTAGTGAGGATGTGGTTAGTAAAACAAGGCTTAATAAAGAGCAGAGCTAGCAGTTATATGTCTTTTGGACATTAGGTGTTTAGAAAGTAAAAGAAATGAATAAGTATGTGTTAGATACAAGTCCAGCATAATCATAATAGAATAAGGTACATTGCCAATAAACAAATTAAACATTGTGGGACATCAATTGAGTAGCAACCGCTATTTAATGACGTATAAAAAAATCTAGTGAAATTGAAATATGAAAGTAAGGGCAAACTTTCCCCAAAAATCAGTTACATATCAACTTCAGGGACTCTGTTATTTACAGCACAGACGAGGACATTTGATCCATTGTGTCCATGCCAGTCAACAAAGATTTGACTATATTAATTCCATTTTCTAGCTTTTAGCCCACAGCTCGAGAGGTGATGTAGAAGTGCACGTCGAAATACTGCTTAAATGTTTGAGTTGCTGAGTCAACCACCCTTTCAAGAAATCATTTCCAGAAACTGAAAACAGGAATTGCTGGAGAAATGCAGAATGTCTGGTAGCATCTGTGGAGAGAGAAACAAGAGTTAATGTTTCTAGTCCTGGATACCGTGCAACATGGAAGAGCTTGACAAGGAGGAACATGGAATGCCTCTGCAAGGATCGTTTGCAGAATGGACCTTATGCCAATGTAACTGCATGACTATGTAAGGTCCTAATGAGGCATTTAACTTTAACAAGAGCAATGAAAAGAAATAATTTCTAATGTATGCAACTTAAACTGTACCTCTTAAAAATCCACAAACCTGTGATCAGTGGTATGAGGATCTGTGCTGGGTCCACAACTTCGCATCATTTATATAAATGATTTGGATTTAAACATAAGAGTTTTGGTAAGTAAATTTGCCGCTGACATCAAAATTGGAAGCGTAGTGGACAGGGAAGAAGGTTACCCCAGGGTCTTGATCAGATGGGTCAATGAGTCAAGGAGTGGCAGATGAGGTTTAATTTAGATAAATGTGAGATGCTGCATTTAGGAAAGGCAAATCAAGACAGGACTTATACACAAAATGGTAATATCCTGGGGAATGTTGCTGAACAGAGATCTTGGAGTGCAAGTTCATAGTTCTTTGAAAGAGGAGTCACAGGTAAGACCATAAGACCAGTGGAAGCAAGGCCATTCAGCCCATCAAGTCCACTCTGCCATTTAATCATAGCTAATGGACTTTCGATTTCACCTACCCACACTCTCTCTGTCGCCCTTAATTCCTTGCGAGATCAAGAATTTATTAATCTCTGCCTTGAAGATACCCAACGTCCCGGCCTCCACTGTGCTCCACGGCAATGAATTCCACAGGCCCACCACTCTCTGGCTGAAGAAATGTCTCCTCATTTCCTTTCAAAATAACCCCCTCCAATCTTAAGGCTGTGCCCATGGGTCCAAGTCTCCCCGTCTAACGGAAACAACTTCTCAGTGTCCACCCTTTCTAAGCCATGCATTATCTTGTAATTTTCTATTAGATCTCCCCTTAACCTTCTAAACTCTAATGAATGCAATCCCAGGATCCTCAGCTGTTCATCATATGTTAGACCTACCATTCCAGGGATCAAGTGTGTGAATCTCCACTGGACACATTCCAGTGCCAGTATGTCCTTCCTGAGGTGTGGGGCCCAAAACTGAAAACAGTATTCGAAATGGGGCCTAACTAGAGCTTTAATAAAGTCTCAGAAGCACATTGATGCTTTTATATTCCAACCTTCCTGAGATAATGTTTTATATTCCAACCCTCTTGAGGTAGATATGATAGTGAAGAAGACATTTTGAATGCTTGTCTTTATTGTTCAGTGCATTGAGTATAGGAGTTGGGAGGTCATGTTGCGGCTACACAGGACATTGGTTAGGCCACTTTTGGAATACTGTATGCAATTCTGGTCTCCCAGCTTTAGGAAGGATGTTGTGAAATTTGAAATGGTTCAGAAAAGATTTACAAGGATGTTGCCAGGGTTGGAGGGTTAGAGCTATTGAGAGAGGCTGAATAGTCTGGAGCTATTTTCCCTGGAGTGTCGGAGGCTCAGGGGTGACCTTATATGGGTTTATAAAATCATGAGGGGCATGGATAGGGTAAATAGCAAGGTCTTTTGGGCGGCACGGTGGCACAGTGGTTAGCACTGCTGCCTCACAGCGCCAGAGACCCGGGTTCAATTCCGGAGGAAACCCACGCAGACACGGGGAGAACGTGCAAACTCCACACAGTCAGCCGCCTGAGGCGGGAATTGAACCCGGGTCTCTGGCGCTGTGAGGCAGCAGTGCTAACCACTGTGCCACCGTGCCGCCCACACGATTAGGCAATATGTCCCCGTACTTGACTGATCTGTGCTGACGGTCATGAGAAGAGTCTGCCTTTGTATCTGCGCTAAACAGCCAAGCAATACAGCAATAATTTGAACCTGTAAGTTTAAATGAGGCAACAAATCATAAAATTGGAAGGCAAGGCACAAATGCTTTGAGTGTTCAAGTGAGTGTGGGCTGAGAGAGCAAGATAAGAGTCCTAAGATGCATTCTGCTCCACACTGGTGTATGTCCATTGAAGATGTAGAATGCAGATGTTCTCTGTCTATGGACCATGCCCTGAGACCTTGAGGAATGCTGCCCAAGATGAAGGACTGGAAGAGCAGGCAGTAATCTGTATCTGCCAAACTCCTGCTCAGAGCTTCATGCCAGGAATTGCTGCCTTCTAGTTTCCACAGTCTAATAAAGTAACAAATAGTATAATAGTGGAGTGTGATTAAGTATTAAGCGAATGTTAATACATGCAAATATGTCTCAGACTGCTCACTAGCAATGTTCTAATCTCAACATTAAACGTTGGCTGGAAAATTTGTCATTTTTTCTCACCGTCAATATTTGTTTTCTGACCGCACCATATTTTACCAACTTATTCATCGTTACCTATGTTGTTCAGGAACTGGGAAGATTCTGCCAAAGAGCAGGAAAAATTACATTTGAGCAGCTCAGGAACGAACAATGGAAAATTGGAAAAAAAATGGGTGAGGTAGAATAGGAATGATAAAGTTCAGGAGAAACATATTTGAGTTAAAGCAAACGAGCAAATAATGAAGCACCATTGGTTAATGTAAAAATTAAAGCCGGCACATTCCCAAAGGACAGCTCAATTATGAGAAAGAGAAACTGGTAGTGTTCTAACCTGAGAGTCACCTTGCTTCAGGTGAGGGAAGAGTTTGATAAATCATAACCTCAGCTGGTATGGGAATTGAAAACACAAATTCTGGGCCTTACTCTGCATTGCAAATCAGCCATCTCAACCAGCTAACTAACTTCCATCTTGGTGAATAGAGATTAGGGTGATTGAGATTTTGGAGAAGATTTGCAGCTCAGGTTATGGATTAGGTTGTAAGTTTGCTCACTGAGCTCTTGGGTTTGTTCTCAGACGTTTTGTCACCCTGCTCGCTAAAATCATCAGTGAGCCTCCAGTGAAGCGTGGTGTTCTATCCCACTTGCTAATTATGTGTCTTGGTTTATTGTAGCAGGTGATATCATTTACAATCCTGTTTCTGAAAGGTTGGTAAATATGGTCAAAATCTACATGTTTGTTAATGGAGTTCCGATTCAAATGCCAGCCTCTAGGAATTCCAGCACGTGTCTTTGTTTGGCCTGTCCGAGGATGGATGTATTGTGAGGGTGATATCAAAACTAACTTATCGCAAGCACTGGTCAGGGATCAGTTGGAGAATAGTGTCAAAATTCAAGTGCCGTAGTTTAGAGAGTGTGCATAAAGGATTGACTGGAATGGCATTGCGGATCAAGTTCTTTTGTGATATGGTGAAACTACAGAAGTTTTGTCTGTTCTTATATCAGAAGTTATTCCAGGGAAATGTGATGAAGTCTTTAAATATAAAGAGTGAATATAAAGAGATGATAACATCAGTGGCAGAAGATTCAGTAATCAAAGAACATAGAATTAAGGTGATTAGATAAAATGTCCAGAGGAAGCAAGAACAAATCCTGATGTCACAGAGTAAGTTTTTGTGATCTGGAATGCATTGTTTGAAATAAACATGAAAGCTGAATCTGCAGGAACATTTAAAAGAATATTCAATAAGTATATGGAAGAACAGGATATTCAGGGTTGTGGAGTCATAGCAAGATTGTGAGATTAATTGGACAAAGGTACCAAAGGCATGTACAAATGTGGTGAGTCGAATGCCCTCTGACCGTGTAGATGATTCGAAGAACTTGAATAACCCTTTAAACCATATTGACTTAACTTAGAGTTTGCCATAACCTTTTACTTCAAAAAGAGAGACAAAAAGTACTGCTTCACTTACCCTGTGATCTCAATTATCACTGTTTACTTACCGGATGTCTCACTCTCTTTATTTCAGTTCCTCTTCCCTTAAAGTAGCTTTCTCAATTTTATTTTCTGTTTTTGCTCTGCAAGATGTCTTACAATTTCATTCACATAATTGTTTAGTGATTTAGAACTTGAGTATTATTGATTTTGTGGAGGCTTTTCATCTTGCACCCATCAGGCCAAGAAATCGCAATATTAAAATAAAACATTTATACTCTGAATGAATAAATAGTCAGCAAATGCATTCTGATTGTTATTGACATTGGAGAATGTACCATTAATTAGTGTGGACTAACTTACTTGAAGTCGCAAAAACCTTTGGATTCAAGAACAGCTATCTCCCTGCTGCTATCAGACTTTTGAATGGACCTCTCAAATGTGGATTCTGATGTCTCTCCCTCTCTCTGGACCTTATCTGAAGTTGTAACAATGTGTTTTGCTATCCAGATGTACTTTGTATGGTATGGTCTGCCTGTCTAGCACACAAAACTATACTTTCATTGTATCTCGGTGCATATGACAACAGTAAGTCAAACTAAAACATTCAGCACTTGGAGATTGAAATGTTAGGCCATGCCATGTTCAGTCTAAGGTCATGAATGCATTGTAACACATGTTACAACTGATGTATATACCATGTGACTGCTGAAAGAACAATACCTTTTCCTGCGTGTATTATAAAAGGATCTTTCACGTGTCCATATATAGCCGCAAAATCATTAAGAAACCTTTCACTTATTAAGATGTTGCAGAGAATCCTTAAGGAAAGATATACATGTGGCAGGGGGAACCATCAATGTGTTTTTGAATCACTCAAACAAAAATTGTCAATATAAATATGTGATCTGCAGTACTGTGGCCCAAGAAGGAAGATGATCCTTGAAGATGCTTCTCAAAGTGGTGGGAGCAAGGTGAGAAATTGGTTGCAAACAGATCCAAAAGTCATTCACAAGTGCAATCTAATTGTACAATCTAATTATTCCAACACAAGAGCATGAAAGACTTGCTCTAATATTTGGTATCACAAGATGCTGAAAAATGGCCATCAAGTTTACTGTTGTCAAAGTACAACCTGAACCAACTCCAGGGAGGACAACTAGATAGGCACCATCACTGGATAGTCCATGTGATATTTCACTCTAGATTCTGTTTACCCCACTGCCTTGAAGAAGTTTTCCTCCTCTCTCTACAAGAATCTCAGGGAGTCCCTCTCCCACTGCAACTCCCAGGTCATTTCCTCTGCCCTGAAGCTCTTCAACCATGTCCTGAAACAAACTCGCTACCATAGCCACATTTTCTTCCTCAGTGCCTGCCTCCATAACCAACTCATCCAACACGGACTCCGAACCACCTTTAAACCAGCAGAATTCAGACTCAAA
>NC_057731.1:10527004-10562430 GCF_004010195.1 Chiloscyllium plagiosum | reverse complement strand
TGACCTATCACCTTCATCCCCTCCCCCACTCACCTATTGTACTCTATGCTTCTTTCTCCCCATCCCCACCCTCCTCTCACTTATCTCTCCATCCTTCAGACTCTCTACTCAGATTCCTGTTGAAGGGCGTTTGCCCGAAATGTCGATTTTACTGCTCCTCGGATGCTGCCTGAACTGCTGTGCTCTTCCAGCACCACTAATCCAGAATCTGGTTTCCAACATCTGCAGTCATTGTTTTTACCACCCTGAAAAACTTGTCAGTTGATTAGTGAGTAACACTCTGAAACATTTCTTTTGGAAAACAAAGGCATAGCTTACACACCCTGATTGAATGAATGACATATGGTCTGTAGAAGGAGTGGGATTGTTGGACTAGCTTCATACTGTGCTTTACTTTCACATTTCATCTTTACGTTTGTCTTTATGGCCAGGTATTGTCTTGGCAAAACTGCAGTGAGTCAGAGGATATTCCAGGCACTTTTGCAGCTTTATAAGTCTTTGGTTAGGCCACACTTAAAGTATTGCATTCAATTTTGATAGCCACATTACAGGAGGAAAGTGAAGGCTTTGGAGAGGATGCAGAAGAGATTTACCAGGAATCTGCCTGGATTAGAGGTTTTAAGCTAAATGGAGAGATTGGAAAAACTTGGGTTGTTTTCGCTGGAGCAACAGAGGCTGAGGTGAGACTTGATAGAAGTCTATAAAATTATGAAATGCATAGATAGGGTTGATGGTCAGAGTCATTTTGCAAGAGTTGAAATGTTTAAAACGAGGCAGAATGCATTTCAGGTGAGTGGGGGAAACTCCAAAGAAGATGTGAAGGACAAGTTTTTTTTGTAACACAGAGTCATAGGAGTCTGAAATGCTCTGCCAGGGGTAGTGGTGGAGGTGGAGGTGGGTATGATAGAGACCTTTAAGAGACTTTTAGATAAGCACATGAATATGCAAAGAATGGAGGGATTTATCCCATGGGTAGGCAGAAGGGATTAGTTTAACTTGGCATCATGTTTGGCACAACATAGTGGGCCGAAGGGCCCATTCCTGTGCTGTACAGTTCTGTGTTCCAAATATTTTGAGTGGCACCATGATTTAAATTTTTTGCTCGTATCTTTACATTCCATTGAGTTTGGATATATGGTAACATATTATTGTGGAAAACTTGGTACAGAAACAAACCATTCAGTACTTATGACTTCAAATTCACTCAAAAGATAGAGGAGGTTTGTAATAACCCCTCCAAGAGCCACAGGTATCAAGGATTAATTTCCTCATGAAGCTTATTGAGTATGAGTTCCCTTGGTGACAGGAAATGGCCTGCCTATCTGGAACTCATCACCTGAGCCCTTTATGAAGCAGACCCAGTTTCCTGGGCTCCTTAGACCCCATTACTTTTGATTATTTGCATTGTCCATAATGCACTTTGCTTGTAAATACTTAATTAACTACATGGGTGATTGCTGATGGTGGTTAGTAATTTTTTTAAGAAGTCAGGTTGATTTGGTGGTGAGCAGTCATTCAATTGCATGTGATAATACTTTTAGGTATAAAAAGAACAGAAAAAGCAAAAGAAAAAAGAAATAAAGCAGGCCCAACAAGCCTGGGCACCTCAGTCAGTTGAATATCAGACTTTTACTTTGCCTACAGTTCAACCCCCTGCACAGGTAGTCTTTTGACATCAATTTGTTCTCCTCTCTGAAGGGAGCTTCAGGAGTTGTACATTCAACTTACAAACAAGATGAAACAGACCCATGTGGCAATTAGTAGTTAAAAAACTAAATCAAAAATCATAGTGAATAAGGTGATGGGGTAAAAAAAAACATTCCGTTGTATATGAGAAAAAAGAAATGCAGCAGATTCAGGAGGCTGTTGTGGCACAATGGTAGTGTTCCCAATCCAGGAATCCTGGTTTCACAACCCATCCGCTCCAGAGGTATGTAGCAATGTCTCCAAATTGATTGATTAGAAAATATATAATGTGAATTCACCCCCTTCCAACTTAATTTTGATTTAGCCCCTTCCAATTCTTTCTACCTCTCCTTCACCTTTTGTTCATCTATACCCTTAACAGGCTTTGCACATAAAGTATTCAATTGGAAACACATGAGATTTACTGGGGGTGGTTCATAAAAGAGAAAAAAAAATGATTTGGTGATGGGAAACAAAGTAAAGCAGAACCCAGAGATCAGTCTGCAGAACTGTTTGCCCCAGGCTAGGAATAGCCTATGTAAGCCGTGAGGAGTAGCTCTAGTTTGGTTTTCAATAATAAATGATGCTCCTTTCCAGTCAGGCATCCTGAGTTATTGCAAGGTTAAAAAAAAACAAAAGGTTGAGGAAAAACTGGTAGAAAGTTTTACTGGACTCCATAAGCTCACGATGGAAAATAAACAAAAGGCAATGTCTTATGTTATTACTTATGTAGATTGAAAAGTTTGTTTCATACTGTCAAAGTCATAGAAAGAGATGAATATAATTTAGTTAGATGAATATAATTTGGTTGAAAACTATTTGTTATCAAAACTGAAGATGCTATAGATTCCAAGTTACAAAAATGTTCAAAACGGAGTACAAGCAAAGAAGCATTAACCACGGCATCCAAAGAAATAAAGAGGATATATAATGACAAATGGACAATAGAAGCATCTACAACTAACTTATGTTGGTGTGCAAAACAGCATAGTGAACAGGATTTCAGATAAATTGAAATCTGACATTATGTTCTGAAGCTTTTTTTTAAGAGGAGCAGGTTCAACCAAAATATCTGACCTCTCCACCTTCCAAAGAAGAGTCCCTAATGATCCATTGTCCAAACTTGCAGTGAAGCTAGGAAATATTAGATACAGAGGAGGTGCATAGTAATGAGAGCAGTCAGCATTCACATCAGTCAGAAATTGCGGTTTAGCATAATGTTCCACACAATAGCCAAGGACTTCATCAATGAGGCCATGGAATGCCTCTCAACGTTGACCTATGACAAAGGGAATTATTCCAATGAACACAGCACAAGCCATGTCACAAATATGGCATGAGATTATAAGTACTGTAGAATTACTGATACTCTATTCCCAAAGACCCGACCTTCAACAAACGCAGTGTTACATATGGAGAAATAACTATAGTTCAAGATGCCCTTGTTCAGCCGATGAGAATGTCTTTGTGAATTGTGAAGGGTCACCATTAAGCTCATCTGTGATTACTTCTGCTTCACAGAGATGACTATGGTATATCTGCAATGAGCAGTAATATGGCCAACATGCTTATGAGCAGGATTTGTCTCATCGTTAAATATTGCTTCCTTGACTTCCTTCTGTACTGTGAAAGTTGATGAGTAATGCAGTGGCCCGTTGAAGGGCCTCTTCCCCCACATACGCAGAACCTGTGTGCCCAGACACATTCTGCCCATTCCAAGTGTAGTCACAGTCATTTTTCATTTCCATTGTGCATTTAGTTGTGGGGGGGGTGCATGGTGCTCAGTGGTTAGCACTGCTACCTCGCAGCACCGGGGACCCAGGTTCAATTCCAGCCTTCAACCCCTCTCTGTGTGGAGTTTGTACATTCTCCCCTTGTCTGCGTGGGTTACCTCCAGGTGCTGCAGTTTCTTTGATTTTGTTTTGAATTTTCATTTTATTGTTACGTGTATTTTACAGTAAGAATACAATAAAATACAAGTTTTCATTTATCGCTACAAAAGGGTGGCATTTTGAATAATGTAAGAATAAGGGAAAGAAAGGGAAGAGAGCCCTGAGCCAGCACATCACCATCATGAGTATCAGGGACCCAGATTTGATTTCAGCCTTGGGTGACTGTTTATGTGGGTTTCCTCTGGGTGGTCCGGTTGCCCTCCATAGTCCAAAGATGTGCAGGTTAGGTGGATTAGCCATGGGAAATGGAGGGTTACAGGGATCGTGTAGGGGGGGTGGGTCTAGATGAGATGCTTTTCAGAGGGTCAGTGTGGACTCGATGGACCAAATGGCCTGCTTCCACACTATAGGGATTCTTTGATGATCCCTGTGCCACCCCTTTGCCTTCATCTACACAAGTAACATCGAAGTCGCCGAACATTAGGTGCCAACTTTCACCTTGGGCCAATTCTGCTCTGTTGCTGCCTGTGCCAGAACCCCCAGAGTCACGTCTATGACCACTGGACCTGCCTCATCGATGTTGCTGTGATGCCCTCCTGCCAACACTTTGCCGCTGCCAGTACTGCACTCGAAATGAAGTTGCCAACCCTCAGGCATTTTCTTTTGCCAGTGGGCCTAACGTGTCATCGGTACCGATGTAGCACCCACCCATTCCAGATCTTGTGCTTGCTCCATAAAAGTAAATAGGGGCTCACTCTCCTCTGTGCTCGGCCCAGTTGAAATCCGTGGTAGGCCTGCCCAAGGCCTAGGCCTGACTCGAGGTCTTTGGTTGGCCTGCCTGAAGTCTGCACCCTGGGCCAGGCTCAAGGCTGCTTAAGGTCCATGCCCTGGATCAGCTGTGCTCTTACTGCAGCTGATGTCATCCAATTTCAGGGCAAGGTAGGTAAGTTTATAAAAAAAGAATGGGAATAAAAAAGAACAAGAAAAGCGGACGAGTTCCAGCACATGAGCGCTAATCAGCTGCCATCTTGGACCACTTTCCTCCCACAGTGCAACTTTGTGCAGGTTAGATCATCCGCCTAACCTGCATAAAATACAAAAAGAGGCAAGGCAGGAATGTTCTGAGCTTCCAAGTATGCGCAGAGTGAATATGTGCTAAAAACAAGTGACGAGCCATGAGATGCACCATGTCCAATCCATGAGGTAGCTGCCTGTCCTTACACACAATGTGTCTTGGCAGAAGCTTTAAATAATAAGTCCAAATCTGCTCACAAATGTAGTATTGAAGTGGATTGGATATGTACTAAGTGCACATGTCCAATGCCAACATCTGTGGATGACCAGTGTGGGCAGTCACTGCTCATGGAGTGCACTCTGCAAATTTTGGGAACTGCTGTCCAAGGTGGATGTCCAAATGACCAAATGGCGTTAAAATGGAGTCAACAATTCAAGTTGGGAGTTGTCACCATCGAGTTTATATACAATGTAAGAGAGAATGGAAAAACTGTATATTAATGAAGTTATATTAGGTACAAAAAGCATGACAGTGCAAGCAAATGGTTGCAAAAAGATCTCCTGCTATTCAATAGTGAGATCATGGTCCATTTAAAATTGTTTGTTGAATTGGTGTTTGTTTTATTGATGTTAAGAATCTAATTTTTTCAAATATTTTTCAGCTAACAATAATTGCATAATTCGGGGGCTGGAGATGCTCCCCACATTATCTTGTAAGCTAATAAGACCACCACACAATCTCACTTAATCTTCAAGTTGCAAAACTGAAACTCTCATGGTGCTTGTTAAGCTACGTAAATGTCCAACTCCAATTTCTAATTTATGGTTCAAAGATTAAAAATATGTGATGCCTTCCACTGTCAAACCTTTCCTGATTTGTACCTATATGTTTTTCTGGTATCATCCTTGCAAATCTTCTCCACATCCTTCCCTGACATCGGTGGTGGGCAAGTTGTTGGAGGGAATCCTGAAGGACAAGGTTTACATGTATTTGGAAAGGCAAGGACTGATTAGGGATAGACAGCATGGCTTTGTGCGTGGGAAATCATGTCTCACAAACTTGATTGAGCTTTTTGAAAACTTAACAAAGAGGATTGATGAGGGCAGAGCGGTAGATGTGATCTATATGGGCTTCAGTAAGGCGTTCAACAAGGTTCCCCATGGGAGACTGATTAGCAAGGTTAGATTTCATGGAATATAGGGAGAAGTAGCCATTTGGATATAGAACTGACTCAAAGGTAAAAGACAGAGGGTGGTGGTGAAGGATTGCTTTTCAGACTGGAGGCCTGTAAGCAGTGGTATGCTACAAGGATTGGTGCTAGGTCCGGTGCTTTTGTAATTTACATAAATTATTTGGATGTGTACATAGGAGGTATACTTAGTAAGTTTACAGATGACAGCAAAATTGGAGGTGTAGTGGACAGCGAAGAAGGTTACAACGGGATCTTGGTTAGATTGACCAATGGAGTGAGGAGTGACAGATGGAGTTTAATTTAGATAAATGGAAGGTGCTTTTGGAAAAGCAAATCAGAACAGGACCTATACACTGGGGAGTGTTGCTGAACAAAGTGAACTTGGAGTGCAGGTTCATAGTTCCTTGAAAGTAGAATTTCAGGTAGATCGGATAATGAAGAAGGCATTTGTTATGCTTTTCTTTATTGGTCAGAGCATTGAGTATAGGAGTTGGGAGGTCATGTTGCGGCTGTACATTGATTAGGCCACTGTTGGAATATTGCGTGCAGTTCTGGTCTCCTTCCTGTCGGAAGGATATTGTGAAACTTGAAAGGGTTCAGAAAAGGTTTACAAGGATGTGCCAGGGTTGGGGGTTTTGAACTATAGGAAGATGCTGAACAGGCTGGGGCTGTTTTCCCTGGAGTGTTGAAGGCTGAGGAGTGACCTTATAGAAGTTTATAAAATCATGAGGGACATGGATAGGATAAATAGACAAGATCTTTCTCCTAAGCTGGGGAGTCCAGAACTACAGGGCATAGGTTTAGGGTGGGAGGGGAAAGATATAAAAGGGACCTAAGGGACCAATGTTTTCATGTCGAGGGTGGTGCGTGAAGGGAATGAGCTGCCAGAGGAAGTGGTGGAAGCTGGTACAATTAAAGTATTTAAAAGGCATCTGGAAGGGTATATGAATAGGAAGAGGGATATGAACCAAATGCTGGCAAATGGGACGAGAATAGGTTAGGATATCTGGTTGGCATGGACAAGTTGGATCAAAAGGTCCATTTCCGTGCTGTGCATCTCTATGACTCTATAACTATTATATCTATTTTCTAATATGGTGTTTGAACTGTGCACGGTACTCTAAGTAAACAAACCTTCATCCCATACCATTTTAGCATGACTTCATTGCCTTTCAATTCTGTCCCTCAAGAAATAAAAACTAGAGCGTGGTTTATGTTTTTGGATTGCTAACCTGTGGGGCAACCTTTACTAACTGATATGCTTTTCCTCTGAGATCCCCTCTGTTTTTCTACCTTACCTAGACTTGCACCATCCAAGTAATAAGTGGCCTCCTTATTCTTCCTTCCTATTTGGCATGAAGTGGAATATATTTCCTTTAAACTTTTCATTTAATGCTCTTAGTTCTCCATTGTTCATTATGACTCTTTATGTTTTCTTTAAATTCACAGTGATTAATTTTTGTCATTCTGTGGAGAGCAAAGATGCCAGATTGTGCAGTATACCCATCGGAAAATAAAATCAGTTATTTGTAATACGTCTTTACTTCTAAATCACCTTACACATGTCAGAATTCATGATAATAAAATAAAAACAATGAATTCTTCATTCTGAAGTATTAATTAATTAATTCAAACTTGAAGCATTAATTCTGGTTCTCTCTCCATGGATGCTGCTGGACCCATTGAGTTTCTTCAGCACTTTGTTTTTATGTGGGATTCATGGTATTACTAGCATGGGCAGTAGCTGATAACTAATGGTACAACACCAGTCTGTGAAGTGCATCTATATGCATAAGAGTGAGCAGAGCCAGATGTGGATGCTGGCAAAGTCAGCTTGAATTGTATTAAATAGAATTGAATTTATTGTCGCGTGTACTGAAGCACAGTGAAAAACTTTGTCTTGTGAGCATTATAGGCAGATCACATAGTTAAATAGCATAGATAAGTAAATAATAGGTAAACAGCGACAAAAACAAAAACACAGGTACAGGAGAATGTTAAGAGTTTGTGAGTCCATTCAGTATTCTAACAACAGTGGGGTAGAAACTGTTTCGAAACTGGCTGGTGCGTGTGTTCAGGCTTCTTTACCTTCTCCCCGATGGTAGAGGTTGTAGAAAAACATTGCTAAGGTGGGATGGATCTTTGAGAATGCTGGCGGCCTTGTTTGATCCGCCTGATAACTCAGAGAATGTGCAGCAGCTGACAGGACTGGTGATGATGTGGAGTTGTTTTGCCAGCATATGCATGAAAACTGACTTGGTTTCAGGTATTACCAAAGGGCAGCATGTCAATGAGAAATAAGAGGGATCTTTGTTATTGGGGGCAGAAAGGTACAAATTGTCTGGGAACAACAAATCCTGGAGATCACGGTGGGTCAGGCAACATCCATAGAGAGAGAGCAAGCTGACATTTCAAGTTTAGATGACTCTTCATCAGAGCACTGATGAAGAGTCATTGAGATTGAAAAGTTAGATTGCTCTCTCTCCATGGATACTGCCTGACCCAATGTGGTCTCCAGCACTTTTTGTTTTCAGTGCAGTTTCCATTATCTGCAGGTAATTCGTTGGCTTGAGTAAGTGGATAAACTGGAACTAAGTGAGGGCAATCTCACCCAGTTGATCAAAAGTGGCAAAGTGTTGGAGGAGGAAAGGACACCTTGTGACCTAATATAGCAGAAGTCATTTTGAGTCTGTCAGCAATGAGGTTGTCAATCAGACCTCCTCCTGGCAACATATAACCTCTGATCCTTCTATATTAAAATCAGTGGTTTAAAATGTTATTGACTCTGCACAAAATCTTACAGAAGAATAATATACTGAAAGAAAACCACTTAGAGCATCATTTTCCCCTCACATTAGCTAGGACTAGGCACATAAATATTTATAAGTAATTGCTTGACCTTTGCATCATAAGGTGATTATTAAAGTTGGATGTTTTCAGCTTTTAAATAACAATTGGCCTGTCTAGATTTATTTTATACTAACAATTTTTCGAAGTTAATGTATGACAGGGGCAGTTAACTTTTGTATATGGATAGGGGGAGGCAGTGGCCTTGTGGTATTATTGCTGGACTGTTGAGCCAGAGACTCAGTTAAGGTTCTCTGGACTCCAGTTTGAATCCCACCATGGCAGATGGTGGAATTTGAATTTTAAAAAGTCTTCAATTAAGTGTCTAATGATGACCGTGACTCGATTGTCAGAAAAAGCTATCTGGTTCACTCACGTCCTTTAGAGAAGGAAACTGCCCTCATTCCCCTAGTCTGCCCTATAAGTGACTCCAGATCCACAGTAATGTGGTTGACTCTTAACTGTCCTCTGGGCAATTTGTTTTGTCCTAGCCCTGTGATGTCCACATCCAATTAATGAATAAAGCACATGACTACTTCAATTTATATACAATGTACAATTTATGCCTTTGATTTTATGAAGTTTTAAAATTAATAAGGGTGCCAGAGAATGCAGGATTAAGTTAATTGCCAACAAAACAAACCAGAGCTGAGGAGGACAGTTGCCTTTGCGAGAAGTTGGTTATAATCCAGAAAGCACTCCAGTTGGTGTAAACAGAGACAACATAAGTAGGCTTCTTGGAAAAGGGAAGGAAACAGGGTCTGATTGGTTCTCTGTTTCAAGGAACTGAAATAGATAAGTTAATTTGAATGGTCTCCTTCTGTGCTGTTTGGTTTTATGGTTTTAATTTAGCAATTGCAAAAAAGCACAGCTGCAGAATAGAAAGTAGGAGATGTTTTTGACTGAAGGTAAAAGCCAAATCCTTTTGTGTTCAGAAATGAATTACAACGGAAATAATTTGAGGCCAGCAAACAAAGCATTTTGTCTGGTAGGAATGTAATTTCCAATTGCTGTCATGTACAAAAAAGGTTACTTCACATTAGAAAGCCAAGCATTTCAAACCCTTACCACTTTTTCTACAAGGTATAAAGACTATGTGCAGCCAGATTGTGACACAGAAACTGTCTGAAAGGATGAGATTTCCTTCTGATCCACAACCTTCTTTGTAGCCTGTGGTTTCTATTCAACAAACTTTGGTATGTAATGGGGTAGTGACCGCAAAAGAATAATAGCTTGCTGAGAGAAGCTATAAGAATTGCAGAAAATGTTAAATTCTGATATCATGAATGGATTAACAGCTTGCTTCTTATATGTTTCTATATCTGTTTAATTGTGTAAATAAATGCTGATAGTTTTAGTCTACATGCACAGACCTACCCAGTAATATAGTATTTCAATTGCTAGACATTCTATATTTTCTCATGTCGGCAATTTATTATGATTTAAGGTTAATTTTTTAAGACATTGGCAATGATTATTTATATGTTAAAGATGATGGGTGGCTGTGGCTTGATTCTCCTTTAGGCCATTTTTTCCAAGGCCAATACTATAATCAATTAATTACCTTGCAAGGGAGAATCAGAAACATATCCTACAAGCTGCAGTGCAGAGTAGAGGTTGCATTGTGTTAAAATAAAACAAAGAACTGCAGATACTTTTGGAATACAGTATTGTGTGCAATTCTGGTCTCCCTCCTATACGAAGGATGTTGTGAAATTTGAAAGGATTCAGAAAAGATTTACAAGAATGTTGCCAGGTTTGAAGGGTTTGAGCTGCAGAGAGAGGTTGAATAGGCTGGAGCATCAGAGGCTGAAGGGTGACCTAATAGAGGTTTATGAAATCCTGAGGGGCATGCATAGGATAAATAGACAAGGTCTTTTCCCTGGGGTGAGAGTCCAAAACTAGAGGTCATAGGTTTAGGGTGAGAGGAGATATATTTAAAAGGGACCTAAAGGGCAATGTTTTCATGCAGAAGGTGATGCATGTATGGAATGAGCTGCCAAATGAAGTGGTGGAAGCTAGTGTAGTTACAACATTTAAAAGGCATCTGGATGGGTATGTGGATAGTAAGGGTTCAGAGGGATATGAGCCAAGTGCTGGAAAATTGAGTTAGGATATCTGGTCGGCACAAGTGCGTTGGACCAAAGGGTGGTGCTTCCATGCTGTACATCTCTCTGACTCTATAATGAGAGCTCTGATCCAAAGACAGAAATTGCTGGGGAAACTCAACAGTATCTGTAGGATTAGTACTGAAATTAGCCTTTATGAAATGTTTGTCTGAAAATTAATCAACAGCCTTCAAGCTTGGGCTGAATAGTACCATTTAACATACGCACCACACAAGTGCCAGACAATGACCATCTCCAACAAGAGCAAGTCCAGCCATTGCCCCTTGACATTCAATGGAATTACCATTACCAAATCCATTAATAAATATATTGGGGACCAGCATTCAACAGAACTGGAATGGACCAGCCACTTTGTCAACAAGAGTAGGTCTGAAGCTGGGAATACCGCATTGATTAACCTAATTCCTGCCTTCTCTGGTCTTATCCACTGTCAACAAGGCATAAGTAAAGAATGTGACAGAATATACTCCACTTATTCAGAATAGTGTATTTTCAACAACAATCAGAAAGCTTTACACCATGTAGGTCAAAGAAACACACTTGATTGGCATTTCATCTAACACTTTCAGCATTCACTCTCCCTACCACTGATGCACATTGGCAAGAGAACAAGATGCATTGCAGCAACTCACCAAGGTTCTTTCGACAAAACCCGCAATCTTTATCACCTGGAAGAATACGGGCAGCGGGTACTTGGGAATGCCACTACCTGCGAATTCTACCTCGTGCAGCATACCACTCTAACTTGTAACTTCAGTGCTGTTCCTTCACTGGATCAAATCCTGGCTTCCTTAATAGGACTGTGGATTTCTCTATACAACATGGGCTTCAGTAACTCATCAACATAGGAGCAGAGGTAGGCTATTGAGTCCCTCAAGACTGTTCTGTCATTTAATGAGATCATGGATGATATCTGGTCTAACTCCAAACGTCTGTCTGTGGCCCATGTTCCTTAATACATTAGCTTAACAAAAATGTATTTATTTTAGAGTTAAAATTGATAACTGATCTAGTATCAACTGCCTTTTGTGGAAAAGAATTCCAAACGTCAACCATCCTTTGCATGTAGAAGTGCTTCCTTAACATCTCTTATGAATGATCTGGCAATCCGACCCCAATTTTTAAAGTGTGTCACTTAGTTCCAAAACTATCAACCAGCGAAAATAGTTTACTTTCACCCACCCTATATTTTCTTGTTTACCATCATGAAGATTTTGATCAGATCACCCCTTAATCTTTTAAGTTCGAGAATAAAACAAGCCTAATTTATATAATCTCTCCCCAGACTTAACACCTGGAGTCCTTCCTAAAGTGAGGTGCTCAGATCTGCTGTCAGTACTCCAAGGTGAGTCGAACCAAAGTTTTGTACAACTGCACCGTAACATCAGCATTCTTGTACTCCAGTCCTTTAGATAAAAAGGCCAGCATTCTATTACTCTTATTGATTATTCTCAGGCATTTTAAATACCTATGCATTTGAAACCTCAATAAGCAGCTCACTGCCATCTTCTCGAGGGTAGTTAGGGATGGACAGTATATGCTGACACAACCAATGATGCCCACATGCCATGAAAAAAAAAAATGGGTGAAGCACCACCAATGAAAATGCCATAGGGTCTGTTCCTGTGCTGTAATTTTCTTTGTTCTCTTTAAAAAAAGCTGGAACAAGTTTTTTTTAATTATAAAATTATAAAGCCTACAGTTGTGATGGTATTCAAGCCAAAGTCTTCACATCAAGATTTTGTACACTCATCCTACTAATTTGTGAAGAAGAAGAACTGCTAATTTCAGGTAGATAACCATTGTGACGAGCTGCTTCTGTTTTAGTTTTGTCAGCACCTAAGCTCTGAATTGTGCAGTGTGCCTTTGGATCACTTCAATCTTATTTATGCCTGAGCATAAGGATCCCATGCACATCTTGCAAACTCCAGGATTGCCTTCAATCTGGAATGTAAATCTTTCTGTGGAAACTACTGAGGTGCTTACCTCTGGTCCATTGCAGGGAAAATTTTAACATGCATTATCTTGAATTGTTTACTTTCTGTGGCTAAAGAAAACCTCACCTTGGCTTTTGACTTTCAAGAGGGATCTCTGACATAGATTTATTTTACAATATTGACTGAAAAGAAGTGCACTCGTTGATTCGATCAAAGTATTTGACTCAATAAGTCATGAGGTTCTACAGATTGTTTTCCAAAGTTTGGGATGTCCAAGAAATTGTTTAATATATTCCAATTGCTTCATGACTCCAAATACCTTGGGTAGGAAATCTGAAACACATGTCTTCAAAATCCACATCAATATTAAGCAAGGCTGTCTGATATTTCCCATGCTATTTACAACCTCCGTTTCATCTATGCCAACACTAAATCCAGCCGTCACAGACCACATTATCTACATTTTGCATATCTACATATCGTTGCCCATTCTGTACAAGATTTACAAACTACTCCCAAACCACCTCTGCAAACAAGAAATGCAATTTGTACTTAAATGTTGCCAAAAAAAAACACCTGCATCAACTCATGGAGAAACTGAGGACTGCAGATGCTGGAGATAAGAGTCTAAAAGTGTGGTGCTGGAAAAGCACAGCTTGTTAGGCAGAATCCGAGGAGCAGGAGAGTTGACATTTCGAGCATGAGGTCTTCATCAACCCATATCTGGCCAGCCAACTATTTCATAAAGATTGAAGGAGAGACTGTGCACAATATTTTAGTGCTTCACAATCCTTGGCAGGAGCAAACAGCTACCATTGATGAAATAATCCAAAACCTTATTAGCTGCACAGGCAAAGTTTCCAACAAAGTACAGCAACAAATGATTGACAGCAAAGACCTAAACAAGTCAACAGAAATCCTAATGTACAGAGCAGTTGTGATCATCACACTTACTAACTAAAGTGTGACTTGGATTATCATCAACACAAAAGAGCACATAAGTTCTAGAGTCATAGAGTTTTACGGCATGAAAACAGGCCCTTCAGCCCAACTTATCCATTGCCACCTAATTTTTACAATTGATCTAATCCCATTTGCCTGTGTTTGGTCCGTATCCCTCCACACCAATCCCATACAAATGTTTCCTAAATGACAAAACTGTACTCACCTCCAAGCCCAACCGCTTCCACCATTTCCTTCAACTTCAATGGGAAGACCATTAAACAAATGTCAATATCCTCTTGCAGCCAATTCCTCATAGATTCAGGCAAAATGCCTGCAGAACCAACTTTGGTGGATTGAACATTGTTCAAATGGTCAAAAAGCATCTCCCCTCCTGTTTTTTCTAACCTCTAAATGGCCAGGAGGGTATAAACAAAATGCTTCATAGACCGTTTGTGAGGCTGTACTTGAATTGTGGCAGTAACAATATTAATGTCTGATAGGGACTTGTTGACATTTGTTGAAAATGGTGACAGCTTGTCTACCGAGCTGCAGTTTCTTTTGAGTTCCAAGATCTTAATAATGGGGCAGATCAGAAGCAGAGGAGGAGAGAAAAGGAAGCAAATCCTAAACTCTGGATCCTACTACTTCATGGGACAATCTACCCTATTTATCCCATGTCTGCAGGTCAAGAATTGCCCTTGTTCAGAGACAGGGCATCATCCTGAAATTGAGGGAGGTGCTATGGTATCATTCATGAAAATCTGGTACGTTTTCATATTTGAATCCATCTCTGTCTTCTTGTATGTGTCATGCTTTTTGTTAATTTATGTCACATTATGTTTTTCTGCTCTTTTCAATGAACTCAAATTAATCTGTTTTATTTAGCAAAGACATGATATAATTATATGCAAAAATGCTTCCAGGCAGAATCAAGTTAATTTGTGATCGATAAACCTTGTCACGCAGAGAACCTTTCATGACAAGAAAACACTCTCTTCAGTAACTGCAGGATGCACTTATTTTCAACACTTCGACCTTGTAAGCTTTGACAGTGGACATTAGGTTGCTGTCAGCTCTACTTTAGCTGTCGTATTTTTTCAATGTGATATGGGATCACAGTTCTTGCTCTTTTTATAGAGCAAAGCATTGTGAGCAATGCCACATGAGATCAGCAAATAAATTATTTGCTAAAAAACTGCAATCTGAAGAATGGAATTGAACACTGTCTTCTGAATGTGAAGACATCCCAATTTTATTTTTCGTACAATTGCTTTATTTACAGTACTGTGCAAAATTAGGCAAAATTAACTTTTAAGTCCTCCCCTGCCATCATCATAATCTAATAGAAATTACAATTCATTTGCAGCAACAGTACATCAGCACATTCTTATTGCAAAGTTACTGATGTATTCACTCGATTTTGTACACATTAATTATAAATATCATTATGTGACCTGGTTCTACTTCTAAGGTTAAGTCTTCTAACATTCTCTTTAATATAAATGGGAGGTACCACATGTAATCCAATCTGCAGACTATAGGTCTTCATCTTCCATATTTTAGCTGGTGTCTCTAAGGAGATTGTGTCTGATTGTTATTCTAATCCACCTAATTCATTACACAGAATGTTCAGCCTCTTGTGGATTTGGAAAATTGTGTATTCGTAGTCTTACAATGACTGATTAAAACATTTTATAAAATTTGAAGACTGAATTTTATTCATAAAATATATCTTAGTTGCTGTACAGTGTGCCTCAGTCACATAGAGGAGAATGAAGTTTGTCGGATATATATTTATTTGTTTTTTGGCCAATATATTTATTTGATTTGATTTTTGATTTTGAATTATTATGATCACATGCATCAAGATACAGTGGGAAGTATTGTTTTGCATGCTATCCTGGTAAATGTTACTTTACATTTACAAGGATGTAGCCAGGGTTGGAGGTTTTGAGCCAGAGGAGACGCTGAATAAGCTGGGGCTGTTTTCCCTGGAGTGTCAGAGGCTGAGGGGTGACCTTATAGAGATTTATAAAATCATGAGGGGCATGAATAGGCTAAATAGACAAAATGGAGTGGGGAAGTCCAGAATGAGAAGGCATAGGTTTAGGGTGAGAGGGGAAAAATATAAAAAGACCAAAGGGACACTTTTTTTTTCATGCAGAGTGCGGTGCATGTGTGGAATGAATGCCAGAGGAAGTGGTGGAGGCTGGTACAATTACAACATTTAAAAGGCATCTGGATGGATATATAAAAAGGAAGGTTTAAGAGATATGGGCCAAGTACTTATCTAATGGGTCTAATTAGTTTAAAATATCTGGTCAGCATGGATGAGTTGAGTTGGACCAAAAGGTCAGTTTCCATGCTGTACATCTCTATGACTGTATTAAAGTAATAGATCAGAATGCAGTATATAGTGTTATAGCTACAGAGAAGGTAGAGAAAGATCAACTCTAATATGAGAAGTGCATTGAAAAGTCTGAGAATAGCAGGAAAGAAGCTGTTCTTGAATCTGTTGGTGCGTGTTTTCAAATATTGGTATCTTCTGCCTGATAGTGGAGGATGGGAGAGAGTATGACAGGGTGGGAGATTGTTTTGGCTGGTTTCCTGAGGCACTGGGAAGTATGGACTGAATAGAATGCTGGTTTGAGTGATGGACTGTGCTGTGTTCACAAGCTGTGGTGCATTCAGATAAGATGCTTTCTTTGGTGCATCTATGAAAATTGTATAAAAACATAAATCTGTATTTGCAATTTATATTTTTAATTCCAGTTTTTAAATCAGGTTGTTGATTTGCTCACTGAGCTGTGGGTTTGTTCTCAGATGTTTCGTCGCCATGCTAGGTAACATCATCAGTGATGAAAATGTGTTGCTGGAGAATGCCCAAAACGTCGATTCTCCTGTTCCCTGGATGCTGCCTGACCTGCTGCGCTTCTCCAGCAACACATTTTCAGCTCTGATCTCCAGCATCTGCAGACCTCACTTTCTCCCCAACATCATCAGTGAGCCTCCAATGAAGCATTCATGTTATTTCCCACTTGCTATTTATATGTCTTGGTTTCATGTGGTGTGTGATATCATTTCTGGTTCTGTTTCTGGGAGGTTGGTAGATGGGGTCCAAATCTATGTTTGTTAATGGAGTTCAGGTTTGAATGCCAGGCCTTTTGGAATTCCCACACATACCTTTGTATAGTCTTTCCCAGGATGGACATATTGTCCCAGTCGAACTGGTGTCCCTCTTCGGCTGTGTGTATGGATACCAGTGATAGTTGGTCATGTCTCCTGTCCAGTTTATAAATTTTTATTCTTTGGGATTTAGTTTTGAGAATGATTGTAAGTTGACAATGGACATACTGAGACAAAAGGTGAGATTTTTAGCTGGTTTTAGACCTGACATGAGGACAAAATAGAATTTTTGGAACACATCCTGCAGTAGTGAAACCAGCTCAGCTGTTTTCCTCAGCTGCCTCTGAGCTCGCTTTCCAAAAAGGACTGCAGGCAGGATATAGACACTGTCGGTCCAGTCAAAAGGCCAGCAATTCCAGAGCTTCAGTAACACTGCTGAGACAGCTTAGAGTTGATAAACTTGGGGAAAAAAAACCTGAAGAAAAAAGTCCTAAGGGCTCAAGAAAGTACTGGGGTGACCTTCATAGCTTACACCTCTAGCTTTATGCAGCTGGCTGAAGGACAGCATGCCACCAGAAAAATAATGACGGCTCCAAGGAATCATCCATTAATTGATTGTTAATTCCATGACTGAGCTGTCTGGAGAAGAGGTCTCAATGCCTGCCAATGCACCAATTTGGAAACTCGCTGCCCAAGGTTCAGAGCTCAACCAGTTCCTCCATGTCTTAGAACAAGAGATCATTCAGAATTAATCTGAGATTGAGGTCTGTGCTTCAAGAGATGGTCATCTACCCTGTTATCTTCCTGACTAATCTGCTAAGAATCTTAAGCATTTTCTTTTTATTTCAGATTTTCACTGTCAGTAGTATTGTGCTTTTGTGCATCTTTGGGCCTGGTGATAACCAGCTAAGTGCTTAAGATTCACATGAAAATATTGTAGGTTTAAGTAGCGTTAGTTGGTTACTATCAGATTGACTGTGCTGAATAACTTGTTAATTGAAGCAAAAGTGCTGATGTGCACTCCTATCCTGATTATTTCTTGTGGCCTTAGTTAATCTGTTTCAGCTTTGGGAGATGTTTTAAATGAAAAGCATTGGATCTGTGTTAGGTTAAGTAATACAGAGGCCAATGTTGTTGATGGTGTATTTACGCATGCCTTGTACAGCTTTGGAGAGCACTGTTCGTGAGCTAAATGAATGGAATATTTTTTAAAACGTCATAATTTCTTAGTCAGACAGAATTTATTTATGCTGAGAAAGAGTATGCAGTTAAAGGATTTCATCTTGCACTAATTAGGAAATTTGCAGTAATTGTGAATTGCAAAGACAGTAAAGTTAGTACTGCAGGGCGAAGGGTGCAAATCAACTGGCAAGGTACGTTTGGTTGAAGCAATGCTGTGAAGAATGTCCCAGGGAACTATCGTTTCCCTCATTATTTAGTTTAGCTCAAAAAGGCTGCAATGCCTGTACATGTATACATATTCTGTTTGCTTGCAGAGGTAGGTCCTAATATATAAGTATATGTAGTTTTGAGTAAGCATAACCGAGTTACATATGAGTCTGACTAATAATATTAAATTGGTTGTTAGTGTCATTCTTTGCACCCTCAGAATTGAGCAGCAAGTTCAGTCGAATTGCAAAGTTATATTTAATGTTCTGTTCGGTGGTTTGCAAATACGTAGCTGGGTACAGGAAGTACTCTGCCTATTGCAAACAGCCAGAGCATAATGCTGTTTAATATCCTCCTCCAGTCATTGGGCCTCGTAGTCAACCTTCCTGGTATTGTCGATGGGGACAGAGGGAAAATATGGTTAAGGAGGATCGAGTAGGGGAAAATGCGGCTCAAGGACCTCTTCATTGACTAGATGATGTCTGTTAAGAGGACAAGAACCAGACATACTGGGATTGCTAGGATTCACCAGGCAGTTTTCCAACGCCTGTAATGTGTTAGGTCCAAGTAGTGTCAGCATGATCCCATGTGGGTCTCCAAAATGGAAAAATGACAATGGTGACTGAAGCAGGTCCTTAATTGGTCACTTAAATGGCATGCTTAGTGTTTGGATGGAAGGGACATTCTCTCCACTGCTGGGAAAATGAAAACAATGCACATCATCTCTCTTGGTTAGTGGCAGGTCAACTGCAAAATTGTGGTGAGAAGAGAAAATCCAGATCCTTAGCATTGAGAAAAGATTGTCAGATTTTCTACCCAAGGTTCGAATGGTGAGATGTGAATCTTGTTAGTGAAATGCAACTCATTTGTGGATTTCTATTCTCCCAGGCAACACAGCAAAACTTCATGATGACAATTCCTAACATGAAAGTCAGAGTGGGTGACTCATGGCTCAAGTTCATTGCTTGCTTCTTCAAGCTTCCATCTTGGCTCGCTGTTCCAACATTTCAGGGTACACTCAAATCAGCAGTGTCTGTCTGCGTTCTTCATGTGCAGAGTTTGGCATCAGATGCAGACTTACCAATGTCATCAAGGCACATCTCTGATCGATAATCCATGTAACTATTGCACTTTGGAGCACTGAATTGTAATGTATTGCATTGTCCTATAATGCTGCTGCCAGTTTATGTTGCACAAAGGATTAGATTAGATTAGATTACTTACAGTGTGGAAACAGGCCCTTCGGCCCAACAAGTTCACACCGACCCGCCGAAGCACAACCCACCCATTTCCCTACATTTACCCCTTTACATAACACTACGGGCAATTTAGCATGGCCAATTCACCTGACCTGCACTCTTTGGACTGTGGGAGGAAAACGGAGCACCCGGAGGAAACCCACGCACACACAGGGAGAATGTGCAAACTCCACACAGTCAGTCGCCTGAGTCGGGAATTGAACCCGGGTCTCTGGCGCTGTGAGGCAGCAATGCTAACCACTGTGCCGTCCACGCGCCACTGTGCCGCCCACTAGATAGTGTTATTAGCACAAAGAGAGCATCAGTAGATTCCTCTGACCTTCAAATCAGTTTATTAACTACCACTGACAAACCTGCCTTCAGTTCCTGAGGTAGTTTGTGCACTTGAATGAAGTTATTAATGCTCAATATCATGGGATCCACTCCTGCCTGTAGCTGCTCAGGTGCCTGATTTCCAGATGTCTTCTGAGTGCCAGTGAACTGAGGCATTTCTTCAGTCACTGGCTGTTGAGATACACAATGATGTGCAGGAGGCAGCCTTACCAGTGCTTGTTTGAGAGATGTGTGGCTTCTATTTGAGGTGGAGGAGTAGCTGATGTCCTGAGATGCTGGTCACTCTATGGTGGAGATTGTGTGAATGACACTGGTGCCTGCAGGAAACAAGAAAGCAAGTGAGTTGCAGAATAGGGGGTGGAGGTTTCTGATTGTTAAGAACACATTCACAGTGCTAGTAATGGGAGAGCAGTGCCAGGCTTGACAAAAAAAAGGTCTTCCTTGGTTTGCCAAGACATGAAGGTCTCAGCATCTGCATGAGTGATCATGGCAGGTGTTCATGAGCCAAAACTCAGTCACCCTACCAGCTACCTTGGATCTTTCAACCTCTTTGGACTGTTTTCTCCCAGAATGAGACTAAGAGGAGCATTAAGTGAGATGAATATGGCTGGCACAGCTATTGGTGCTGGTGGAACATTGGTGAAAGGTAGTGTGATGTCCATTATGTATGCACAAACTACGCAGAGACCTTGCAAGGTTAGTAGTCTGGGATTATTGGGGTAAGTGAAAGCAACTGAGGGAAGATGTTGCATGCCATCGAGTGAGTAGACCATGAGCCTTGATGGAAGATGATGCAGTGGTAGAGTTAATGTGTGAAGTATCAGAGAGAAGACGGTCACACTTAAATTAGCAGAAGTCATCTTCCTGCAGTGTCAGCATGTCTCTGGGCTGTGGACACTGCACTGATCCTGTTAGGAAGTTCAGACCAGGCTGACAGGCTCTGGACCTGTGATCTCTTGTGGAGATCCTGAGGAAAGAGGACAGCCTTCTTTTCTACTGCCCTGTCCACGAGGACCTCCAGATTCCTGTCAGAAAATTGGGGTGCCAAATCGTGTCTGTCTGTCAACTTTGGGGCAATTCTTCTCTCATCTACAAATGTGAAGGGGAACTCCTGGCTGTCTGTGGTGAACAGTCAGGGTTTAAACATTGCAAAAAGTACTACTTCTTATTTTTCTGTAACTTTGGTTGTGAACAGAAATGGGAAAAAGATTGCTTTTGAAATCCAAGGATTGAGGAAAGGATTATGGAGCATCTTGGAAACAAGTTACTGAAACACATTGCAAGTCGTGTATATGCTGCTGATTTATTAAAACCGTAGAGGGGATGCTGTTTGTAGGCAGGCCAGCACTAGAGGCTGTGTACAAAATGAGATTTGGCTGGCAACAGTTTGATTCGTGGAGTTTGACCAGCTGTGGATGCCAAAGTCCATCAGTCTGACAACAACTATTTAATTGACTCCTGGGTAGCTGAGCAGCTTGTAGGTGTGAACGATGCAGACAGAAACCTTCAGATTGCTGAAAGGGCAGATAGTTTCTCTATTTCTCTTTGGACTTTTTATTTTTTTATTTTTCTATTTCTTGTCCCTTAGAATCTGTACCTAGGTAACTTGCAACCTAAGATGGTGCTGTAAGTGGTGAATTATTAACCTTTTCACACACTCCTGTGAGTACATTGACAATAAAGCTAATTCTACTTCTTGTGTGTGCAGGTGTGTGTGTGCGCACGTGTGTGTGTGTGTGTGTGTAGCTCTATTAAAACACCTACTGAGTCATAGAGATGTTCAGCATGGAAACAGACTCTTCGGTCCAAACTGTCCATGCTGACCAGTTATCCCAACCCAATCTAGTCCCACTTGCTAGCACCCCTCCAAACTCTTCCTATTCATTTACCCATCCAAATGCCTTTTAAATTTTGCATTTGTACCAGCCTCCACAACTTCCTCTGGCAGTTCATTCCATACATGTACCACCCTCTGTATGAAAAAGTTGCCCCTTAGGTCCCTTTTATATCTTTCCGCTCTCACTCTAAACCTATGCCCTCTAGTTCTGGGCTCCCCGACTCCAGGGAAAAGACTGTCTATTTATCCTATCCATGCCCCTCATAATTTTGTAAACCTCTATAAGGTCACCCCACAGCCTCCGACGCTCCAGTGAAAACAGCCCCAGCCTGTTCAGCCACTCCCCATGACACAACTCCTCCAACCCTAGCAACATCCTTGTAAATCTTTTCTGAACCCTTTCAAGTTTCACAACATCTTTCCGATAGGAAGGAGACCAGAATTGCATGCAATATTCCAACAGTGGCCTAACCAATGTCCTGTACAGCCGCAACATGACCTCCCAACTCTTCACTATCCTATCTACCTGAAACTCCACTTTCAAGGAGGTATGAACTTGCACTTCAAGGTCTCTTTGTTCAGTAACACTCTAGGACCTTACCATTCAGTGTATGAATTCTGCTAAGATTTGCTTTCCCAAAATGCAGCACCTCGCATTTATCTGAATTAACTCCATCTGCCACTCCTTGGCACATTGGACAATCTGATCAAGATCCAAATACATGTACATCCTGCCCTTCAGGATTCCCTTCAATGACTTGCCTACCACCAGGCTCACTGGTCTATAGTTCCCTGGCTTGTCCTTACTACCCTTTTTAAAGGCACCACGTTAGCCAGCCTCCAGCCTTCCGACACCTCACCTGTGAGTATCGATGATACAAATATCTCAGTGAAAGACCTAGCAATCACTTCCCTAGCTTCCCACAGACTTCTCGGGTACAACTGATCAGGTGCTGGGGATTTATCCATCTTTATGCGTTTCACACCTCCAGCACTTCCTCCTTTGTAATATGGACATTTTGCATGGTGTCACCATCTATTTCCCTACAGTCTATATCTTCCATATCCTTTTCCACAGTAAATACTGATGCAAAATACTCATTTAGTATCTCACCCATTTTCTGCGGCTCCACAAAGGCTGCCTTGCTGATCTTTGAGGGGCTCTATTCTCTCCTTAGTTACCCTTTTGTCCTTAATGTATTTGTAAAAACCCTTTGGATTCTCCTTAATTCTATTTGCCAAAGCTATTTCACGACCCCTCTTTGCCCTCCTGATTTCCCTCTTAAGTATACTCCCACTGCCCCTATACTCTAAGGACTCAATCGATCTATCCTGTCTATACCTTACATATGCTTTCTTCTTTTTCTTAACTAAACCCTCAATTTCTTTAGTCATCCAGCATTCCCTATACCTACCAGCCTTTTCTTTCACCCAAACTTGAATATACTGTCTCTGGATTCTCATTATCTCATTTCTGAAGGCTTCCCATTTTCCAGCTGTCCCTTTACCTGCGAACATCTGCCCCCAATCAGCTTTCGAAAGTTCTTGCCTAATACCGTCAAAATTGGCCTTTCTCCAATTTAGAACTTCAACTTTTAGATCTGGTCAATCCTTTTCCATCACTATTTTAAATCTAATAGAATTATGGTCACTGGCCACAAAGTGCTCCCCAATGTCACCTCAGTCACCTGCCCTGCCTTATTTCCCAAGAGTAGGTCACGTTTTGCACCTTCTCTAGTAGGTACATCCACATACTGAATCAGAAAATTTTCTTATACACACTTAACAAATTCCTCTCCATCTAAACCCTTAGCACTATGGCAGTCCCAGCCTATGTTTGGAAAGTTAAAATCCTGTACCATAACCACCCTATTATTCTTACAGATAGCTGAGATCTCCTTACAAGTTTGTTTCTCAATTTCCCTCTGACTATTGGGGGGGTCTATAATACAATCCCAATAAGGTGATCATCCCTTTCTTATTTCTCAGTTCCACCCAAATAACTTCCCTGGATGTGTTTACAGGAATATCCTCCCTCAGCACAGCTGTAATGCTATCCCTTATCAGAAATACCACTCCCCTTCCTCTCTTTCCTCCCTTTCTCTCCTTCCTGTAGCATTTGTATCCAGGAACATTAAGCTGCCAGTCCTGCCCATCCTTGATCCATGTCTCTGTAATTGTTATGATATCCCAGTCCCATGTTTTTAACCATGCCCTGAGTTCATCTGCCTTCCCTGTTAGACCCCTTGCACTGAAATAAATGCAGTTTAATTTATTAGTTCTACCTTGTTCCTGCCTGCCCTGACTGTTTGACTTGCTTCTGTTCTCAACTGTACCAGTCTCAGATTGATCTCTTTCCTCACTATCTCCCTGGGTCCCACCCCCACCCCCACCTTACTAGTTTAAATCCTCCCAAGCAGCTGAAGCAAATCTCCCTGCCAGTATGTTAGTCCCCTTCCAATTTAGGTGCTATCCGTCCTTCTTATACAGGTCACTTCTACCCCAAAAAGATTCCAATGGTCCAAAAATGTGAATACTTCTTCCATATACCAGCTCCTCAGCCATGCATTCAACTGCTCTATCGTTCTATGCCTGCCCTCACTAGCTTGTAGCATCGGGAGTAATCCAGATATTACTACTGTCGAGGACCTCCTTTTTAAATTCCTGCCTAACTCTCTATAATCTTCCTTCAGAATCTCAACCTTTTCCCTATATCGTTGGTTCCAATGTGGACAATGACCTCTTGCAAGCCCCTCTCCCCCTTGAGAACATTCTATACCCTCTGTGAGGCATCCTTGATCCTGGCACCAGGAAAGCAACACCCCATTCTGATTTTTCGCTGCTGGCCACAGAAACATCTGTCTGTACCTCGGACTAGAGAGTCCCTTAACACAATTGATATCTTGGAACCCGATGTACCCCTCATTGCATTAGAACCAATCTCAATACCAAAAACATGGCTGTTCGTGCTACGTTCCCCTGAGATTCATCACCCCCTACATTTTCCAAAACAGCAAACTTGTTTGAAATGGGTATAGCCACAGAAGGCTCCTGCACTAGCTGTCTACCTCTCTTACCTTTCCTGGAACTACCCCATCTATGTGACTGTATCTGAGACTTTCCCTCCTTCCCATAACTGCCACCCATCACATACTGTTGCTGTTGCAAATTCCCCATTTCTTCTAACTGTCTCTCCAACCGATCCATTCAACCTGATAAGACTTGCAACCAACAGCATTTATTGCAGATATAATCCACAGTAACCCTTAAACTCTCTTTAAACTGCCATATCTGACAAGAAGCTCATGTCGCTCTACTAAAGGCCATTTTTGCTCCTTCACAATCTACAGACCCAGAAAATACCACTGTCTTATTCTTCTACAAAACACTGCCCCAGGTTAAATTATTAGCTATGGCTTATATTTTAAGTTTAATCAAGAGACATATCTCAAAAAGCATATAATCAACAAAGAATGCACTCTACTCACGACTGCAGATTTTCTGTTGGTCACACTTAAAAACAATACATGTATCTGCTTCTGTGCTGTGAACTTCACCCAAACAGTTCCTCCAAGATCAGTTGTGAATTTCACAGTTTGTTAATTTTCCCAGATGCACTCCGATGTCCAGCGATACCTGAATTCAAACAGCAAAGGCAGTAACTGTGCATGTTCACTGCTGTGTCAGTTTCTTTCTCTCTCTGTCTCCTGTGCTGACCTCACCATGTGCTCCCTTTGTTCTTCTCCCTTTCATAACTGCTGTTATTTTGACTTTTTTTTCCAAAGTTCCAAAACAATGAAACAGCAAATAAAACAGTAATTGCTGGAATTCGAGGAAATCACCTCCAACACCTAAAATGCCTCAATAAAGGAGTAGCTGTTACAGCCAGAAATTTTTCCCATCCTCCATCTTGGATTACCGTCCCATTTTATTTTCTCCCACCTGTAGCTTTAAGTTGTGAACTTTAAGTAGCAACTATGGGACTTTACAGTGAGTGTAACAATCATCTGTGCCTCTTGTGAAGATGTGAAAAGAACCAGGAGAAAAGTCATTGAAGAACAGAAAGTCCTGCAAATGAAAGGATCAACTCATTGAACTGCTTCTCCAGTTAGTTTCTCTCCTCCAATAAAATCCATGTTCATTTTGTCTGTGTATGATTTTAGGAGGTCATTGTTTGAACTGTTAGAGTTGTTTGTCAATAGTTTATGGCTGATTCCTGTGCTTCGAATCTAATATTATCAGTATAATAATAAATAACCAGTTAAGGGCGGCTTGGCAGTGCTGTGATCAGCACTGCTGCCTCACAACACCAGGAACCCAGGGTTGATTCCACTCTTGGGTGACGTCTGTGCGGAGTTTGCACGTTCTCCCCATGTCTGCGTGGGTTTCCTCCCACAGTTCAAAGATGTGCAGGTTTTGCTGGATTAACCAATGCTAAATTGCCCATCGTGCTCAGGGATGTGCAGGCTAGGTGGATTACCCGTAGGAAATGGGTAGGGTAGGGGGTGGGAGGTTGGTGTGAACACGATGGGCAGAATGGCCTGCTTCCACACTTCTGTAATAAAACTGAAGTCCAGAAACCTGATCTGTTTTCTGTTAATTTGACAGATAGGCTGGGACTCTGATGATTCCAGGAATAGTGGGACTTGATTTCCTGTTTGTTATCCCACTGATGTGTAACAATATAGTGTTGGTGGCATGGATCACGATTGTCCTCAGCCACTAGGCTGTGCATGATACTATGAATATGGTAACATAGAAGGATGGTGCATACCTAATGAAGTGAGCAGTGGAGAGTTGTGTGAAATAACGTGGTAGATATCACAGAGAGAAATCTGCATGAAACTCCACGAAATTGACACCTGTTGAAGTCATTTTTGAATTCCATGATGGGTGGAATGCTGTTTGGAAATGTGTTTACATGCATTTAAATTAGGTTTTTAAAACTGTGTGGTGAATTGCTCAGTACTCAGAACCTCAACAGTAGAACAGAGAGGAAAAAAATAAGCTGTTGCCCAGCAACAAGATGTCATAATTTACAGCGAAATAGAGACAGAAACAAGTTATTTTGGAATGATAAAACTACTCATAAGGCCAGTGAGTGTGCAAGATTCTTTCACAAGGCCGTATGACCATTAGGTGTTGGAACAGAAGTAGGCCATTTGGCTCTTCAAACTTGCTCCACTCTACAATGAGATCACTATAATCCTCAACTGCATTTTCTTGCCTTTTCCCCTTAACCCTTAAAGAGTAAAAAGCTGTCTCTCTCAGCCTTGAATATTGATCGATTGCGAGTAGGCAGATACTTGGCAGATTTAACATAATGTGGAGAAATGTGAGATCATGCACTTTGATTTGTAAGAGTATAGTACTGACTATTATCAGCATTCTGACCCATACTCTACAGTTTTTTATGGATAAATATTCCACAGATTTATTATTCTCATGAAGGAAAAATTCCTCCTCATGTGTGTCTTAAATGTGCGACCCCTTCCTCTGGAATTATGCTGTCTGGTCCTAGATTCTTTTGGCATGGCCTCAAAGGAACTTGTATGTTTCAATAAAATCACCCCTCATTCTTCTAAACTCCAGTGTGCATACACCCAAAGTACTTAACCTCTGCTCGTAAGAAAATTCCTCCATTTTTGAGATCAACTGAGAGAACCTTCTCTGAACTATTTCCAATACCACTGTATCTTTCCTGAGATAGGACGACCAAAACTGTTCATAGTATCCCAGTTGTGGTCTGACCAGTGCCTTAAAAGATTTTAGCAAGTCTTTACTATTTTTACACTCCATTACCTTTGAAATAGAGCCCAACATTCTAATTGTCTGCTTATTGCCTGCTGATTTTTTATGCTGGCTTTTTTTTTTGATTTATGCATGAGGATTTCTAAATCCTTCTGTGCCATAGCTTCCTGCAGTGTTTCTCCATGTAAATAATAGTCAGCACTATACTCTTACAAATCAAATTGCATGAACTCACATTTTTCCACATTATATTACAATTGCCAAGTTTCTCCCCACTTGCAATTGATCTATATTCCTTTGTAGACTTTTTATATCATTCTCATCATTTGTCTGAAATCCATAAATGTGGTGATAGTACATTCATTTCTCTCATTCAAGTCATTGTATATTGTAACTATCTGTGATTCTAGCATTGATCCCTGTCGCAGGTCATTGGTTGCAGGATGCCACCCTGAACATGGTCCTTTTTTTTACAATTTTATCTTCTCCTAGTTAACCAATCCCCTATTCATAGTAATCCTGAACACCATGGGCTCTTTTAAATAGCATTAAATAGAACATGTTGTAAGCACTTTTTGGAAATCCATATATATTCCATCTACTGGTCCCCTTTATCTATCCTGCTTGTTACCGCCTTAACAAATAATAAAAGAATGGTTTCCCCTACACTGAGCCATGCCGCCTCTGTTCGTAACATGTATTTCGAAATGATCTGCTATAACTTCTCTAGAATTAACTCTAACTTTGCTCATGATATTAAGCCAAGTAGTTTAAAGTTAACTGTTTTTGTTTTCTCTTTTTGAATGAGGATATTACATTTCAGAGAGCGAAGCAGGGTATTCAGAGAAAAATGCCTAAAGCATTATCCATGCAGTTTAGCAGTCTCTCTATCTGTCATAGACAGAAGAAAATAAGTCTAGCATTGGTGTAATGCTTGTTCGAGAAAAGATCCAGATAAAGAAGTCTGGGGAAAATGTGTTTAAAAGTAGAGTAGAGTAGCTTTTTGTCATTTCTATCATATACAACTGATATAGTAAAAATGAGACAGCATTCCTCCAGGACTGAAGGTGCGACATGAATAGCACAAATTCCACAATCGTACATGGCATAAAGTGCATAAAAGGTGCAAAATACGTAAGTTACAGTGTAATAGAAGAATGATAGATAATAGACATTTTTCCAGCAGCAATTCAAAGTCGTGCAAAGAATTTCAGATGGAAAAGAGTTCAATCATGTTGTGTTAAAGAGCCTAATGGCTTGGGGGATGGAATGTTGCACAATCTGGCCATGAGAGACAGAATGCTCCAGTATCTTCTGCCAGATGGCAGGAGGGAGAAGAGTTTGAGTGAGGGGTGTAAATGCTCTTAGCTTTTCAGATGCAGTATGTGTTATACATGTATGTAATGGAAGGAAGAGAGACCCTGATGATCTTCCCAGCTGTCCTCACAGCTGTAGGGTCTTACAATCTGGGACAATGCAATTCCCAACATGAAACCAACATGGTCTTTCTAAAAGATGAGAGACTTAACAAACAAACCTGGTCTTTTTCAATATATATTTTCAGTTACAACACAGTGTAAATCTTTGCTATAAATTCTGTGTCTTACAATCTTATACTCCACAATCACCTGATGAAGGAGCAGCATTACAAAAGCTAGTGCTTCCAATTAAACCTGTTGGACTATAACTTGGTGTTGCGTGATTTTAACTTTATAAACCCCAATCCAACACCAGCATCTCCAAATCTGTAGAATGTGATGAAGATGGGGGAAGGGAAGTGGGCTTTCCTCAGTATGCGCAGAAAGTAGAGATGCTTGGCTATGTCATTTTGAGAACTAAATGATCTGTATTTGTACTTTATCTATGGGTCTCAGGAAAACAGTTTAATTAAATAAATAGCTTTTAAAGAATGCAAATGTTTGCCAAAAAGAAACCAATTACATCCATCACCACTCAATAACAGAGTCTGATGTGGAAATAGTGTTCCTGTTCATTGAAGTTTGAGGATCGGTTGTTGGTGAGAGTAAAAGGGCTGACTATTTCTGAACATCCCAAATGGCCTCCTACTTCAAGGACTGCAATTTCCCTTCCCACAAAGTCAACAATGCCCTCCAGCACATCTCCTCCACTTCCTGCATCTTTGCCCTTGAAAGTCACCCCTCCAACTGCAACAAAGATAGAACCCTTGGTCCTAACCTTCCAGCCCACCAATCTCTGGATACAACATATCATTCTGTGCCATTTCTACCACCTACAATCAGACCCCACCACCAGATATATGTATTTCCCTTCCACCTCTATCAGCATTCCGAAAAGACTATTCCAAATATGACTCCCTTGTCCACGCGCTCCCCACCAACCCACCCTCCATTCCCAGTACCTTCCCTTGCCACCGGAAGAAGTGTAAAACATGCACCCATACCTCGTCCTCACCTCCATCCAAGGCCTCAAAGGATCCTTCTACATCTGGCAGAGATTTTTCTGCACATCCAAACACTGTTGCTTCTAATGTGGTCTTCTTTACATTGGGGAGAAAGGACTCCAATTTGCAGAGAAGTTCAGTGAACATCTCTGGGACACATACACCCAACAACCCCACTGCTAAATGGCCAACTTCAATTCCTCCTCCTAATCTGCCAAGGACACGCAAGTCCTGGGCCTCCTCCATTGTCAAATCCAAGCCACTCAATGCCTGGAGGAGAAACACTTCATCTTCCTCATTGGGACTCCCCAACCACACAGCATCAATGTCAATTTCACTGCTTTCCTCATCTCCCCTCCCCCACTTTATCCCAGATCCAACCCTCCAACTCAGAGCCTCCTGCTCCTCGGATGCTGCCTGACCTGCTGTGCTTTTCAAGTGCCACACGTTTTGACTTTGATCTCCAGCATCTGCAGTCCTCACTTTCTCCTATTCATTTCTGATATTTGCAGTAAGACCATTTCCAATAATTCTTGCATTGTGAAACATAATGTTTTCCCTCTATGTGTAATAATTTTGTTCTCTTGTTAAAAGAATGTTCATGGTCTCTTGTGTATACTTTCAGGGACAGACCATCATTCTGGGATCAGCCTTATTTGGTATTACCATCCGCTAGGTTCATAACAAATGTAAGAGATGGAAAAAGTGTTAACATTTCATGATCTTTTGTTACTTCGCGTCTTCACAAATAAATGTCAGTGAAAATACTAATTTATAGACATACAAACGGCATGCTATGGGATTCCTTATTGTGCCACTTAGCTTCAGTTCATCAAACTTTCTTGTAGTTGTCCAGATTTAGAAAACTCTGGATGCAGCAATTATATTCAACTCCATTATTCCAATCTATATTTATTTGGTGAACAATAGCCCCTTCGCGTTTTTCCCTAACTCAAATATTTGTATTTCTATTCTCCAAATGTTTATCTAGGATATTATCTTTAATGCAGATTATTCTGGACTTCATCACTCTTTCTACTTTTGGAAATTCCCTTTTGAAAACAGCCACTTTCATGTACAAACTGTTATCTGAATCTCCTAACGTTTCTAGTTGTAAAATTGTTCAGGAGATTATCTGCCTAACAGCCCGTATTATATTCCCGTGTGAAAATATGAATGGTAAATATTTATATAAATATATTTTATTTAACAGCTATAGCTGCTCAGTCACATTTATTCTAGCTCAGTAACTTATTTTGAACAGTTGGCTAAGATTAATTTATTTATTATGATTGAAGACTTTGATTGGAATTATGCTTGATTACAGTAGTCTGATTTTTTAAGGTTGAATACTGCTGATATAATTGAAATGTCAAAGATTGAAGTTTAATTTTGGGTATGAATTTTAGATGGTTTTGCCTGGTTTAAGTTTTTCTAATCTCAAAAAAGTAGCAGGAAATACATAGGGTGCTCCAATAACTAACTTCATGGACAAGTCTAGATTAGAGTGGTGCTGGAAAAGCACAGCAGGTAAGGCAGCATCCGAGGAGCAGGAAAATCGACGTTTCGGGCAAAAGCCCTTCATCAGGAATAGAGGCAGGGTGCCTGCAGAGTGGAGAGATAAATGAGAGGGGGGTGGGGGTGGGGAGAAAGTAGCATCGAGTCTAAGGCATAGTCTAATGTGTATCGTGGACTCAAGCTGTTAACAAAAGGCCAGACAAGATAAAGAAGAATGATCAATCAGAAAGGACAAGCACAGGTAACAATTTACTCTAAATGTGCTCCAGAGTTTGATCCAGCTATGTAGAGGGAGATAGGACTGTATGATATAGTAGATAATCTGCTTTTATGTGGAATAAGTTGAATCCGTTTGGAGCAGATGCTTTTAAACTCGGCAAAGGCCACTCTGTAATATATATTTATATTTATAGTGACAATGTATGATTTAGATTTTATTGATATGCAATCAGATTTTAAAAATTGCATTCCCGTGGCTGAATTACAAGCACTGAGAGATCATGTGGGGATTGCAGGCATTTTGAATCTTATGTTACAAGCAAGGTGTTTGTCAAATCTATGTCACGCCCATACATGAACCTTATCCAATGGGACCTTTAGAAATTTGCTTTAAACAGTCAATAGTGTGCTACAACAGTGTCCAGAGAGAGGGGTGATCTAGTTTTATTTGGGAGCTAACTCAGGTGTGTGGAACGTATAGTGTAAATAACTGCTGGTGAAGTGCTCTCCCCTCAGTCAGGCATGCTGGATATGAAATAAATTGTGAATGTAAAACTCTTGTTGCCTGTGTTTTCACAAAGTCTCACATTCAGTGGTCCCTTGCCTCACTACCCTGACTCAGTCTCTGCAAGCTTGAAACTTAATGAAGAGAATGTGGAGAAACTGGTTTATCTCAAGAAGGTGTGAACATTCACTCTTATGCAGCTGTGGATTATAATTTAGAATCATTTGAATAGACCAAAGAATTGTTGATCATGTGGTCAACTCACCGAAACTGATTTTAACTAATAAATCTTCTTAATCCAAGAATCAGCCAGAGACAAGCCAGTCCAGAGGCTAACAGGATATATGTTCCTCCAGCAAGAACAAAACTCTGCCGAAACACACAGTTTACTCAGACTGTGAGGGAGACCAATTTGCTTTTACCTACTTCTACTTAGTCACAAATCCATGCCAAACCTAGAAATTTCAAACTTAAATTTTATCTTCAAAGAACCACAAAGGAAAATCCATTAGGCTTGCAATACTTGCATTATAAAGGATCAACTTTATCAAAATGAAACATATGATTTCCTTCTTGCTATTCTTAATACCTGAGTGCATTCATCTTTACTCATGTTTATGTCCAAAGGAGAATGAGAGTTGTAGTTGTTTAGATTTTGGGGTTTTGTGTGGTTAGTTGATCTTTTGTTTTTGATTTAAATGTACCAGAAATCTTATTTAATACCCATTATTAAATGTCTTAACACTCCAACTAATATATGCATTTTGTTGAGACACAATAAAAATGAATTGAGACGCTAGAGGAAAGTTATCTACCTCCCGGTCATTCCTGCCATTGAGTAGGTATTTTCGTTGTATCATTATGTATTTGACTAAGCAAACTGTTCAGTGAAGTTATTGCACACCTCTGGAACAGGTGGGGTTTGGACCCAAGCCTCCAGGCTTTGAGATAGGAACACTAGCACTACACCTCAAACAACGACCCCCCACCCCCCATATATCACAAAGAAAATTTGTAATCATTCTGTTCATAGACGTTACTGCACATGTTTGGAGCAGATAGGACTTGAACCTGGGTCTGCTGACTCAGAGGTAGGTACTCTGCCGCTGCACCATGAGAGGCCCTATTGACGCATAGGATATTTTCCGAATCAATTTGGTTAAAGATGTTATTATATACCTCTTGAATAGGTGGGACTTGAACCTCAGCCTCCTGGGACATTACCCTGTACCTTAACAGCCCCAATGAACAATAAATAAAGATCCTCTGATAGTTATAAGCTGTGTGCTATTGGTCCGACAAGTACCTGAGGCATACAAATGCACAATTATGTATAAAGGTTTCCAATTTAAGTTATTCTGAAATCTGAAACAATATGGTGGAGTACTGATCGCCTTGCAATCCATATTATTTTTGTAGAGGACTGTGCTCCATGTAACCAAGCTCAAGCAGACATCAAGTGGCTTTCCCCCACCTCCATATCTTACCTAATTCCCCACCCTCATTGCGATAGGAAATGCAATGATGGAGGATTAGGGATGGGCAATAAGTGCTCGTATAGCCCATGATATCCACATCCCGTGAATTGATAAAATAAACTAATTCTTCTTTATGTCTCCATATCTATCAAACTGCTGTGTCCCCAAGCTTCATGTGGTTTCTGCCTCCTCCATCCTCATCTCAGTTGAACCAGGAACTTGAAATTCATTTTAAAATTTTAGAAAACCTCTCCTGGTTTAAGGGTACCTTGGGCTCAGTAAGACTGTATTCTCTGGCATTTAGAAGACTGAACAGTGACCTCATTGAAAACATGTCAGATCCTGAGGTAACTTCACAGGTTGGATGCAGAGAATTTGTTTCTCTTTATGGAAGTGTCTAAGACAAAATGGTATGATCTCAGAATAAGAGGTTGCGCACTTCACACAGATAAGGAGGAATTTTTTCTCTCAAAAGATAGTAAATTTGTAGAATTCATTCTTGCAGTTGGCTGTCAAAGCTGGGTAATTAGGAAAAAGCTGGGCTATTGAGAATATTCAAGGAAGAGATAGATTTTTGTTCAATAATAGTTGAGGACTGTCAGATCAGCCATGATCTCATTGAATAGTGGAGAATAATTGATGGGATGAATGGCTTATTTTGCTCCCAGAGTTTGTGATTAGATTAGATTCCCTACAGTGTGGAAACAGGCCCTTCGGCCCAACCAGTCCACACCGACCCTCCGAAGAGTAACCCACCCAGAGCCACTTCCCTCTGATTAATGCACCCAACACTATGGGCAATTTGGCATGGCCAATTCACCTGGCCTGCACATCTTTGGACTGTGGGAGGAAACTGGAGCACCCGGAGGAAACCCACGCAGACACTGGGAGAGTGTGCAAACTCCACACAGACAGTAACCGAGGCTGGAATTCAACCTGGGACCCTGGTGCTGTGAGGCAGCAGTGCTAACCACTGAGCTATCGTGCCATCCATTAAGTAATTAATCAGTGGTGCATCAATGAAATTCCATTATAGGAGCCTCTATGAATTTTACAAGGAGTGCACAGCAGATATGCAAACTTAGCAGGTTAGGTGAATTGCCCATAGTGTTAGGGGTGAATGTAGGGGAATGGGTCTGGGTGGGTTGCTCTTCAGAGGGTCAGTGTGGATTGTTGGGCCGAAGGGCCTGTGTCCGCACTGTAGAAAATCTAATCTAATCTATTTGACCAGATGAGAAAGAAGTGATAAAGTACATTTAAAGAGAGACAACGAAGTGCAGGTCACTGCTTGAGCTGCAGTAAAAATAATGATGTAGTATTGGGAGTTGTTGTGCAACCCATTGTCCCACACAAGACTGGATAAACTAAATCTAAGTAACACTAATGGGACTCCTATTTTTGAAGGAATTTTTCAAGGCTTCACAGTTTAATACTTTGGCAACTGTGGTACATTCTTCATGCAATTTTAACAGTATAGCACACACACAATGTTTCCTGTGATTCAAAAGCAATTATTAGAAATATTTTGAAGTTAATTTTTGGGATTTATTTTTAGAAAATAGATATCCATTCTGACACTTTGTAAGAACTATCCGATTAGTCCCAATCCCTTGCTCATCACCATAGCAGTATTCTTTTTTCAAGAATATCACCAATTCTCTCTGTTCTCACTAACCTTTTAAAGGCAGTGGATGACAGATAATAACAAATTACCACATTTAAAACAAAAAATTGACTTCCCTCCTCTGGTCCCTTTACAATTGATCTCAAATCTGTGCCTGTGATTTATCCTTCTCCTGTCATTTTCTTTTATTCATTCATGGGATGAGGGCATTACTTACTGGCCAGGGCAGCATTTATTGCCCATCCCTAACTGCCCAGAGAGCAGTTGCAAGTCCACTATATTACTGTGGGTCTGGAGTCACATGTAGGCCAGACTGGGTAAG
>NC_057731.1:10504804-10526970 GCF_004010195.1 Chiloscyllium plagiosum | reverse complement strand
ACCCCATTTCCCTGTGCTTGGCCCATATCATTCTAATCCTTTCCTATCCATGTAGTTGTCCAAATGGCTTTTAAATGTTGTTAATGTACCTGTTTCAACAGCTTCCACTGGCAGCTCATTCCATATGCGTACCACCCTGTCTGTAAAAAAGTTGCCCCTCAGGTTCCCTTTGACCTGAAACTGATGCCCTCTAGTCCTCGATTCCCCAACCCTGAGAAAAAGACTGCGTGCATTCACCCTATCCATGCCTCTCATGATCTTACACCCCTCTGTCTCCTATTCTTTAAAGAAAAATGCCCTAGCTTGTCCAACGTCTCCCTATAACTCAGGTCGTTGAGTCCAGGCAATATCCTTGTAAATTTCTTCTGCACTTTTTCCAGTTTATTAACATCCTTCCCATAACAAGGTGACCAAAACTGAACACAATACTCTAAGTGTGGCCTCACCAACACCCTCTATAACTGCAACGTAACTTCCCAACTTTTATACTCAGTACCCTGACTGGTGAAGGCCAGTGTACTAAAAGCCTTCTACACTGCCCTGTCTGTCTGTGACTCCACTTTCAGAGAACCGTGCACCTGAACTTCAAGATCCCTCTGTTCCACAACACTCCTTAAGTGGAAAGAGTTTTACCTTATTTATTCCCTTAAATTTTGTTTCCTATAATTTCTACCTCTATTAAATGGTTCCTTAACTTCTCTTCATTGAAGGGGACTGTCCCAGGAGTGCAAAATGCCTGTAAAATATTGAAGGTATACCACATTTTGCAATTTTAACCTATGTTGAAAATATTTGTGTGATCATTTATCTGATTAGTGAACGATTACTCCGAAAGTGCACCTATGTTTTTTTTATTCAGCTGGAAACTGAAATATTGCACATTCCCAACCTTATACATTGCTGTACTTTGCCATTAATTTTTAAAATAGAGATGTAATTTGCACTTTCACCTGGGAGGGCAGCCTGGCAGAACACGACTCCCATCCCGTGTGGAAACTGCCTGATTAATATTATTTTACTTCAGCATATAGAAGCCCAATTTTAAAAATATCCACGTATCCTTCATTACACACAGTTCAATCCCGAGAACCTGTAATATTTAATTGGTTACATAATTTCCCCGCCACTTTTCCAGAAACCAAAACGTAAGCTTTGAAGGAACAAACTAACTGTGAATGCCATTTCCTCTATTCCCTCTAAATAAAGTAATAACCCCTAGCCATACAAATTACCTTGCATTACATATAGATAATTGCTTTTATGTGTTTAAATATTTTATGATGATCAATCTGATATCACCTCTCATGGCTGTGACACCATTGCTTCATGGAAATGCTTCAACCTTGATTATTATCTGAATTTTCAATAGTGCTTTCATCGCCCTTTCTAAAAGAAAGCAATAAAGCAACCAAGTTATTTTATAAAGTTTGATTAAAGTAACAAAATTAAATCTAAATGAAATCTGAGTCCATCAAGACACTGACATTGTTTCTACCTTTGCATCATTGTTGTCTTGCTGTCAAGAAAAATAGCTTGAAGACAAAGAATCTGACTTTCCTGTGCCCTGTCCTATCTGTGATAGTCTAGCAGAGGCATTTCCTATATTAATTTTTTCATTGCTGATCTGAGTGTCGGAGGTACTGTGAACAAGGCAGAGGGAGGCGTCATTTCCAAGGAAAATAGACATATTCAAGTCAAGGCAATTCAGTCTAAACAAAAGCAGTAAAAAATAGAATTAGCCCGACTTGCTGCTGCAACATTGTTCATCACTACCTACCCAAATTCAGAGACTAATTTCCACAGTTTTAAACTTTCTCATAGAATAAGAAAGTCCATATGAGAATTAATGTGGCTTCCCCTTAGTGTATTTGTCATGCTAAAGAGGTCTGAGAATCTTTAGTGATCGACAATATGATTCACCTTGGGATGTTCCTGAGAGATGAGATAAGGCACAATATAAATGCGTATTCTTCAGCTAGCAGGCAGCATTTATTTAAACACAATACACAGCCTACTTTTAAGGATGATTGTGATTCCTACTCTTTTGGCACAAATGTAACATTTGAGAAACTTAAGGTTAGCATTGTTGATGCAAATAAACATGACAAAGTTGCACATAATAGGCATTGGAAAAATTCTGTTGATTGTTATTTTTGGGTCATGCCTCTTAAATTTCTCATCAGTGAATTAATTTGTTCTGGAGCTCAGCTTTAATGTCCTCTTCAATTCTGTCATTCTGTGATTTAAGTGGATGAAATCCTGAATGGTGTGTATCCTAATGCTACTGATAGGGAATGTCTGCATTTTTGTTTCTAATGTGACATGATGATTTTCTCCATTTAAGGACATGTCACAGTCTTTGGGTCAACCTTGCATATTTGCTAAGTGTCAGCCATTGCTCAACATTAGTGCTGTGACTTCAGAATCAGAAGGTTGTATGTTCAAGTCTCCCAACACAAATGCCTGAGGGAGAGGATGTGACTTAGGGTTCCTGCTTCATATGCAATTCTGAGTCAAATTTGATGTTGAACTTTAAATGAAATACTGTTCAGGAACTGAAGTGCCAGGTAGGTTATCTTTTCTGCTTTCTGTATGCTTAAGTAAGAAAGCCAAAAGAACTGCAGATGCTGGAAATCAAAAACAAAAACAAAAATTGCTGGAAAAGCTCAGCTGGTCTGGCAGCATCTGTGGAATGAAATCAGAGTCAACATTTCGGGTCTCGTGACTCTTCCTTAGAACTGAAGTAGTTGGAAATTCTAGTCTGGAATAAAACAAGGATGGGTGGTACAGGAGATGCTTTCGGGGGTGGGTATGGAAGGTGTAGGCAGCAATAGTTCGTAGCTTTTTGTTAGCATTTGATTGGAAAATGGAACAAGAACATTTGAGTATGATCCTTAAAGCACGTGAAGTGTAAATCACCAGAGGAAACTCCATGGGCGGTATTTTGTCCTTGCTAGAAGTTGTTGAGCAGTGTTGGAAGGAAAAATAGTCAGTTGGGTTGGCACTGGAAAGGTACCTCCTCCCTTCCTGTCACTTCAAAATTCAAGTTTTTTGACAGATAGGTCTGCTGCTGACCTTCCTAACCTGCTATCCATTTTTGCCTTTAAGTTCTCAATTAAAACTAAGTGCCTCAACTCACTGCCAGCCCAGTTGGCTTCCAAAAAACAAAGACCTACAGATTCTTGAAATCCAAAGCAAAGACAAATTGCTGGAGAAACTCAACTCTGGCAGCCGCTGTGGAGAGAAAGCAGAGCCAATGTTTCAGAATGATCAATTCTGCTTTCTCTCCATAGATGCTGAGTTTCCCCAGCAACTTCTGTTTGTCTTCCAGTTAGCTGCCATCTTGGTGGGTGAGAAAAGTGGATGTTTTCTCAACAGCAAAACCACTGTGATGTGCCAACTGAGTTTTAAGGGGAAACATCCATTTGCCCAACTTTGAGGGCAGTGGGGGTGAGGAGAGGACAACTGAATGTCAGACTCCCTCCATTCTCCTGATGCCTCTGTCCCTGCAATCCTCACCCCACAATACCCCAGTCATAGTCTTCCTTGATTCTCTCCATTTCAAACAGGCTGAAACTTGTGACTAGCCTGCAGTTTCAGGCAGGGTGGAACTTCAGCCCGAAAAAGTCTGATTGATGCTTGAGCTGCCTGGCCATCTTGTTGATGGGAATGATTTGCCTTTAAAGATGTGCACCCCCCCATCACTTAGTGCAAGAAGAATTTTATCTCTGCCAATGCACGTTTTTTTTTAAGGATTGAATTCTCTACCACAGAAGGTTGTTGGGGCCAGTTTGTTAAATATTCAACAGTGAGCTGGAGATGACACTTGCGGCTAAAGGGATCAAGAGGTATGGAGAGAAACCAGGGATGGAATATTGAAATTGCATAATCTGCCATGATCATATTGATTGGTGATGCGGCTCTGAAGGGCTGAATGGCCTCCTCCTGCACCTATTTTCCATGTTTCTATGAATAGAGAACATTTGGAGGGATACTGGCCAAGCACAGACACGTGGGACTAGTTTAGTTTGGGATTGTGGTTAGCATGGACAAGTTGGACTGAAGAGTCTGTTTCCATGCTGTATATCACTGTGACCTGGATTCTATGCATTGGATTAATATTGCTTCCAGCATAAGTTTGAATTAAAGACTTTTCTATAAAGTCAAACTGCTCTTTTTCAAAAAGATGGACAAGCTACCTTGCTGATATTTATACCATATCTTCCAAATATTGTTACATGAAAACAGCTTAGATATCAATGTTGTAAGAACTATTGGAGGATTTGTTCATATTTGTTTAGACCAAAGACACTTATATCCAAAGATACAAATGCAATCTCTGCATAAATACAATGCAACCTCTAAATGGATTTCAATTTTATTTTATGGTAAAATCCTTACTTTGGTACTTTGATAAGAATAAATTATTCCACAGAGGATTTACAATGTTCAAAATAACTTCTGCTGTAAATCTCAAATCTTCTTGGAAAAATAACGATACGTGAACAACACATGCCATTAATAATGTACAAATCAGAGAGGACAGTCAGAAACATGCTGTGAGTGTAGATCCCCAGAATCCCCTGGTTGATTTATGCTAATCTGCTATTTTGCTGGTGCAAATGAGGAAATTGCAGATTCCTTCTTCCATTGTTTGTGAGAACTTTGAGATTTGCACATTGATTCAAAATTAATGGAATAAATGTCCTTTTAACAATGCAATCATTTTTAATGCAATGCTTTGCTTACCAATCTGTCCAGGAGGTGAAAAGAAATATATTAGACTGTTAGTTCCCATACCTGTATGCAATAAATTGCTTGTTTGAGATCTAAAAATGGCTCTCACCTTTTTCTTCTTTTACTCAATTTGTGACAAAGAGTTGTACAGCATGGAAACAGACTCTTTGATCCACCAGTCCACATCGACTGTGTTTCCAAACTAAACTCGTCCCATTTGATTGCGCTTGGTCCACATCTTTCCAAACCTTTCCCATTCATAAATTCATTCAAATGTCTTTTAAATGTTGTAACTGTGTCTGCATCCGCAATTTTCTCTGGCAGTTCATTCCATACAAGAACCACACTGCGTTTAAAAAAAGTTATCCCTCATGTCCTTTCTCCTCTCAACTGAAAAATATGCCCCATGATTTTGAACTCCTCCAGCCTAGGGAAAAGACTCTTGTCATTCACCTTATCTGTGTCTCCCATGATTTTATAAACCTCACCTTAGCAGCATGGTGGCTCAGTGGCTAGCACTGCTGCCTCACGGCACCAGGGTCCCAGGTTCAATTCCATCCTTGGGTGACCGCACTGTGTGGAGTTTGCACATTTTTTCTGTGTGGGTTTCCTCCCACAGTCCAAAGATGTGCAGTTCAGATGAATTGGCTATGTTAAATTGCCCATAGTGTTAGGTGCATTTGTCAGAGGGAAATGGGTCTGGGTGGGTCAGTGTGGAGTTGTTGGGCCGGAGGGCCTGTTACCACACTGTAGGGAATCTAATCTAATCAACAAGATCTTCACTGCACCATAGGAGGTTAAGGGATAAGAGTCCCAGTCTATTTTTCTATTGCAAATTCCTCCATTCCCGACAATATCCTGGTAAATCCTTTCTGAATTCTCTCCAGTTTAATAATATCCTTCCTATAATAGAGCGATCAGAACTGCACAGTGCTCCAGAAGAGACTTCACCAATGTCCTGTACAAAGTCGAGAGTATGGTTCTGGAAAAACTGATCAGGCCGCATCCAAGAATTGATGTTTTGGGCATAAGCCCTTCATCAGGAATGAGACTTCTGAGCCGGGGGCTGAGAGATGAGTGGGAGGGGGGTGAGGCTAGGGGAAAGTAACTGAGAGTGCGATAGGTAGATGAAGGTGAGGATAATGGTGATAAGTTGGAGACGAGGATGGAACACATTGGTGGGAAGGAAGATGGAGAGGTAGGACAGGTCATGAGGGTGGAGCCGAGTTGAAAGGTTGGATCTGGGATAAGGTGAGGGGGGGGGGGGAGGGGAAATTAGGAAACTGCTGAAATTTACATTGATCCCGTGTGGTTGGATTCCCAAAGCAAAAGATAAAGCGTTTTTCCTCCAAGGGTTGGATGATTAGGGTTTCTCCTATACTTAAAGGTTGGAGCAATGAAGGCAAGTGTGCTAAATGTCTTTATTTTCCAATTTTTATTTCTCTTTCTGTATATTATGATAAAAGGTGCATAAAAATCAGCTGTTTCACCTCCATATCCTTTGTTATTCCAGACCAGATCAGCTAGATACTTAGACCCCCTCCCAATCAGTAAGCAGATGAGAAAACCCATTTGCAGCTCCTTAGCAGCTTTTGGGGAAGTGGTAATGTAATGGAGACATCATTGGACGAGTAATCCAGATCCCCAATTTAATATTCTGGAGACATGAGTTCAAAACCCTTCCAATAGCAGATAGTGAAATTTGCATTCAATTTAAAATAAAAAGTCTGCAATATAAAAAGAAGCTAAGGATAGGGGTGACCCTGTAATAATTGCTTATCATGGTAAAACCTATCCATTTCACTAATGTCCTTCAGGGAAGGAAATCTTTCATCATCCACACCTTGTTTAGCATACATGTGACTCTAGGCAATTAAGAATGTACAACAAATTCTGGCCTAACCAGTGATGCTCATATCCTGTGAGCAATCTATTTTAAAAATTAGCTGAGACTCAATATCAAATTTTGCTCAGACCACCATGTGAAACAGGAGTTCAGGTAGCTTTCCGTTCTTCATGTGTTTGAGGGCTAGGATATCAACACAACTTTTCACTTCAAATATAATAGCAGTAACGTTGAGCTAAGGCTGAAAGTGGGTGAATATCAGAGAGCAATCCAAAGATTTTGACTGGTCCTTCATGAAGAAAATCCTCATCTAATGTCTGGAAACAGGAAGTCAGTCATTTTCTGTCAACAACACCATGATTTACATTTTTCTTGATTTAAACAACTTAATTCATAGAACAATAGAGACTGTAGGTTACTTCTATGCAGGATTTACATTTTTCACATAAAAACAAATTTAGAGAATCTTTCTGGAATAGTTATTAAATCTAGCAATTATCAGGATACAGGAAATATCACACCCTTGTGGGCGGCACTGTGGCACAGTGGTTAGCACTGCTGCCTCACAGCGCTAGAGACCCGGGTTCAATTCCCGCCTCAGGTGACTGACTTTGTGGAGTTTGCACATTGTCCCCGTGTCTGTGTGGGTTTCCTCCGGGTGCTCCGGTTTCCTCCCACAGTCCAAAAAAAATGTGCAGGTTAGGTGAATTGGCCATGCTAAGTTGCCTGTAGTGTGAGGTGAAGGGGTAAATGTAGGGGAATGGGTTTGGGTGGATTGTGCTTTGGTGGGTTGGTGTGGACTTGTTGGGCCGAAGGGCCTGTTTCCACACTGTAAGTAATCTAAGCTAATAGAAAGAGGTTTATACTGTTGGGTTGACAACAGGTACAGTAAACATGTAAGACCATTATCTTTGTTTTTAGGTCAGAAGAATCTCAGATTGAGCAAGTTTTTAATTCATTTCAGAAGAAATAGGATTGATTTTAATTTCTCTCTTTCAGGAATTCCAAGCAGCTCAGGGAACAAGTCACCTCAGCAGAAGGGATAAGTTTATGCAACTTCCAAACAGGGAGAGTTTGAGACAAGATGCACACAATTAATGGTAGGGTCCTGAGGAGTGTCATCAAACAAAGAGACCTCAGGGTGCTGGTTCATAGTTCCTTGAAAGCAGCCTCGCTTGTAGAGAGGATGGTAAAAAAGGCACTTGCCTTCATTGGTCAGAGCATTGAGTTTAGGAGTTGGGACATCATGTTGCAGTTGTACAAGACATTGGTGAGGCCACTTCTGAAAGACTGCATAAAGTTCTGTTTGCCCTACTATAGGAAGGCTGTTGATAAACTAGAAAGGGTGAAGAAAAATATTACAAGGATGTTGCCAGGATTGGATTATTAGGAGAGGCTGAATAGGCTGTGTCTTTTTCCCCGGAGCATTGGAGGTTGAAGGGTGACCTTATAGAGGTTTATAAAATTATGAGGGGCATGGAAAGGTTGAATAACAAAGGTCTTTTACCAACGGTAGGGGAATCCAAAAGTGAAAGGCGAAAAGATTTAAAAGGGACATGAAAGGCAACTTTTTCTCACAGAGGGTGGTGGTGTATGGAATGAGCTGCCAGAGGAAGTAGTAAAGGTGGGTACAATTGCACTTAGAAGATATTTGGACAGGTACCTGAATAGGAAATGTTTAGAGCAGCATGGACCAAACACAAGCAAATGGGACTAGTTCAGTTTGGGATACCTGGTCGGCATGGACAAGTTGGACACTTCTGTGCTGTATGACTTTTTTTTGTGGGTTACTGGAACTGAGAAAGCTTCAGCTTTCAGATTTGTCAGAAGCATGTGGAGTGAAATTTATGCAAACTTGGAAAGGTCTCACAAAATTGGTTCTGCAGTGCATGGCAAATGTAGCTATCAAGAATCCGTAGAATCCTTAGGAGTTAAGATAGGTGTACAATTTCTCAGTACTTTGCTCAGGACGTAATAATGGACAGTAATGGAATGAACGCATGAAGCTTTGTTTTGCTGGTATTTTAGATCTTGTGAATTGACTTCTATGTTTAGATGGCTAGCTTTGTTACTTTTAATAATGCTTGTGAAATAAACTTCTGTTAAACTATCAAAGAAAATCTGCAGCCTCAGGTGGATATATTTCAGTGACGAGCCATCATGTTAAGTAACTAAATAAGCCATTCAGTTTGGTATTGACTGATCATCCAACTCAGTACCCTGCTCCTGCTTTCTCCTTATACGTTTTCATCCCTTTAGCCCTCAGCATTATATCTAATTCCTTCTTAAAAACATGCAATGTTTTTCAGCTCACCACTCTCTGGCAAATGAACTTTCTCCTCAGTTCTAAACGAGCTAGTCCTCATCTCCTTGGACTATGAACTCTGATCTGGACTCTTCAGTTGTTGGGAACATCCTTCTACATTTACACCATCTAGGCTTTTCAGAAGCAAGTGCTTTCAAATAAAGTTTTTGGACTATGAACTGGTGTTTAGAGTCCAAAATTTTAACTTTGTTCACCCTAGTCCGACATCAGCATCTCCAAATCAGAATTTTTAAAGTTTCTATGAGATTTTCCCATTAATTCTTCTAAACTCCAGTGATATGCAGCACTTTTTAATTGGCTGGCACCTCGAAGATGGGGTCAGGAATGAACCGGTTTATCAGGAATGCAGGTTAAAACAAAGTCTGCCATAGTCCTAATTGATCTACTCTCTTTGTATATGTCAGTTCTGCCATCCCAGAAATCAGTCTGGTAAATCTTTATTGTACTTCCATCATTGCAAAATCGTCCTTCCTTAAATAAGGAGATCGAAACTGCACACAGTACTCGAAGTGTGATCTCAACTAGGCCCTGTACAATTGTAACAAGACATCCCTGCTCCTTTAATTGAATCCTTTCACTATGAAGGTCAACACACCATTTAGTGTCTTCACCATTGACAAAATGACAAAAGGCTGAAAGCACAGGACAGAAACAAATGCTAATCGTATTTGTCAAATAAATAAAAGATGTGGAGAAATGATGATCTGGAAAAAGTCGAATCGTCAAAGCTAATGTCCAGGAAAATGAGGGCAAAGGTTCTGATTTTAAAACATTGAATTCAATGTTTAGTTCAAACTCTGTGAACAGTTTAATTGAAAGGCACAATGCTGTTTCTCAAGTTTGAGGTTCATTGGAACTGTGTAGGAGGTTGAAAGTGAAGTGGTAAAGTAGCAAATTAAGTGGAAATTAAAATGAAAAATGACTGAAAATTTGGGTTCATACTTGGAAACAAAATGGAATGTGTTCCACCAAGCTTTCACCCATATGTAATTGGTCATCTCAGTGCAGAAAGGTGAGCGTTGTGGGTAGTTTCACAGCCTATTACATGAAAGAAGTACCAAGCAATCGCTTGTTCATCTGGATGGGGCTTGGGAAGTGGGAAGGGAGAAGGTCAAAATGCAGAAGTTGAATCTTGTCTTGTATGTCAAAGTGTCAGTAACAGCGTGGTGTTGTTGAAAATCATGAAAAATGAAACGGGGTATGAGGTAAGGCTGGTCCCTTCAGAATGCGGAAATGGGAGTTAAGAAGACGGAAAGATGGATGCTAGAGTAATGCTGGAGTGGAGAGATGTAGTTGGTGAGGATAATCTATTGAAGTTGGAAGCATGTGAAGTTAAGGACAAGTATATCTTGTTGTTGTTCTCGAATTAATAAAGTGTGTGTAGGGTTTGCAGGGCCTGTGATCCCTATTTTAAGACTATAAACCCCACCCTCTAACATTCAACATTTGTGGGGAGGTGGTGTAGGCCTTTGTTGTGTCTGGAAATACTTAGTGTTTTTTTAAATTTTATTAACCAGTGCAAATTACAAACAGTTAACATGAACAGCCATATACAAGAAACAGCAATTTACAGGGGAAAGGACAGCAAAGCTAGACTGCAAACCCCACCATACAATCAATTCACAGGGAACCAACTTACATTATGAAGACGGAAACAATGAATGCAATCACACACAGACAATTTGATAAACCAAACAATAAAACAGTGCATAATACACACAGACACCCCTGGCAACCCAGCAAACCACCCGTACCTCCCACCTTCCGGCCTCTCAAAGGCAGCCTGCTCCTTCCAGCTCTCTGTCCACCCTCTGTCCCTTCCGGCTCTTGGTCAACCCTAACACACCTTCCAGCCACCTCTAGGACAGCCTGTCCTGTTTCCTCACCCCCCAGGACAACAGCGATCAGAACGGCCTACCCACCTTCCGGCTTCCCTAATTGCCATTTCGCGCCTTCCGACCACCTCTAGGACAGCCCACACTGGTACTTACCTGGAGTGACAGCGCTGAGGACAGCCTACCTGCCTTCCAGCTCTCAGTCTGTCTCTATGTACCATCTGGCTCTTGCCCACCCTGATGTGCCATCCCACCTGTGGACTGCTCTGACACACCTTCCGGCCACCTCTACGGCAGCCCACCCTGATACTTGCCTGGAGTGACAGCATTGAAGACAGTCTACCTGCCTTCTAGCTCTCAGTTTGCCTCCAGGTACCATCTGGCTCTCGCCCACCACGATGTGCCATTTGGCCTGTGGACTGCTCGTACACACCTTCTGGCCACCTCTAGGACAGCCCAGCCCCCTCCCTGGGATGATGGTGCTCAGGGCATCCTATAAGCCTTCCGGATCGCAGCCCATCCCTATGTACTTCTGGCTATCAGCTGTTCTGACACACCTTCCGGCCACTTCTAGGATAGCCCGTCCCAATTACTCTTCTCGAAACAACAACGGCCTCCCCAACTTCCAGCTCTTGGGGCAACTGGTATCTGGGTGGCCTACCTAACTTCAGGTGCACACAATGGCCTACCCACCCTGTGGATCTCAGGGTGACAGCTTTTGGGATGATCTATGAGCCTCCCAGCTCACAGTAAGGCCTGCCAGACCCAGGGACACACAAGATGGTGCAAGTGATAAACCCAACGAACAACAAGACAAAATCAATTACCAACTAACAGAGCCCATTCAGGCTTAGTGTTTATTTCCATGACATGACCAAGATGTTTGGTTATTTCATTCTGCTTGTGGCTTATCAGTAATCTTGGTTGACAATTATTTTTCCTTCCATTTTCTCTGATTGTGCTAAAATGTTGCTTGGGCTTGATGTTATCATAGAAGCAAAGATAAAATATCAATTTAATTGTTCTCACTACACAACCTGACTAATAAGAAGATTACAATCATATTTATGTATCACATTATATCACACACCCTATTTGGGAGAGAAGTAACATTTCAGTGCATTGAGAAGAGTGTGATGGGTTTTTTTTGAAGAGAAGCTTTAAGACAGAGATACAAGTTGTCTATTGAAAGTCCTTGAAGTAAACAGCTTGCAAGGCCTTGTTTCTTCTTAAAAGTAGGAACAATAGAAGCAGCCTGAATGGGTGGAGGAAGCTTCCACAAAACCAGGATTTAGTGTTTTAGCTTTCAGTAGCAGTTGTTGCTTAGGAAACTGTAGTCCATCTCTCTCTGCTTCATTCTCTTTCAGAGTTTTTGCTTGATATTTTTTTCCTCCTGCTGCTGGGATTGCATGTGAGACAATCTGTTTTTCTGCATTTGCCTTAGCAAAGAGTGTGTTTATGGGATGTTGCTTTCCTGGAACAGTTACTGTTTAGTAGCTAAGTAATCTATTATCCTGTTAAGTTTTCCAATAGAGTTAGGTTATTCCAATTTTGTCTCTTTTCTTTTGTTGTATTTTAACTGTAGTGTATGAATAAAGTGTTTCTTGCTTCAAATCTGGTAGTTTAACCAATTGAATTGCATCCAGAGTGCAATGCCTAGTACTTACCCTCACAATAAGATAAGGTTTAGATTTGGACTACATTCTGAATATATTTTGAGGAGCTTTGTCCCTGATCCTAACAAGAGACACATCAAAGTAGGATTCATAAATGTTGGACTCAGATTCAATGAATGATAATGACAACTGGCAGCATATTGGCAGCTTGTGAGGAACACATTCCATTTTGTTTGCAAGTATGAACCCGAATTTCCAGTCATTTTTCATTTTAATTTCCCCTTCATTTGCAAGTAAACCATAGTGCTTGTACGAGGCTGAGATAGTAACTTTGGTAACTGCTGTTAAGCAAAGGTGGAAACGTTCATCTTGCTGGATATATCATGGCCTCATATTTCTTCCTCTTCAATTCTTATTAGAATGAGTGGCATTATCAGAGAAATATAAATCTTTAATAATTTGTTTTATGTATTAGTATAAAAGTAACAAGAATCCACACCACATCATCAGGCCATTTAGAGTTAGATCCAAGATGTACAACACAGAAACAGATCCTTCGATCCAACTCTTCCATACCCACCAGATATCCTAACCTAATCTAGTCCCATTTCCCAGCACTTGGCCCATATCCCTCCAAACCTTCTCTATTCATATACCCATCCAGATGCCTTTTAAATGCTGCAAGCGTACCAGCCTCCACCACTTCCTCTAGCAGCTCATTCCATACACGCACCACCCTCTATGTGAAAAAGTTGCCCCGTTAGGTCCTTTTATATCTTTCTTCTCTCACCCTAAACCTATGCCCTCTCGATCTGGACTCCTCCACCTCAGGGAAAAGACTTTGTCTACTTATCCTATCCATGCCCCTCATGATTTTATAAAGCTCTGTGAGGTCACCCCTCCGCCTCTGACACTATTGGGAAAACAATCCCAGCCTATTCAGCCTCTCCCTACAGCTCAAATCATCCGACCCTGGCAACATCCTTGTAAATATTTTCTGAACCCTTTCAAGTTTCACAACATCGTTCCAATAGGAAGGAGACCAGAATTCCACGCAATATTCCAAAAGTGGCCTAACCATTGTCCTGGACAGCTGCAACATGACCTCCCAACTCATATAACTCAATACTCTAATCAATAAAGGAAAGCATACCAAATGCCTTCTTCACTATCCTATCTACCGGCAACTCTACTTTTAGGGAACTATGAACTTGCACCCCAAGGTCTCTTTGTTCAGCAACACTGCCCAGGGCCTTACCATTAAGTGTGTAAGTCCTGCTCTAATTTGCTTTTTCAAAATGCAGCACATTGCATTTATCTAAATTAAATTCCTTCTGCTACTCCTCAGCCCACTGGCCCATCTGATCAAGATCCTGTTATACTCTGAGGTAATCTTCTTTGCTGTCCACTATGCCTCCAATTTTGGTGTCATCTGCAAACTTACTAACTATGCCTCCTATGTTCATGTTCAAATCACTTGACTCAACTGATCTTCGCCAGTGTTTATTCACTGTTTGAGCTTTTGCCCATCCAAATTCATATTACCCTATCAACTTATCCTGTTGTTTACTCAGCCTGACATTTATCTAGCTTTCCCTTCTTTGCTGGTTCCCCGGCTCTTCCACCCTTTAGCCCATTGTTTAGCCGTTAAATAATATTTTTATGTGCTCCATTTCGGATTTATCAGTGACTGCTATATACTTATAAATTCTTTGCAATGCCTTAGATTTGGAAACAATTTCTCTGTCAGATCCTTTCATAATCTTAAAGTCTGGTATTAACCACAACCTTCTCTTTTCAAAAGTAAAGACTTTCACCCTGTTCGATCTTTCCTCATAGATATAATCTCTGGCACGATTGTTGTAAATCTTTTATACAACTGTTGGTGTGTCTATTTATCTTACAACAAACTAGAATTGTAGATCATACTCCCAAGTCTAATTCTGTGCAAGTTTTTTGTAATTTTGTCAGTTATTCATCCTGTATATTTAGATTATAATTGTAAAAGCCAAATTAGTTTGTTGGTGCTATTTAGTTATTTGTGAATTTGTTACCCTAATACCTTTTGCTCCCCTTTTGTAGGCAGATATAATTCTCAATGGGGGATGTAGTTTTTTATTCTTCCCCTCAGATGTACCATTTCACATATAGTTACAGTAAAATTGTTTCCTATTCATTCTGCAAGTTTATTGTAAATCAAGTTTAGCAATCAGAATAATAATTGTCAAAGTATATGGAAGAAAGGTAATATGTACAACAGTCATTGTCAGACCATGGTAGTCATGGACAGAAGGATGCTGTCACCACTTCTCGCTCTTTGACTCGAACCACGGGCCTATTTAGTTAATAGAGGTAGAGGAACAACTCTTGTAAGTCTTACTAAGAAGTGGCTCTTGTTTAACAAAGATATAGTTTATTACATGAGAGCAATTAAGTATGTTGCAATAAGTAGTTAGATACTTTTTACTAAGACTATTGTGGGACATAGATGGCAAATGAATGACCTTTTGAGGTCTAGAGATAATCTCCCAATATAATCCCACAAGACCATATGACATTATACAGAGTTTACAGCTCCAGCAATAACTTTTTCAGAGATGTTATATTAAACAATTCATGGAGCAGTTCATATGTAACTCACTGCTTCCAATCACCTATCATGAGATTCTCTGATTGTGGCTTTTTGTCCCGCTTCTATTCCATTATCTTAGTATCCCCCAAGGATTTGCCTATTTCTCATCTACCCGTTGTTCCTTGATTACATCATATGAAATCACAGCACAAGTTTTCATGATGCTTTGATCACTCACTTTATCTAGATTTATCTAGCCACCACTCCCTCCAAAATCTCCACTGTTTGTAAAATGTCTGCCTGTCAGACATCCATTATTGAATGACTACACACTTCCTACAACTAAATTTCTTCTTATTATAAAGAAAACTAACTAAACATTGCATGCAGTTCCAGAATCCACATTAGAGGAAGGATGTGATAACACTGGAGAGGATACAGAGAAGATTTACTGGGCTGGAGAATTTTGGTTATGGGGTGACAAAGTAGCTCAGTGGTTAACACTGCTGCCTCACAGGGACCCGCGATTGATTCCACCTTTGGGAAACTGCCTCGAAAGTTTGCATATTCTCCCTGTGTCTGCTTGGGTTTCCTTCAGGTGCTCTGGTTTCCTCCCACAGTCAAAAGAAGTGCAGGTTAGCAGCTTAGCCATGGGAAATGCAATGTTACAGGGATAGGGTAGGGGTGTGGATCTGGATAGGATAATCTTTGGAGGGTCAGTGGAACTTGATAAGCTGAAGGACCTGCTTACATTCTGAAGGAATTCTATGATTTTATTATTCTATTCTATAAGAGAGATTGGAGGTTGTTTTCCTTAGAACAGAGGAGATTAAGAGGGGACATGATTGAGATGTACAAAATTAGGAGATGTATGTATAGGGTAGACAGGAAGAAACTATTCCTCTTGATGGAGAGATCAATTACCGGGGGCATAGATTTAAGGTAAAGAGCAGAAGGTTTTGAGTCGATATGAGGAAAAATGTTTTCATCCAGAGGCTAGTGGGAATCTGGAACTCATTGCATTTAAGGGTGGTTGAGGCAGAAACTCTCAACTCTTAAGAAAATTCAGATGTGCACTTGTGATACCAATGAATACAAGGCTGTGAATCAAGTGCTAGAAAATGGGGTTAGAATAGTTAGGTAGCTGTTTTTGACTGGCACAGATGCAGTAGGCTAAAGGGCCTTTGTCTGTGCTGTAGATCTCTGTCTGTACAAAAAATAAGTCATTGTTTTTGGTCCCTGCCTAAAAACCTTTGCTATTTCACTAACTTCAGTCCTCTGCCTTGCAACTGTCTGAGGCTGAGCAAAACTTTTTGTGGCCATGGTATCATTGTTTGAGTCCTAAATTGATTTTCTGATCACACATTCATACCATCACTACTTCTGTTTTGTGAAGAATTTCTTCTGAAAGGGTTAATACTCATGTTATTTTGGTTGCACCCAATCTACTGATGTCACAAACAATTTGAGAGTGCAGACTACTTTTAGTTTTTCGAGGGAACAGATTTATCTCTCCCAATTTGGTAAAGTTCCATTAAGTATATATGACCAAATGTAGTTGTACCATTCCTATTATCTATGAGCAGTGTCTCCTTTATTCAGTAGTCTGCAATCTATCATCAGTCACTAGTTGGGCCCAAAACAAATCAAAGGCAAGGCAGTGAACTACCTCAAACAACCCAGTACCACATTCTGATAGAAACAGCAAATATCACAAGATGCCAGATATGGGAAGCTGGGATTTAAAAAAAAAATTCAATCTCTGTATCTTCAACCAGAACCTTCTGGCTCAGAAGGCAGGGTTGCTACAACTGAGCCACAAGACAGCTGGGAAAAGAAAACACAACTTCCACCTCCATAACATCATTCAGTTCTGCCTCTGCCTCAGTTCATCTGTTGATTAAGCTTTCAATCATCTCTTTGTTACCACTAGACTTGACTATTTCAATGCTCTCTTGGCCAACATCTCATATTCCAACCACCTTAAATTTGAGGTCACCCAAATTTGTTGTTCATGTCCTAATGAGCAAAACATCCCATTCAGAGCTCACCCCAGTCCTTTCTGAGCAACATTGGCCCCAGTGAAGTTATACCTTTGTTGTTAAGTGTCTCCACAGCCCAACTCTCCCCATCCCTGTAATCTCCTCCTGCTTTTCCCAGGTATGTGAGCTCCTCTAATTCTAGCCTTTTCAATATTAATTGCTCCACCATTAAGGGCCATGCCCTTAGTTGTAAAGGCCCTCAGCTCCATGATTGCCTCCCTGAACCTTTATGCCACTTCATCTTTTTCTTCCTTTAAGACCTTCTTTAAAACCTAACTTCCTCATCTCTCCATACGAGACTAGGTGTTTAGTAAATGCTCCAATAAGTTTGTTATTAGTTTAGTGGTATTAAATATAAGTTATGATTTGGAGATGCTGGTGTTGGACTGGGGTGTACAAAGTTAAAAATCACACAACACCAGGTTATAGTCCAACAGGTTTAATTGGAAGCACACTAGCTAGTGTGCTCCAACTAAACCTGTTGGACTGGAACCTGGTGTTGTGTGATTTTTAATCAAATATAAGTTGTTTGTTATTGCTGTAAGTAAGCTGATAAATAAAATAAAAGATTTGTGGTAACCTTGGGTAACACAAACAGTTTGGTATACTTTTAAAAGTCCTGCTCTCAAAAGCAACACTTCTCTTTATAGCAGCAGACAGCGTAATTGAGATTAAGTGGCATAAAGCATATGAATTTTGCATAAGAGTCGAAGGTTAAATGAGATTTGTGCTGATCAGAAGTGTGGCCTCTTAAAAAGCACTAGAATTCTCTCACGAACAAATGTGGCATGCTGTGAGCAGATCCTTGCAAAGTTTGCCTGTATTTTTGTACATTAATTTACATTTTTCTTTTTTTTAATCACATTGAAATGTTTGCATCATATTTACAGATACTGATCAAGCTGGCTGCAAGAATATTGCTATTTATTTCTTTACTTGCCATTATGGTTTAATAATGTTTGAATGTTATGTACTGTGAGGTGAGGAAAGGGCTGCAGTTAGAATTGTGACCTCTTTCATTAATGAATCCTGGACTCTTAACCTGACAACAGAGCTGCAGGAGTTCCTTCTGTGGTTGTCTGAGACCTTCTGACCTGGACGGTCCAGACTATAAATCTTTCTGATATCTGTAAAGATCTTAAATAAAAAGAGCTTAGATGTTTTCAACTAGTTCTCACTAGGTGTAATCTGTATCATAAAATATCCCCTAATGAGGCATTAAAATAGCTGTGATGATAGTGTTACTCAGGTAACATAACAGCTGGTGTTAGAATTGAAAGGTTTCAAAGCAGACAAAGCATTACAATTAGTGTGTATTTGGGTTGAACACAGTGAAGTTCAAAGGAGACGACTGAAATTTAAAAGAAAAACTTGTCTACGTATACCTTTTCTGACCCGGGAATGTCTGAACATACTTTATGGTCAATACAGAGAACTTTTTTATATAAGCTAAAAGAACTGCAGATGCTGGAAATCAGAAACATAAACAAGGGTCACTGGACCCAAAATGTAAACACTGATTTTTTTTTTCCACAGATGCTGTGAGACTTGCTGAGCTTTTTCAGTAATTTCTGTTTTTGATTTTTTTTTTTAAGTTTAGCTACTGTTGCGATGTAGAAAACCCTGCAGCCATTTTGCACAAAAATCCTATGAGCCCCAATCTTATCTTAATTTTTTTTTTCATATACTCAATCATGTTATATGGACATTGCTGACTGGGCTGACATGTATTGCCTATTCCTAGTTGGCCTAATGAAAGTGGTGGTGAGCTACATTTCGTACAGGTAGATCCACAATGCCATAGGAAGTGAGTTCCAGGATTTTTATACAGCACACTGAAAGAATGGCAATATATTTCCAAGTCAGAGTATGCAGGTGGCTTGTGAGGGAACTTGGTGATGGTGGTGTTCCCATGTATCTGCTGCTCTTGTCCTTCTAGATGAATGTGGTTCCGCATCTAGAAGGTGCTATCTGAGGACCTTGGTGATTTTCTGCAGTGCATCTTGTATGTGGAATGCAATGCTGCTACTGAGCATTGGTGGTGGAGGGAGTGGATGTTTGTGAATGTGGTGCTAATCAAAGCTGATTTGTTCTTGATAGTGACTTACTTCTTGAATCTGTTGGATCACATCACAGCATGAGGAGGAGTATTTCATTGCACTCCTGATTTTGTATCTTGTAAATGATGGACAAATTTTGGAGAGTCAAGATATGCGTCAAAATTCCTAGCCTCTGACCTGCTGTTGTACCCACTGTGTTCACATAACTTGTACAATTTGGTTTCTGATCAATGGTAACCCCCAGGATGTTGTTAGCGGGGAATTCAATGATGGTGATACCATTGAATGTCAAAGGATGATAGATTGTTGGAGATGGTCATTGCTTGTCATTTGTGTGGTGTGAATGTTACTTGCCACATGTCAGTTCAAAATCTGGATATTTCCCAGGTCTTGCTGCATTTGGATATGGACTGCTTCAATATCTGAAGAGTCGTAAGTGATTCTGAACATTGTCAGGCGTGAGAAAAAAATCTCCATTTCTGATGGAAGTAAATGAAACAGTGGATTCTGGTTGGGTCCAGGGTCAGTACCCTTCGGAACTCCTGCAGAAGTGTCCTGGGGGAGAACTCTCACTCTTCTTGTAATAGTATCATGAAAACATTGCCCATGAGGCTAGAAAGGATGCAGTTTAAATGCAAACTGAAATGTCATTCCTGACTTTATACAAAGTTTCTAAATTTGGACTTAGAGACATGGAGTCATACAGACCCTTCAGTCCAGCTCGTCCATGCTGACCACATTTCCCAAACTAAGCTAATCCCATTTGCCTGCATTTGGCCCATATTCCTCCATTTGTGTACTTGTCCAACTGTCTTTTAAGTGTAACTGTACCCACATCTACCACTTTAGATGAAAAATCCATCTAATTACCTCCCAGTACCTCAATCATCACATTCAAAAAGTTCAGTGGGTTTATATTCAGTTCAAAATGTTTGAGCCACTAAATATTTCTGATACTCCTGTTGAGGGCATTACTGAAGGAGAACTATCTTTGCAGAGGTGCTACCATTACATTTGAGGCACCGTCTGTTATTTTAAACAAATCCTTGATGTTTGTGAAAGAAGCCCAGGATTCTCTCCAGCTTTCCTGGCTGTTGATTAAATAATGCTGTTTGATTATGTGGCTGTTGATGCTCACTGTGCTGTGAGCTGTCAGTCAGGCCTGGCCATGTGGCCACAGAGAAACTGAAACCAACCCATAACCATTTAAAAACATTGTCATGGATCTTGAGATCACACACAGAAACTGGTGTGTGTCATCTCCACATATCACCAAAAGATGAAATGGTGATACAGGCCAATATTTATCCATTAATCAACTGTTTTTTATATCATTGGAACACCATGTACTCCAAGGCCAGAGCATCCTTCCTGAGATATAAGGTCCAAAACTGCACACAATACCCAAATGTGGCCTGACCAGAGTCTTATAGAGCCTCAGAAGTACCTCCCTGCATTTATATTCAAGTCCTCTTGGGAACTTGCTGGGTGTAAATTGTTTGTTGTGTTTCCTACAATACAACATTGAGGCAATTTAAATGTACTTCGGTCTCTCTACAATGCTTTAGGACAGACATCGTGAGGTTGTGAAAGACTTCACATAAAATAGGGGTGTTTCATTCTTGTCAGTTTAAAACACTGCCTCCCAAATCTTTTCCCACTGTCACATATTGTGGTTTGAAAATTGTTGTGACCCCCCTCAGTGAGAGTGGGTTTGGGGGACAGGCATGATAGCAGGGTTTCAACCATAAGACCATAAGACATAGGAGTAGAAATTAGGCCATTCAGCCATTGAGTCTTCTCAGTCATTCAATCATGGCAAGTAAATTTCTCAAATCCAATCTCCCTATTTCTCCCATAACCCTTGATCCCCTTTACAACAAAGAACATATGTATCTCCGTCTTAAATACACTCAATGACCTGGTTTCCAGCCTTCTGTGGCAGTGAATTCCATAGATTCACCACTCTCTGGCTGAAGGAGTTTCTCCTTCTCTCTGATCTAAAAAGTCTTCCCTTCACTCTGAGGCTGTGCCCTCAGGTCCTCGTCTCTCCTACCAATGGAAACATCTTCCCAACATTCACTCTCTCCAGGCCATATTCTGTAAGTTTCAATTTAGATCCCCCCTCATCCTTCTAAACTCCATTACGTATAGACCCAGAGTCCTCAAACATTCCTCATATGTTAAACTGTTCATTTCTGGGACCATTCTCGTGAATCTCCTCTGAACACGCTCTAAGGCCAGTACATCCTTCCTAAGATATAGTGCCCAAAACTGCACACAATACTGCAAATGTGGCCTGACCAGAGTCTTATAGAGCCTCAGAACTACATCTCTGCTTTTATATTCAAGTCCTCTCAAAATAAATGCCATCATTTCATTTACCTGCCAAACTAATGACTCAACCTGCAAGTTCACCTTGAGAGAATCCTGGACCAGAATGTCCAAGTCTCTTTGCACTTCAGACTTCTGAATTTTCTCCACATTTAGAAAATAATCCATGCCTCCATCCTTCCAAGCAAAGTGCATGACCTTACACTTTCTAACATTGTACTCCATCTGCCACTTTTTTGCCCACTGTCCTGATGTGTCCAAATCCTTCTGCAGCCTCCCCACCTCCTCAATGCTACCTGTCCATCTACCTATCTTTATATTGTCTGCAAACGTAGCCAGAATGCCCTCAGTTCCTTCATCTAGATTGTAAATGTATAAAGTGAAAAGTTGTGGTCCCAACACTGAGCCTTGTGGAACACCATTTCTCACCAGCTGTCACCCTGGGAAGGACCCTTTTATCGCCACTCTCTGCTTTCTGTCTGACAGCCAAACTTCACTTATACTAACAAATTGTCTCTGACACCATGGGCCCTTACTCAGCAGCCTGCTGTGCAGCACCTTGTCAGACATCTTCTTGAAGTTCAGGTAGATAATATCCATTGACTCTCCTTGGTCTAATCTGCTTGTTACTTCCTCAAAGAATACTAGCAGATTTGTCAGGCATGACTTACCCTTGATGAAACCATGGTGACTCTGCGCTATTTTACCATGATAAAAATCACACAATACCAGGTTATAGTCCAATAGGTTTAATTGGAAGCACTAGCTTTCGGAGCGCCGCTCCTTCATCAGGTGTTG
>NC_057731.1:10477761-10504391 GCF_004010195.1 Chiloscyllium plagiosum | reverse complement strand
AAGAACATATGTATCTCCGTCTTAAATACACTCAATGACCTGGTTTCCAGCCTTCTGTGGCAGTGAATTCCATAGATTCACCACTCTCTGGCTGAAGGAGTTTCTCCTTCTCTCTGTTCTAAAAAGTCTTCCTTTTACCCTGAGGCTGTGCCCTCAGGTCCTCGTCTCTCCTACCAATGGAAACATCTTCCCAACATTCACTCTCTCCAGGTCATATTCTGTAAGTTTCAATTTAGATCCCCATTCATCCTTCTAAACTCCATTAAGTATAGACCCAGGGTCCTCAAACATTCCTCATATGTTAAACTGTTCATTCCTGGGACCATTCTCGTGAATCTCCTCTGAACACGCTCTAAGGCCAGTACATCCTTCCTAAGATATAGGGTCCAAAACTGCACACAATACTGCAAATGTGGCCTGACCAGAGCCTCAGAACTACATCTCTGCTTTTATATTCAAGTCCTCTCAAAATAAATGCCATCATTGCATTTACCTGCCAAGCTAATGACTCAACCTGCAAGTTCACCTTGAGAGAATCCTGGACCAGAATGCCCAAGTCTCTTTGCACTTCAGACTTCTGAATTTTCTCCCCATTTAGAAAATAGTCCATGCCTCTATCCTTCCAAGCAAAGTGCATGACCTTACACTTTCTAACATTGTACTCCATCTGCCACTTTTTTGCCCACTGTCCTGATGTGTCCAAATCCTTCTGCAGCCTCCACACCTCCTCAATGCTACCTGTCCATCTACCTATCTTTATATTATCTGCAAACTTAGCGAGACTGCCCTCAGTTCCTTCATCTAGATTGTAAATGTATAAAGTGAAAAGTTGTGGTCCCAACACTGAGCCTTGCGGAACACCATTTCTCACCAGCTGTCACCCTGGGAAGGACCCTTTTATCCCCACTTTCTGCTTTCTGTCTGACAGCCAAACTTCGCTTATACTAACAAATTGTCTCTGACACCACAGGCCCTTACTCAGCACCTTGTCAGACGTCTTCTTGAAGTTCAGGTAGATAATATCCATTGGCTCTCCATGGTCTAATCTGCTTGTTACTTCCTCAAAGAATACTAGCAGATTTGTCAGGCATGACTTACCCTTGATGAAACCATGGTGACTGCGCTATTTTACCATGTTAAAAATCACACAATACCAGGTTATAGTCCAATAGGTTTAATTGGAAGCACTAGCTTTCGGAGCGCCGCTCCTTCATCAGGTGTTGAAGGAGCACAACACCTGATGAAGGAGCGGCGCTCCAAAAGCTAGTGCTTCCAATTAAACCTGTTGGACTAAAACCTGGTGTTGTTATTTTTAACTTTGTACACCCCAATCCAACACCGACATCGCCAAATCATGACTATTTTACCATACACTTCCAAGAATTCAAAAATCTCGTCCTTTACGATGGATTCCAGGATCTTACCCACGACCAAGATTAGGCTAATTGGTCTGTAACTTTCTGTCTTTTAAACAGGGATGTCAGATTAGCAATTTTCCAGTCCTCTGAGACCCTCCCTGATTATAGTGATTCCTGACAGAGTCCCACTATCGCCTCCACTCTCTCTTCAGTTATCTACCTGAGAACTCTGGGGTGTAGTCCATCTGGTCCAGATGATATATCCACATTCAGAACTTCAGTTTTTCTAGCACCTTCTCCTTGGTGATGGCCACCATAGGTAGCTCTGCCCCCTCACTCTCTTGAATTTTTGAGAAATTACCGGTGTCTTCCACCATGAAGACTGATGTGAAGTAATTATTCAGTTCCTCAGCCATTTCTTTGTTCCTACCTCTAACTCTCCTGTGTCATTTTCCAGTGGCCCAATGTCCACTTTTGCCTCTCTTTTGCCTTTTATATATCTAAAGAAACTCTTCAGTTTTCCTTTGTATTACTGGCTAGCTTACCCTCATATTTAATCTTCTTCCTCTTTATTTTTTTTTGCCTCCATTGGTCTTTGTAAGATTCTTAGTTCTCTGGCTTCCCACTGTCCTTTGCCACGTTATATGCTTTCTCTTTTGCTTTTATACTCTCCCTGACTTCCCTGGTCAGCCATGGTTGCCTCATTTTCCCTGCACCATGTTTTTTTTCCTTTGGGATGAATCTTTGCTGTGTCTCCTGAATTACTCCCAGAAATTCTTGTCATTCCTGTTCCACTGTCTTTCCTGCTAGGCTCCTCTCCCAGTCAATTCTACCCCGCTCCTTCCTCATGCCTCTGTAGTTGACTTTATCACTGATTCTATCTTCTTGCTTTCAAATTGGAGAGTAGATTTGGTCGTGTTTATGAACAAGGGTTCACTCACCTTCAGCTCCCTTATCAAGTTTGCCTCATTGCATAACATACATCCAGTATTACCTGTTTCCTCGTGAGGTCCATCACAAGCTGCTCCAAAAAACCATCTCAAAGGTTCCACAAATTCCTTTTCTTGCGAACTACTACTTCCCTAATTTTCCCAGTCCACCTGCATATTGAAATCCCCCATAATCACTGTAACTTTTCCTTTCCGGCACATCTTTTCTATCTCCTGGTGCATCTGGCGCCCCAACTCCTGACTACTTTTTGGAGACCTATACATTACTCTGACAATGTTTTTTTCTTTTACCTTTGTGATTCCTCAATTCTACCCACACAAATTCTACACCATCTGACCCTACCTTGTTTCTTACTAGTAGGGCATCTCCACCCCCTCTGCCCACCTGCCTATCTTTTTGATAGGATACATATCCTGATCCCCTTGCAGCCACGTCTCCATGTTGCCCACTATATCTAAATTGCAAAATTTGATCTGCACCAAAAGCTCATTTACTTTATTCCTTATATTGCGTGCATTCAGATATAATGCCTTGAGTCCTGTATTAACCATCCCTCTTCTTATTGTCATTTGTCCGGTGTACTTGATGTTTGATTGCTCACCCTTTCCAGATATCTGTCCTATTTGTGTCTGTGCTGGAGGTTCTAATAACCTCTCCTGAGTTCTGCACTCTTACCTCCTCTTTTAATTTGGGTTTTCTAATTTCCCCTCGAACTGAACCCCCTCTCCCCCAATTTTGTTTTAAACTCTGTCTACAGCCCTAGTTATGCGATTCTCTAGGACACTGGTCCCTGAACGGTTCAGATGACAACCATCCCATTGGAGCAGGTCCTTTTTTCCCAGTACTGGTGCCAGTGTCCCATGAATTTTAACCCATTTCTCCCGCATTTAGCTGCTTAATCCTATTGACCCTGTACCAATTAGTTTATGGTTTAAGTAATAATCCAGAGATTATTACCTTTTTTGTTCTGCTTTGTAATTTAGCATCCAGCTGTTCATACCTGTTCATACTCCCTTAGTAGAACTCTGTCCTCTTTTTATCCCTGTCATTGGTACCTACATGGACCATGACCACTGGATCTTTACCCTCCCACTCCAAGTTCCTCTGCAGTCCAGATGAGATATCCCAAACCTGACCACCAGGCAGGCAACACAAATTTCACAATCCTGGTCACAGTGAACATTATGTATGCCCCTAACTATACTGTCCCCAATTGCAACAACTTTTCTCTCCCCCAGTTTGAATGGCTCCCTGCACCATGGTGCTGTGCCGAGTTGACTCATCCTCCCTGCAGTCCCCATTCCCATCCACACAGGGAGCAATACTCATGAACCTGTTGGGCAAGGATAAGGGCTGAGGCTCCTGCAACTCTACCTCCTTGATCTCTCTACCTGCCTCACTCACAGTCACACCCTGCTGTTCTTGACCACTGGCCAAATTAGAGTTAGTTAATCGAATGGGTGTGACTGTCTCCTGAAATACAGGGTGCAGGTAGCTCGTGCCCTGCCTGATGTGTCACGATGTTTGAAGCTCAGACTCCAGCTCATTGACTCTGAGCCTAGTAACTTTGTCAGAGTTCCACAAAGCCATTCTTCCCTCTGAGCTTGTAATCCCACTTTGAAAACCTGACTCCCACTTTGGGAATCCTCGGTCTGAAATAATAGAAGCTTAATTCACACATATGTTTACTGAAAATGTGACACTTTTCTGCTATACTCTGGTTTATAAGACGTCTATCATTCTAAAACAATATGTACTCTATTGCACTGTCACACTGTGTTGGTATGTAACATGCACACTCTGCCAATCATACTCTTGTTACAGATACTTCAAGCCTATAACCTGCAAATGAATGTTCTCCCTATGTCTGTGTTGGTTTCCATCAGGTGCTCCAGTTTCCTCCCTTGAACCTTAAACTCACAACTAGGAGAAAAAAGTGCATTGTTGAGCCATGGCTGAAGCCTAATGTATTCTGTGCAGTGCCATTGATTTAACTGATGGCATGTATTGACCTAATAGGCTGAATATTCCCGTCTTGTGGAAGCACATTTGGAGATGGGGTCTGACTGGCAGTAATAGATAACTAATTAGCCCCTATTAAGTTCCAACTCTGGATCAAGTTGGTGAAGCTGCTGGTATGTTTGAAGACCAGCTGTTAACTGGAGGCAGTCTACCAACAGCAGGCTGTCAGCCTTTAGATCTCCCCACATTGAGTTTCTGATACCAGAGCATGGCAGCAGTGGCCATCTGTCAAGGAACTTTCCTGGACGCTGATCTGGCAGTTGTAGCCACACATAATATTTCTCTCTTTTATAAGTCTTCAGGGGACTCAGCTATTTTGAAATGCCCTTGTGTTCTCAAATCTACATCAGTAATGCCCGCATCTCCTGATGTGACTGTGTGGCTCTCTGATTGAGCCTGCCAGTTCCTGGCATTTCACTAATGGTAGCTGAGAGGACACTAGCTCTGTAGAGGGAGGTCTGTTTCCATAATTAAAGAACCAATTAAAATATTTTTTGAAGCATTTTGCCATCTCGCATTTTGCCAACAGTGAGGTCACCCCTCACCTTGCTCTTCCCTCAGACCCTGATGTGTGGGGAAGCTACTGACTGAATTAATGTGGCCTTTCAGTGACAGGGCAGGTTTGGTGAAGATTTAATTGTTTATTTGCAGGCATGGAAGGGCATCCCCTACACCAGTATTATCATAGACCCAGTGATGACGTTTTCTAACTGATACTTTAGCCAGTGATTTTTAAAAAATAAAATAATCTTCCTTTGATTATTTGAAGTAGTCATCAGGTCTCCTGTGTCCCTCAGTAGCAACCACCTCATCCAGGTTAGCTGCTGAGGCTTCAGAGCCACTGGCCTTCTATAGGTTCCCTGAAAATTCAGCCCATTTTCTTTACTTGGGAAGTTAGTGTAATAGTGTTAGAGTATGGATCTCAACCAAATGTGCATAAGAATGTTTCAAAGGATCCACTAAATCATGTTGCATTTTCACCAGGACAAAGATTACCAGCAATTACTGTATACCCCCGAGTCATAGTCAAATGTTTTGACTACAGTAGTCCCCTCGTACACACGGGGTTTACATTCCACGTCCCACCACGGAAGCCTGAAACTGTGGGTAGGAGCAAACCCGTTCATTTCAATGGGAAACGTACCTTCCCAGCAGCCTCCTTATCCCTGGTTTCCTATAATATGTTTGGACTGTGGTAGTCTGCTGATAACTGAAAACGCGGAAAATGATTTCGCGGATACAGTGGTTGCCCTGTACATTTTAAGGTTAAATTTATGGGCTCGAATGTCACATGGATACTATTTTTGAGGGCCTGAAATTCATGCCCATCAAAATTCACACTATACCATTAACAGAAACCCACTTGACTCTAACGAATAAAGAAAAAAGATAACAAATTACTGTAATTCTGAAAACTCAGAGCAGAGCGCAGTGATCGGCACACTGACTCATAAATGTTAATCTGTTATCTGTGAAGAACTGGAATCGACTTTTATATAAGATCAAGTATTAGTTGAGTAGATATGGTAAAGAAATGCTTGAGATGTGTAAAGACATTTAAAAAGAGCTAGATTCAAGCATGAACTTGCAACTGCAATGAACTCTTTAAACCCAGGTTTGAACTGGCCTCAGGAGAAGGTAAATCGAGGCAAGAGCAAGGCTATGTTCTTTGGGAACTGGGCAGACTCCTCTTTTATCCCGTTCACTGTCAGGTCAGATTAACTATTGGTGCTGGGAATATAGTTTGTAGGGGCTGGGGTTTGTGCAAAGACTTAGGAGGACTATATCGCCAAGGTGAGGCAGAAATTTGGCCTATGGGAGTACCGCTCCCCCTCCGTTTGGGTAAAACACTGGTCATCAGCTACTGTTGGTGTTGTTGCACGCAGTTTGGCCCATTCCCCAAACCTGTGTCACTGCAGTCATCCATATCTTCTGGAGGTCAAGGATGGACTGTGCCCATAGACACACCATGTATAAAGCTCTGATTCAGGAGGGGGAAGGATGTCCCCAACATTGACCTCATCCTGATTGCCACTTTTGTGTGTGGCTGCATCAAGCTGTGCATAGGTCCTTGGAATGCAAACACCAGGTGTCACCATGTGCTGAGGTTCTACACTGTCCCAGTGTTTCAAAAGATGGGACTGGCCTCATTATCATGGAATGTTCTTAGTAGTTGGAATGTTCCATATTATCTGCCCCTTGTGGAAAAAATTTCAAACAAAAACACATTTGACCACAAGTCCATCAAGGCAGAGGTCAGCACATAACATCCTTAAGATCCTGCAGGGAAAAGGAGAGGGTGGATTCTGTCAGGCGATTCCCTGAGCAGACTGTCAAAGTCATTTGACAGAACGCTCATCACCAGAACTTTGCAACAAACACCAAGATGTAACTTGGCTGGTGGTGGGAAGTGCATTCTTTTTGCCCGCTCATCTCTGCACACTGCTGCCTGCTGCCCACAAAGTGGCTGCACTGGTAAAGAGACTGTCGCACATCTCCTTTTGGAATGTGCTTTTGCAAAGAAGGTCTGGAGAGAGATGCAGTGGTTTTTGTCAAAGTTCCTCCTGAGCAGCTCCGTGAGCTGCGTTCTGTGCTCTATGAGCTGCTCCCGGGACACACACTGAGACAAACATTGATTGTGACTGGAGGACCGTTAACTTGGTGAAAGATGCTCTTTGGTCTGCCTAAAACTTCTTGAACTTCCAGTGCAAAGAGTTGACCTTAACCATGTTGCAGGCTGGCACATTCCAAAGTCCAGGACTGTGTGCTGAGGGACACACTAAGGATGAGGGAATGTCCAGCCAGGGTGCAGTAGGGAAAGATCGCCATCTGTCAGACCCTCTGGGTGCCTCAAATGGAGATAAATCTTTTCCTAAATAAGTAGAAAATGCCTTTCTATTTAGAAACTTCAGAGTGAGCTCTGAGAAATATCACAATTCCAATATTTTGTTTGTTTTCTTTTTCTCACGAAGAATGGACAGAAACTGACTTCAAGACTTTGTATGTACTTATAGACACTTTTTATGAATGAAGTATACTTCTGGAATAAAAAAAAATCACCAGAAACTGAATTGGCCTCACCATATAAGCATAGTGTTCACAAGAGCAAGTCAGAGGCTACGAAGCCTACAGCGAGTAACTCACTTCCCGATTACCCAAACTATCCACAAGGCAAAAAGCAGGAGTGTGATGGAATATTGCCCACTTCCCCAGAGAAATGCAACTCCAACAATACTCATGAAGCTTGATTTAAAAAAACTGAAAGAACTGTGGATGCTGTAAATCAGACATGAAAACAGAAGTGGTTGGAAAGACTCAGCAGGTCGGGCAGCATCTGTGAAAAGACATCAGAGTTAACAATTTGGTTCTGAGGATGGGTCACCAGACCAGAAACGTGAACTCTGATTTCTCTTCACAGGTGCTGCCAGACCTGCTGAGCTTTTCCAGCAACCTCTGTTTTAAATAAAGAAGCTTGACATCATCCACAACAAAACAACCTGCTTGATTGCCATCATATGCATAAGCATCCATTCCCTTCAGCACTGGTGCTCTGTAGCAGCAATGTGCATCATCTGTAAGATGTATCAAGGCTCCCTAGATAGCACCTTCCAAATCCACAACCATCCAGAAGACAAAGGCAACAGATAGAAGGGAACACCACCACCTGCATGTTCCATTCCAAGCCACTAGCCATTCTGGCTTGGAAATATGTCACTGTTTCTTCAGTGTCATGGGTCAAAATCCCAGTACTTCCTCTCTAATGGCATTGTTGATCACAGCACATGAATTGCCTTGGGTGAAGAAGGAAGCTCACTGCCACCTTCTTAATGGCTACCCAGGATGGGCAATAAATGCTGGCCCTGCCAGCAATGCCCACACTCCACGAGTGAGTAAAAAGGAATACCCTTCTCCCTGCAGACCGTCAAACTACAAAGCCAACTGCTTGAATGCAAGGAACTTGACACTGTCCATGACATAGCCCATTTGATCAGCACCCTCAGCCACTATCCAAATAATGTTTATTACCTCCTGCATTAGCACACAGCAACAGAGTGTGCTGTCTACAAGATCCAACTTGCCAAGGCTCGTGATGGCATCGTCAAAATCTATTTCCTTCACCACTTAGAAGATCAGCAGATGCAAAGTAATATCACCACCTGCTCGTTAAACACTTGGGAATATTTTGCTCTCTCTTCACTGTCACTGGATTAAAATTCTGGAACTCCCTTCCTAACAGCACTATGATTCTAGTTTCACCACGTGGACTGGAGTGCTCTGGAATATAGCTCATTACCTTCTCAAGGGGGTAATAAGGTCAGGTGTTGCCAGAGACACACTCACAAACGAATAATAAAATGTTTTTGACCCTTTGACCTGTGGAAGCCAACTTTACAGTGCCCTGCCATTCAGAGAAAAGTAAATTTCCATTGAGGAACACTAGGTTCAATGGATTAGTCTGAATGCCTACCACTCTTATTAGAGTCAGGCTTCCAATCAGAATCAGATTGTTAGCTGCAGAGTTATCAGTTTATCAATAAAAAAAATCATAATTCAATTAGAAGCCTCGAGGAAAAAGCAGGTAAGATTCAGAAACAATAGAGGACATCTTTGAGAAATAATTCAAATTTGATTGTCATCGACGCTTTCAGTGTCTTCTGGACGGATGGATAAAATTATGACTTGTCATTTCTGGAGGTGAGAGCTAATGTAGATCAGTTTTGTAAAACTATGCAGTCACAGAATGACCAATGATACCTTTGAAATAATTCAGCATTTGCTGAATAGTTTATAATTGATTTAAGCCAATTGTTTTATCCATTCTGGGACAGTGCTGGTAGTTCTGCTGAGCTCACCTTCTCTGCACAACCTTTACAGAATCCCAGTAATGCCTATCGCTTCAGCAACAGCTTGTGTTTGCTTAACAGCTTTAAAATAGTAAGTTAAAAATCACACAACACCAGGTTATAGTCCAACAGGTTTAATTGGAAGCACACTAGCTTTTGGAGCGACGCTCCTTCATCAGGTGATTGTGGAGGGCTCGATCACCTGATGAAGGAGCGTCGCTCCGAAAGCTAGTGTGCTTCCAATTAAACCTGTTGGACTATAACCTGGTGTTGTGTGATTTTTAACTTAGTACACCCCAGTCCAACACCGGCATCTCCGATTCATTAAAATAGTAAGACATCAAAAAATTATCAAATAAAATGGGACACTGAGCCACATAAAGATTTTAATACCAGTAACCAAAGAAAACAATTTTAAAGAGTTTTTTTTTAAAAGGGTGAAAGAGAGGTAGAGAAATGGGGAAGTTTAGCGACTGAATTCCAGACCCAAAGGGCTATCAAATAAGCACACTGATGCCAGTGGTTGAGCAACATAAATGCAAAATGAACAGATGTCAGAATTGGCATTGGATGAGTGCATATATCTTGATTGCTGTCAGGGATAGAATTCAGAGTTGTTGACAATGGAGTGTCAGGTCTTCGAGCAATTTGAAGAAAAATAGTTGCGCAATAAGTAAAGTACACTGTAAAGTGAAAGTATACATTAAATATTCGACTAATATTTATTCAAAAAAAGTGTCTTGTTTTCTTTTTATAAATTGGGGGTAGTGACTTCAAAACCAAAAACGTTGAGACCTTTGCTTTAAAAGCTAGCAGCTTATGCACAGAAATTTAAATGCAGAAAATGTGAACACAAACTGAATGGAAGTTGTTGCATTATGAATAAACTTTTCCGATTGACAATGCCATTCAATATGATTATGACTGATCATCCAACTTAATACCTAATTACCATTTTTGCCCAATATTCTTTGAATCATTTACCTCTAAGAACTATAATCTTTCTCCTCTTTGAAAATATTTCATTTGTGAAACTTCCCTCACTGTTGCCTCTGGCCGCAATCTTTAACCACCTAATATGAAAAATAATTACTGAGCCAGAGAGAGTGTTAGAGTTGAATTAATACTGTCATTGCCACTAAAGTGGGCTATTTATTGTAGCTGTAATTATATTCAGATTTCTTTTTAGCTTTACTGGACTCAAGAACTCCTTTTAGCCAATCCCCTTGACATTCTCTCTTCGAATAATATACTTAAACATTAACAGAAACAGAACAAAGGGAACAAAAACATTACTTAAATTGGATGACACTCCCTGTCTGCCAGCAAGTGAAGTATTTAAAGGTTTTTGACTGTGGAATAAATCTCTCAACAGTCCACAATAATCAATCCATAGTAAGAATGTGTAAATTGTATATTTTGGGATTACAGTTACTATAACTATGAACAAAGCCTCTTTGTGGGTAATACTGCACACTTCTTGATTTAAGGATAAATTGCATTGCACTTTACCTACATTCTTATCTCTTCCAGATCTGTTCCTGTAGGTCATTCATGTCCCCTCCGTGAGACTTTTTAAAAATCTAGTGGCAGTCGAACGATAATATCCTTTAGTCGTCTCAGATCAGGCTACAATTGCGATACGTGGCACACTTTTATTGCAAGCTGGGCATTGCAGGTGAGCTGGAACTATGGCAAAGGCCCAACTCAGAGCAGGAGAATCAACTGAATGATCCACAAGTGCAGAGTCCACTGTTTTCCCCATCCCTCCATTTTCTACCGGATGGTTAAAATTCCCACCTATGATTCTATGCTGAGTTTAGAGGAAGAAAGAAATTTGTCAGGAAAATCAATTGAAATGTTAGGTTTGGATGCATCTTTACTTTGGCAATATTATATACAGTTATTTTTTATTTACTTCCAATGTAGACCTATTAGCAAACCTTTTTGCTATTCAGTGACTTATATCCATATTATTCTGGCTTTACTTGTAATTGCAGAATACACATCTCTATAAATAGAATCACCCTGAGAGGAAAAAAAACTTGGAAATGAACATATTGGTCACAGTAAAGATCAGTTTCATCATGGTAGCCCTGGACATCATGGTAGCCCACAAACCCACCAATACACTAAAACAGCAGCGAATGAACTTGAAAGACCCGATACAGACAACAAGCAAAACTAATGTAATTTACAAAATATCATGCAAGGACTGTAACAAACACTACATTAGACAAACAGGCAGAAAACTAGCCACCAGGATACATGACCTTCAACTAGCCACAAAACAAAATGACCGTCTCTCACTAGTGTCCATGCATATAGGTGAGGAAGGACACCACCTTGACTGGGACAACACATCCATTCTAGGACAAGCCAAACAGAGACATGGACGAGAATTCCTAGAAGCATGGCATTACAACCAGAACTCTATCAACAAATGCATCGAGTTAGACCCCATCCACCACCCCCTAAGAAAAAGAACAGGAAATGACACCACCACAGGAAATGATGTCGCCATGTGAAATGAAAGAACGCAAAGAAACCCAAACATATAAATAGAAAGCAGAAGTTATCAACAGTGCTTTTCCTGGAGGCCCACTGAAGATGTTACCTAGTCGGGTGACGAAACATCTGGAAATGAACCTTCGAGCTCAGTAAGCAAACCTACATCCAGAACCTTAACCTGAGCTACAAATCTTCTCAAAAATCAGTTTCATTTGTGTAAGTTAGAGCAGTTTGCATACTATACCATGTTTTAGTGGTATTTCCTCTTCGTTTTGTGACAGTGACTTATTGCTGCATGGGATTTCTTCCAAAAACTGCTCAATGTTTAGGATGAAGTTATCCCCAAATATGTTTTGCTAGAAGAAATATATATGTATAAGGGTAATGAGAAACTGCTCAGGAATTGCCAGTTCAGGAAAACCCCATCTGAACATAATCCCAAAGCTGTATTACTTATGGACTGGAGTATCATTGAGTTCTCAGTTATTTAATGTAAACAAGTTTTTTGTTTATTTTGTAAATTATGCAGATGGCTTAAAATTCAAGATGCCAGAATAAATCAATTTCACAAAATTGTTTGAACAATTTAATAGGTTTGTTTCTGCTGCTTTTCAGATTGAGATCAATAAATTTCAGAGAAAACAAAACTAAAAATCAATTTTTTTCAGTTTATTGTTATTTATTTTTGTGCTTTAATGCTGCAGACCACAGCTATTTTAAAAAATTCATTTGCATTATTTTTCATCCGATAGACACGCAAAGAATGACACTTGAAAGTGTGATAATTTATGATTTTATGTTTGAATAGAATGACTTGATAAGTGTCTAGCAGACTCAAGGTTGTATAGTTAGCTATAATTGCATTCCACACTCAATTGGATTAAGAGTTTATCATCGCAAAAGTACTGAGGTAGTCATGGAAAATTGCTGTGGAACTAAAGTAGTAAAGTGGCTTTTTGTATGGTCCTGTGTGTATTTCCTTGTTTACAGCGGTGTGGTCAGGCGCACACAGGACAAGCAACTATTTACTCTTTTTATCTCCTGTTGCTTCCCCAGGGAATGTAGCCTGATATTCACTGAACATCTTCTACTGTTGTTGTCATTCCCTCTCATGTCTTTTTCATATGCAAGTGTGAAGGGTGTAGTGGAGGAGAAAGTGAGGACTGCAGATGCTGGAGATCAGAGCTGAAAATGTGTTGCTGGAAAAGCGCAGCAGGTCAGGCAGCATCCAGGGAACAGGAGAATCAACGTTTCGGCATAAGCCCTTCTTCAGGAATGAGGAAAGTTTGTCCAGCAGGCTAAGATAAAAGGTAGGGAGGAGGGACTTGGGGGAGGGGCGTCGGAAATGTGATAGGTGGAAAGAGGTCAAGGTGAGGGTGGTAGGTCAGACTGGGGTGGGGGCGGAGAGGTCAGGAAGAAGATTGTACGATTATAAAAACTGTTGAGACTGGGTTAATTGAACATTTCAAAAACCTGAGATTGATAGTTTTTTTTTAATTGTTCAGCAAGTTTATTGTTAAGGGTGATGGAACCGAGTAGATTGATGATGATCAGTTTTGGATCAACCAGGATCGAACCAAAAGACGTGCTAAGTTTGACGGTTTGATTTCCCTGTGCCTTATATTCCTAAGAGACATGCATGCCATATTATTTCTCGAGAATTTTTTGAGTGCAAATTTGGGCATTTCATTAACAATTTTATATTTATCTCAAGTCTACTTTTCAGAGACGTGCCATGTTTAATAGACTAATGAGGGAATACTGCATTCTTGGAAGTGCCACTCTTCACATGAGTCCTTAAGCTGAGCCTTTGTCAGCTCCCTGTGGTGAATGTAAAGATATTTTGGAATTATTTGAGGAAAAGAAGCAGGCTCCCCAAGTTTTCCACCTTCTGAGACAGCATAGCGGTCCTGGATTTAATGTCTCATCCAAAATGACATTATCTCCAATGTACAGCACTCCCTCAGTGCTGCACTGTAGTGTTTTTAGAATGACATTTGTGCTTGGAACTGCTTATTTACAGAGGAGCCTGCAACCACTGATTCATGATTGACATCTCTATGGTCTGTCTTGGCCTTGAAAAACCGTGAGAAAGGAACCAAAGTACTGCGTGTAACTAGAACAAGTAAAACTCAAGTCTCCACATTGTGGGTGAGATAACAGATACATACAGCAAGCAATTACATTCCTTGAGAAGCTTTTCAGGGGAAAAATATACGTTAGGAGGAAGACATGCTTTACATCATGAGGTGTTACAAAAGTGTAACTGCTTTTGTTGACTTGCTGTATCCGAAGTTCATTTTATTCAATTCTGTAACACAAATTAACACAAATGCTTAGTGTTCAAAACAGGAACAAGAAACAATGTAAACGCTCAGCATCAAGTGGAATTTGTGAAGAAGATAGAGTTAACATTTCAGGAGCTGCAGGAGATGAGGGAGATAATAAATGAGTATTTTGCATCAGTATTTCCTGCGGAGAATGACATGGAAGATATAGAATGTGGGGAAATAGATGGTGACATCTTGAAAAATGTCCATATAACAGAGGACGACGTGCTGGCTATCTTGAAAAACATAAAAGTGGATAAATCTCCAGGACTGGATCAGGTGTACCCTAAAACTCTGTGAGAAGCTAGGGAAGTGATTGCTGGGCCCCTTGCTGAGATATTTGTATCATCAATAGTCACAGGTGACCTACCAAAGCCTGGAGTTTGGCCAATGTGGTACCACTATTTAAGAAAGGTCAAAAGAAAAAGCCAAGGAATTATAGACCAGTAAGCCTGACGTTGTTGGAGGAAATCCTGAGGGACTGGACTTTTGTGTATTTGGAAAGGTGAGGACTGTTTAGGGATAGTCAGCAAGGCTTTGTGCTTGGGAAATCATGTCTCACGAACTTGATTGAGCTTTTTGACGAAGTAACAAAGAGGATGGATGAGGGCAGAGTGGTGAACGTGATCAACATGGACTCCAGTGAGGAATTCGGCAAGGTTCCTCATGGGAGACTAGTTAACAAGGTTAGATGTCATGGAATACCAGGAGAACTAGCCATTTGGATACAGACCTGACTGGAATGTAATTGGTGGCGGAGGGTTGCTTTTCAGCCTGGAGGCCTGTGACCAGTGGATTGTCACAGGGATTGGTGCTGTGTCCACTATATTTCATCATCTATGTAAATGATTTGAATGTGAACATAGAAAGTATAATTGGTAGGTTTGAGATGACACCAAAATTGGAGATGTAGTGGACAGCGAAGGTTTCCTCAGAGTACAACGGGATTTTGATCAAATGGGCCAATGGGCTGAGGAATGGCAGATGGAGTTTAATTTAGATAAATTCAAGATGCTGCATTTTGGAAAAGCAAATCCTAGCAGGACTTATACACTTAATGGTAAGGTCGTGGGGAGTGTTGCTGAACAATGAGACCTTGGAGTGCAGGTACACAGTTCCTTGAAAGTAGAGTCGCAGGTAGACAGGATAGTGAAGAAGGCTTTGGTATGCTTTCCTTTATTAGTCAGAGTATTGAGTAGAGGAATTGGGAGGTCAAATTGTGGCTGTACAGAACATTGGTTAGGCCACTTTTGGAATACTGTGTGCAGTTCTGGTCTCCTTCCTATTGGAAGGATGTTGGGAAACGTGGAAGTGTTCAGAAAACATTTGCAAGGATGTTGCCAGGGTTGGATGATTTGAGCTATCGGAAGAGGTTGAATAGGCTGGGGCTGTTTTCTCTGGAGTGTTGGAGGCTGAAGGGTGACCTTATAGACGTTAATAAAATCATGAGGGGCATGGATGGTTCATAGCTCCTTGAAAGTGGAGTTGCAGGTAGATAGGATAGTGAAGCAGGCGTTTGGTATGCTTTCCTTTATTGGTCAGAGTATTGAGTACAGGAGTTGGGAGGTCATGTTGTGACTGTACAGGACATTGGTTAGGTCACTGTTGGAATATTGTGTGTAATTCTGGTCTCCTTCCTATCGGAAAGATGTTGTGAAACTTGAAAAGGGTCGGAAAAGATTTACAAGGATGTTGCCAGGGTTGGAGGATCTGAGCTACAGGGAGAGGCTGAACAAGCTGGGGCTGTTTTCCCTGGAGCGTTGGAGGCTGAGGGGTGCCCTTATAGAGGTTTACAAAATTATGAGGGGCATGAATAGGATAAATAGACAAAGTCTTTTCCCTGGGGTCGGGGAGTCCAGAACTAGAGGGCATAGGTTTAGGGTGAGAGGGGAAAGATATAAAAGGGACCTAAGGGGCAACTTTTTCACGCAGAGGGTGGTACATGTATGGAATGAGCTGCCAGAGAATGTGGTGGAGGCTGGTACAATTGCAATATTTAAGAGGCATTTGGATGGGTATATGAATAGGAAGGGTTTGGAGGGATATGGGCCGGGTGCTGGCAGGTGGGACTAAATTGGGTTGGGATATCTGGTTGGCATGAACGGGTTGGACCGAAGGGTCTGTTCCCATGCTGTACATCTCTATGACTCTATGGATAGGAGAAAAGACAAAGTATTTTCTCTGGAGTGGGGGAGTCCAGAACTAGAGGGCACAGTTTTAGGGTGAGAGGAGAAAGATATAAAAGAACCTAAGAGTCAATTTTTTCACACAGAGGGTTGCGGGTATACAGAATGAGCTGCCAGAGGAAGTAGTGGAGGCTAGTACAATTGCAACATTTAAAAGGATGGGTATGTGAATAGGAAAGGTTTAGAGGTATTTGGGCCAGCTGCTGACAAAGGAGACTAGATTAGGTTATCTAGTCAACATGGACAAGTTGGACTGAAGGGTCTTTTCCATGCTGTATCTTCCTATGGCATTTCAGCCAAACTACAAAACAGCAAGAATTTAACAACATGTAAGTGATTACTGAATAAGACAAAGAATAATGTGTGTGTGTTTGTGTGTGTTTATGTGTGTGGAGTGAGGATATGGGGAGAAGGAATAATAAAGTGGAAGGTCCATGCTCAATTGTAAGACATAAAACTTAACTCTGTTTAACTCAATTCACACTCATGGACATGGTCACCTTAAAACAATTTACTGGGCAGTTGTTCTTGGCTCCCTGGAGATATCTTTTCTCTGCTTCATTTCATCCAGTGGAACTTTCCTTAACAAATAGAAACATAGAAATTTGAAGCTGGAGTAGGCCCTTTGAGCCTGCTCTGCCATTAAATATGATCTTGACTGACCATCCAACTCAGTATCCTGTACGCACTTTAGACTGTGATCCTCGGCTCTGGAAATTGAAGGTTTGTGGTCCTCTTACAGGCATGTAATGTGTTATTTCTACTCCAAAGTTTGTTTGCTACAGCAGCAATGATTAGAAGTGTTCCTTTAAACCACAACAGACCTTCAAACCTTGCAACAGCATGTAACTGCATGCACTGTAATAGCTAGACGGCCTCCCCATCTGTCATTTCCAATGCCCAGAGTCTGATTGAAATATGATATTAAAGTTTACCTTGGAAATGATGCCTGGGTCAGGCACCATGACATTGAATGGACACAAACACTGCGTGGCCCCATTTCTGCTTGGGCTCGTGCTGACCAAAGCTGCATGACATCTTAATTTTTGATGCTTTATTGCTTTCTAAAGACTGGAGGGATCTTGTGGTAATGTACAATGCTTGCAGAAGTTAAGTTAATGGAAAGGCTGTTCTTTTCATTAACCTGGGAAGGTCCAAAAGTTTTCCTTGATATCAAGGCTCAAGCAGTTGGTGTTCGTGGAGTAGGTTGAAGCTGGTCTCGAAGAGGGATCAGAAACGGCATGGGTGGAAAAACCCCTTGGAATAAGGAAGGTTGAACATAGTCAAACATGCAATAGTCTTAAGTACTGTTTTCCGATTTAGATATCAGGATAATTTGTTTGTTATATTGGAATCTCGGAAAGCAATGGAATTGATCAAGAAATTCTTACAAGAAGTAATAGATTGTTAATCTATAAATAAGCCAACCTGAAAGGTCATATAATATTACATTTGTGCGAACCAACATAATGTCATTGTAATTTATTCGATCTTTAACAGTGCCACTTCTAGTTGTGAACAGTTTTGGATTGATCGACTGTGAATGTTTTAAAGCAGAAGGTGAGGTGCTGGAAAAGCACAGCAGCTCAAGCATCATCTGAGGGGCAGGAGAATTGATGTTTCAGGCAAAAGCCCTTCCTGATGAAGGGCTATTCCAGCACCACACTCTGATCTGCAGCATCTTCAGACCTCACTTTCTCCAATGTTTTAAAACATCCTGGGGCAATGAAAAGTATGACATAACTACAAGTCTTATTTTTATATTTATAATGATTCAGGTTTCAAAACATTTTATTTTCCTTTTTGAATATCTCATTGTTCCTGTTGCAGACGTCACCCATAAGATCTGATATCAATGCGTTGTTCCTAGATATTTTTAATCAACCTGTCAAAGGCAGGTGAGTCTCAAGCCCAGACCAACTGGCCCAGACATAGCGACCTTACCACACCACCACAAAAGCAGTTTCTATTCTATTCTTGGAGGCCATTTTTTGGTGAACCAGAGCTATAATTGCCCAAAATTGCATTAATCTCTACAGATTATTTATTCAGTTACTTTGGTCAACAGAATGTTGCCATACTGAAACGAGCTTCAATTTTTTATGTATTGCAATCAGACAAAGAGGTATGTGTTTATTGCAAATGTAGTAAAATATTTATTTTCTAATGTCTCGCACTACCTCCTCAACAGTTTTTCTATAAATAATCCACAACAACTCTCATAGCTCATGGTGGTATGTCGAGAAACTCAGGATTCCAAAGAAGAGTTATATTAGACCTGAAAGGTTGACTCCTTTTCTCTTTTCACAGATACTCACACACTGTTGAGTTGCTCCAACATTTTCAATTATTACTTCAGATCTCAAGCATTACCAGTATGTTGCTTCAGTTACAACCTTTTCTTCTATACTGTACTATTGTTTTCCTCTGCAACACAACTCATTAGTGATTTCACCCTCTCAGAAGGTTGGCATTTTCTTTTTGCTTTTGAATTGTCCATGGCTCAATTGGACTCAGTAACTCGATATAAGCACATCCCAGCTCTGTAGTATAGTCTAGAGGTACGTGCAGTGCCAATATCTGAGATAGTAACTTCAAGCATCAGATCAAGATATAGTGCTTCCTCCTCAAAAATGGGTCCTTGTTCTTCCTTTCCATTAGCAGCCATCTCCAGCTGTCCAGGTCACAGGTTTATGAAAGCATAGGTTCACAAGGAGAGGGTTGGCGCGAGGAAAGAGTAGGATGGGTGGAAAGCAAAAGTCCAAACATCTGCATCTCATACTTAAAACCAGACTGCAGGAGAAGGATGAAATAGCTTTTGAAAAGGTTTGTAACATAACATCAGAATATGGGTTGCTTCAGTGACATTGGTTATCGTGGCCTAAATGTTGATATAGTCATTAAGCTGGAGTATTATTTCCTACAAGGGCTTGAAGATGTGCAAGTGTGCTTGCGCCCACCAGTTCTTTGCTGCTCCTTTCAGTTATCTGCTATCTTGTCTTGCAAGAAAGAGGGATGCATGTGACTGTATGCATTGCAAAGTACTTGGGTAATATTCCTGCCAAAGATAAATTGTTGGAGTAATCTGAAAGCTGTGAGATATCTGTGTGAGACTTAGAATAGTGGTAAATGTGAGGATGAATTATGAGCTCTGATTGCTAGCAATTGTGGTTGATTAAATGTTAGGAGTGTTATATATTAAGGTGGGCATAATGTTGGTGCTGCATTTGATAAGATGATACATTCACCGAACTTGACCACTCGTGTGATTTCAGTGAACTTTTTTCTATGCTTAATCAGTGCTAGACCCCTGCCATTGATATTTGTGGCTATTTGTTCTCATTTCCTTCTAGATCTGGAGAATTCTCAAATCCCTGCAGAAAGAAAACTTACCTTCCCTTTTCCACGTCTGTAGAAACTCTCAGTATGTATCTACGATCATGGGAATGCCACCAGTCTAGCCTGCTGATCCATTGCTATTTCTTTCAGCTCAGAATTTCTTTCACAGTGACTGCTGCAGTTAGAATGATGTGGAGGAGCCAGTGTTGGACTGGTGTGGACAAAGTTAAAAATCACACATCTACCTGATGAAGGAACAGCACTCCGAAAGCTTTTACTTGCAAGTAAACCAGTTGGACAATAACCTGCAGCTAGAATATACCTCCATGTTTTGAAATACAGGCTAACAAATCATAGCCTTGCACATATTTAGGTAGCTTTTAACAGTTTAACCAGCACATTTACTGCTGGTCTGCATGTCACATCTATGGAATGAATCGGTGGCATTTGACTTACAAAATGCTTACACTACATTCATTAGGCATGGGGTAAATCAAGCAGCATGACATTCTGCCATATTTGCCAGTGAACCTTACACAATTTTTAATCTTGGGCATTTCAAAACTCTATGAAATAAAGCATGAAATGTGCTCATTTGTTGCAAGAGACAGTTGAAAAGTAACATTGATGGTTCACAAATGATTGTTCATAAGTAAGTGCAACTTGTGGAGTTGAAACAATTATTGCTCAAAGAGGACTGGTAATGCAGTTTTTCTTCAAAGCATTTTGTATTTGTAATTATATGAAATAACGTAGTGTGGAATTTTAACACACGAACAAAGGATATGAATTTGAGTGCCTGGAATTAGACTTCTACTGACTTGAGAATTTTAGGGGAACACATAAAAAAGAATGGGAAATCAGGAATATGCATGTAAATTCTAAGTGCAAACTGCATTAGCTGTAAGTGAGACCAAGATGCATTTACTGTCTTCTTCAACATCAACAACTAGCATTTATATAGAACCTTTAGAAATAGTAAAATCACAAGATAATTATCAAGAGCTCAAACATGTGGCATTAATGGAGAAAGGATGACAGATAGCAAAAAGCTACATCAGTGAGGTGGGTTTTAATAAGTGACAAAAATCAGCGAAGTATGGAGTTTAAGGAAGGAATTTCAATGCTTTGGAGTGACTGATGTAGTGATTTATGTTCCTGGAATAGGGGGAGTGATGAAATCTCAAAAGATCCTTGACCCAGATGATATTACAAAAGTAAGTAAGTTTGAAGACAAGAATGAAAATTTCAAACTGCGACGTTGCAAGTCTGGATTAAATACCAATTGACAGGCATAGGATTGATGTGTAGCAAAGGTATGGTGTAAGAAAACATGCAGCAACATTTTGGACGGAGCAAAAAATTATATAGGGTTGTAGATGGGAGGCCAGTTAAGAACACCTTGGAATAATTGAGTTTAGAAGTAACAAGGGCATAGGTGAAGGGTTTTGTGATCAGCAAGAGAGCTGAGGCAGGGTGGAGCTATGCAATGTTTCAAAGCTGGAAGTGGGCATTCTTGATAATCGATCAGACAAGTCATCGTAAACTTGTTTCAGGGTTGAATATGACACATACCGGTTTGTGGATTAGCAGTTTGTAAACCAAGAAGCTTTGATTTCGTTAGCTCACAGAGTAGAGGCTATGAGAAATGAATCACAAAAAAAAATCAATTATCACCTTGTGATTAATTCCTGTTTATGATTAGGCTGTTAGGAATGTAATTGAAGTTTATAGAGTTGAATTGAGATAATTAGCTACTGTATCGGACATGAGTCATTTTTGGTCTCACAGCTGTACAGTCAGTGAGAGGTGATTGGAGCAAGGATAGTGACGAAATAATTCAAATTTTTGGGTTAATTTACAAGATTTAGCTGCCAGTGCTTGTTCAATTCTTCTCTGCAAATCACTGATCAGGAAATGGAAAAAAAATTAGTCACTTAAAGTTTCTTAAGGGCCTGAATGACTTAAAGATAGTTTTATATGGTAATTGTAGGGAAGCATCACAATGATGCTGTAGGAATATGTCTGCCGAGCAAAGAGTGTTCCAGCAAATGCCCAATGTTTTCAAATACACCAGGATAAATTCTGATGAAACATGTGATGTGCAGGGGTTCTTCTTTCATTCAGGTAATCAAGGGTTTCAGAGGCAATCTGTGATACATGAAGGTGAACTACCTTTCCCGTCTGGACCTGGCTGCAGTGCAGAAATAAATGGTGTTGCAATCAAGCAAGTGCCATCTGTGGAAAATAACAAATGACTTGTCCAACAGAGAGAATGATAGCTATTCTGTAGGTTTTCTTGAATATTGTAACAGCATTTTGAATGGGATGATAAGAGAAATGTTATTTACTTCTGTTATTGAGAAAATTGGACAGCCTGCGTTTGGGGAGATTACACATGGCCTATGGGAGTTGTGTTTGATGCTTTGAGGTCTTTAAAGTGGAAATAAACCACAAAAATGTCGATTGGATGTTGGGTTTATAAAAAGGATATATTCTGTTTGAAAACGACAATTTAAATTGCGCAAGTTGTGGTTTAGGTTGTCCGCAATTTGGGAAATCTCAGCTGAGAAGTGGTAGACAGAGTTTAATTTAGATAAATGTGAGGTGCTGCATTTTAATAAAGCAAATCTTAGCAGGACTTATACACTTAATGGTAAGGCCCTAGTGTTGCTGAACAAAGAGACCTTGGAGTGCAGGTTCGTAGCTCCTTGAAAGTGGAGTTGCAGGTAGATAGAATTGTGAAGAAGGCATTTGGTATGCTTTCCTTTATTGGTCAGAGTATTGAGTACAGGAGTTGGGAGGTCATGTTGCAGACATTGGTAAGGCTACTTTTGGAATACTGTGTGCAATTCTGGTCTCCTTCCTATAGGAAGGACGTTGTGAAACCTGCAAGGATTCAGAAAAGATTTACAAGGATGTTGCCAGGGTTAAAGGATTTGAGCTATAGGAAGAGGTTGAATAAGCTGGGGCTGTTTTCCCTGGAGTGTCAGAGGTTAAGGGGTGACCTTATAGAGGTTTATAAAATCATGAGGGGCATAGATAGGATAAATAGACCAAGTCTTTTCCCTCGGGTGGGGGAGTCAAGAACTAGATGGCTTAGGTTTATGGTGAGAGGGGAAAGATATAAAAGGGACCTAAGGGCCAACATTTTCACGCAGAGGGTGGTAAGTGTATGGAATGAGCAGCCATAGGAAATGATGGAGGATAGTACGATTGCAACATTTAAAAGGTATCTGGATGGGTATATTAACAGGAAGGGTTTGGAGCGATACGGGCTGGGTGCTGTCAGATGGGAAGAGATTGGATTGGGATATCTGGTTGGCATGGACTGGTTGAACCAAAGGATCTGTTTCCATGCTGTACATTTCAATGACTCTATGACTCTATAGAAGGATAGTCATGGACAAGAAAGGGAGAACCTAAGAAAGGTTAAAGTGTTTATTTAATAGCATGATCTGAGAACTCTGAAATTACTTAGTTCTCAATAGATAGTTCTGGGAGGGAGAAAATTGCTTTTGTCATTAGAATAGATCTATTTAAGCAAGGAACTTAGTAGAGGATGTCAAAACTCAAAAAAAGACTTTCATGGTGTTTACTGATTGACAAATTAATTATTGAGATGTAGCTTATTGATTCATATAGTCATTAAAGCATTGAATATTTTACTATATTGCTATTAAGAAGATATTGTAACATGGTTTAAAATTGAATAGGTATTTGTAAAGGAAGAATAAAAAAATCGTTGTGAGACAGAGGAGTGGAATTAGAGTAACAGCATCAGTTGAAAAATTAACGCTTCAGGTATGATGCACTGTATAGACCTCTGCTGTGCTGTAATCTCTGTCTTTATATATTTTAATATTAACGTCATAGTAAAACTGCAGAACTGTGGTCTACTAAACTTTGCCAGCCCTTTGCCAGCACTGGGCACGGTGGCCCAGTGGTTAGCACTGCTGCCTCACAGCGCCTGTAGACCCGGGTTCAATTCCCGACTCAGGCGACTGACTGTGTGGAGTTTGCACGTTCTCCCCGTGTCTGCGTGGGTTTCCTCCGGGTGCTCCGGTTTCCTCCCACAGTCCAAAGATGTGCGGGTCAGGTGAATTGGCCATGCTAAATTGCCCGTAGTGTTAGGTTTAAGGGGTAAAATGTAGGGGTATGGGTGGGTTGCGCTTCGGCGGGTCGGTGTGGACTTGTTGGGCCGAAGGGCCTGTTTCCACACTGTAAGTAATCTAATCTATTCTCATTGTTATAAAAACTACCATTTGTGTCGCAAGGGTTATTTTTTTCAATTCCATCTCATCTTTTGCAAAACATTTTTTATTGGTTCCTGCAGTCAGAAATAATTAAAACTTATGCATCTACTGAAACTTCAGATTTGGGACAGTTCGCAGTAAGAAAGTGCCTTGCAGCTCCTACTGACCCTGATAATTGTGATTTTCCTGTTCAAACATTTGTTTCATATTTGAGATATTGTAATGGGCAAAAATATAACACCTAAAGAACTCCTGACCTGATTATCCTTGGGATAAACTAGCCAAGACAGTTCAGTAATAATAAATGTATCATTTGTTTTTGGAAAGGAACAGCCAATTTTGTTAGTGTTTGCAAAAGCCTTAAAACAAGGATCATTTTCAACAGAATGCTTTGAGCTTTTTTCTATATAGTATAATCAATGACATATATTTTATTGTTACAACTGTCAGTATCTCTGACAGGTAATTAAATATCTGACAAACTATTGGACTCTGAATTCATATATCCCCCAATTCTTCATTATCTTATCCATACAAACATTCAACCCTGAAGAATATGCAAGTTTTTTTTTAAAGTATACAATGCTGAAGGCCCTGTAGCTATGTAATGAAATGTGTAAGCATTCAGGCAAACAAAAAACGTTTCTGAAATAGCTTATGATGAAAATTTCCAATTTTAACTCAATAATTGGGATCTTGTTTGGGTAGAGGATTGCAATTGTATTGGTCTTTCCAAATATAATTAATTGGCTGATCTCAGAAATTAGTATTTAAATGAAAGATTGTGTTAACTCTTGTAGAGAATTTCAGCAAAATTTGAAGGAATGTGATTTTTTACTTGTTATTTATTTACCTAGATAAAGGTATTAATATTCAGGATTCATGAACTTAATCACTTTACAAAATATTTTCCCAAGTCATAAAAATTATTGTATCAGGATTTAAATGAATAAATATCTTTGATCTCAACATGCTTAGTTTTTCTCAGTCAGTGGTAAAGATTTATTGGCTTTTGGAAGTTATGTTTCATAATAAGACAAGGTTCAATGATGTGATAGAAATTCTGTAACAAGATTGAATCAAGTTAACAGGACAAAACTTAAGACATATGCCAGTGCTTTGTAGAATTTCAATAACCAAAATAAACCTAAAAGTGACATATTCCTGATGACTGTAGATTAACTAAAAAAAAATAGCCGTAGTTAAAAGGCAAGAGAGACTCTGTCAAAACCACCATCTCCTGTATAAAATTGAGTTTCAAAGACAGTCATTGTTTTAAAATCCCTTTGTTCTTTTTGTTAAAATATACAACCCAATTGCTTGGGACTACTGATAGCACCACTGGCTCAGAATTACAGAACCAATGACAAAAGGGAACTGAATTAACACCCAAGATGCAATCATTTGTTTTATAGTACTTCAGTTGTGTGTATTAATTAGGCAGCTTCATGCTGTCAGACTAAGTAACTCTTCCAAATCGGTAAGCCCCACGATGTCATTAGTATCAGCACTCACTTGTAAATAAGCATATTAAAAACAATAATCAATGAAGACTGAAATGAACAAAAGGATATCATATTTGCTTCCATTAACTCTCCTTGAGACATTTTCTGGTCCTCCTTGCTTTAAGCAATTAAGTATATATTTCTCAAATACACATTGCGAGACAAAGCTTCATCCATCAAGAATGCACACAGAAGTCGCATGTGCATTCACAATTTACAAAGCATTGATTTTCATGAATTGCTTTCAAGTGTCTGGTGAGAGTTAATTGTGGAAAATTAGAACTCACGTCTACAACTTCAACCACTGCTGTGTTGCAACTGCAGAATGTGACATCTTTAAGAAGCGCTGCTGGAATTCAGCCAAGGTATTTTGATTCTGAATCCATTGCTACATATTCCACACCATTGAAAAGATCAGGAGCTATAATTTCACAAGGACATACTCACAGCTAAGCTTCCCTTGAACAATGCATCAGGTTGATTTTGGATGTGTATTACTACTCCTTAATGAGGGGTGTGGAGGTGGCATTGCCTAGGCCAGCATCGGTTGCCTACTTTTGATTGCACTTGCAAAGGTAGCCGTGGCCCGAAGCCTTGACCTGCTCCAGTCCATGTGGTGTATGTACACCCACACTGTTGTTTGGAAAGATGTCTAGGTTGAGGTTGTGGGTTTGGAAGTGTTGAATAAAGAAACACATTGAGTTGCTGAAGCACACAGAGTCATAGAGATGTATAGCATGGAAACAGACCCGTCGGTCCAACCCTTCCATGCCAACCAGATATCCCAATCTATGCCCACCTGCCAGCACCCGGCCCATATCCCTCCAAACCCTTCCTATTCATATACCCATCCAAATGTCTCTTAAATGTTGCAATTGTACCAGTCTCCACCACTTCCTCTGGCAGCTCATTCCATACACGTACCACCCTCTGCGTGAAAAGGTTGCCCTTTAGGCCTCTTTTATATCTTTCCCCTTTCACCCTAAACCTATGCCTTCTAGTTCTGGACTCCCCGACCCCAGGGAAAAGACTTTACCTATTTATCCTATCTATGCCCCTCATAATTTTGTAAGCCTCTATAAAGTCACCCTTCAGTCTCCAATGCTCCAGGGAAAACAGCCCCAGCCTGTTCAACCTCTCCCTATAGCTCAAATCTTCCAACTCTGGCAACATCCTTGTAAATCTTTTCTGAACCCTTTCAAGTTTCACAACATCTTTCCGATAGGAAGGTGACCAGAATTGCACGCAATATTCCAACAGTGGCCTAACCAATGTCCTGTACAGCCGTAACATGACCTCCCAACTCCTGTACTCAATACTCTGACCAA
>NC_057731.1:10464993-10477387 GCF_004010195.1 Chiloscyllium plagiosum | reverse complement strand
GTTACTTCTTCAAAAACTCAATCAATTTTGTGAGACATGATTTCCCACGCACAAAGCCATGTTGACTATCCCTAATCAGTCCTTGCCTTTCCAAATACATGTACACCCTGTCCCTCAGGATTCCCTCCAACAACTTGCCCACCACCGAGGTCAGGCTCACCTGCCTATAGTTCCCTGGCTTGTCTTTACCACCCTTCTTAAACAGTGGCACCATGTTAGCCAACCTCCAGTCTTCTGGCAGCTCATCTCTGACTATCAATGATACAAATATCTCAGCAAGAGGCCCAGCAATCACTTCTTTGGCTTCTCACAGAGTTCTGATTAGGTCATGGGGATTTATCCACCTTTACCCTCTTCAAGACATCCAGCACTTCCTCCTCTGTAATCTGGACATTTTGCAAGATGTCACCATCTATTTCCCTACTGTCTATATCTTCCATATCCTTTTCCACAGTAAATACTGATGCAAAATATTCATTTAGTATCTCCCCCATTTTCTGTGGCTCCACACAAAGGCCACCTTGCTCATCTTTGAGGGGCCATATTCTCTGCCTAGTTACCCTTTTGTCCTTAATATATTTGTAAAAACCCTTTGGAGTCTCCTTAATTCTATTTACCAAAGCTATCTCATGTCCCCTTTTTGACCTCCTGATTTCCCTCTTAAGTATACTCCTACCTCCTTTGTACTCTTCTAAGGATTCATTCGATCTATCCTGTCTACACCTGACATATGCTTTCTTCTTTGTCTTAACCAAACCAAACCAGCATTCCCTATACCTACCAGCCTTTCCTTTCATCCTCACAGGAATATACTTTCTCTGGATTCTTGTTATCTCATTTCTGAAGGCTTCCCATTTTCCAGCTGTCCCTTTATCTGCGAACATCTCCCTCCAATCAGCTTTCCAAAGTTCTTGCCTAATACCGTCAAAATTGGCCTTTCTCCAACTTAGAACTTCAACTTTTCAATCTGGTCTATCCTTTTCCATCACGATTTTAAAATGAATAGAATTATGGTTGCTGGCCCCAAAGTGCTCCCAAAGTCACCTGCCCGGCCTTATTTCCCAAGAGTAGGTCAAGTTTTGCACCTTCTCTAGTAGGTACATCCACAAACTGATTTAGAAAATTGTCTTGTATGCACATAAGAAATTCCTGTCCATCTAAACTTTTAACACTATGGCAGTCCCAGTCTATGTTTGGAAAGTTAAAATCCCATACCATAACTACCCAATTGTTCTTACAGATAGCTGAAATCTCCTGACAAGTTTGTTTCTTAATTTCCCTCTGACTATTAGGGGGTCTATTATACAATCCCAATAAGGTGATCATCCATTTCTTATTTCTCAGTTCCATTCAACTAACTTCACTGGATGTATTTCCGGGAATATCTTCCCTCAACACAGCTGTAATGCCACTCCCCCTCCTCTCTTGCTTCCCTTTCTCTCCTTCCTGTAGAATTTGTATCCTGGAACATTAAGCTGCCAGTTCTGCCCATCCCTGAGCCATATTTCTGTAATTGCTATGATATCCCGAGTCCCATATTCCTAACCGTGCCCTGAGTTCATCTGCCTTCCCCGCTAGGCCCCTTGCATTGAAATAAATGCAGTTTAATTTATTCATCCTACCTCGTCCCTGCCTGCCCTGACTGTTTGACTCATTTCTATTCTCAACTGTATACTTCTCTGATCGATCTCTTTCCTCACTATCTTCCTGGGTCCCACCCCCCCACCTTACTAGTTTAAATCCTCCCGAGCAGTTCGAGCAAATTTCCCTGTCAGTATATTAGTTCCCTTCCAATTTAGGTGCAATCCGTCCTTCCTGTACAGGTCACTTCTACCCCAAAAGAGACTCCAATGATCCAAAAATGTGAATCCTTCTCCCATACACCAGCTCCTCAGCCATGCAATCATCTGCTCCACCCTCCTATTCCTGCCCTCACAAGGTCGTAGCACTGGGAGTAATCCAGATATTACTACCCTTGAGGACCTCCTTTTTAAATTTCTACCTAACTCTCTGTAATCTCCCTTCAGAATCTCAAGATATTCCCTTCCTATATCGTTGGCACCAAAGTGGACAATGACCTCTTGCTGGCCCCTCTCCCCCATGAGAACATTTTCTCTGAGACATCCTTGATCTTGGAACCAGGGAAACAACGCACCATTCTGCTTTTTCTCTGCTGGCCACAGAAATGTCTGTCTGTACCTCGGACTACAGAATCCCCGAACACAATTGATCTCTTGGAAGCCGATGTACCCCTCGTTGTGTTAGAGCCAGTCTCAGTACCAGAAACTTGACTGTTCTTGCTACGTTCCCCTGAGAATCCATCACCCCCTACATTTTCCAAAACAGCATACCTGTTTGAAATGGGTATATCCACAAAAGACTCCTGCCCTTGGTGCCTACCTCTCTTACCCTTCCTGGAGTTAACCCATCTGTGTGACTGTATCTGAGACTTTGCCCCCTTCCTTTACCTGCCATCCATCACATACTGTTGCTGTTGCAAATTCCTCATCGCTTCTAGCTGTCTCTCCAACCGAACCATTCGATCTGATAAGATTCGCATCCAACAGCATTTATGGTAGATATAATCCGCAGTAACCCTTAAACTCTCTTTAAACTCCCACATCTGACAAGCAGTACATCTCACTGCATAGGCCATTTTTGCTCCTTCACAATTTACAGAAGCAGAAAATAACAACGTCATATTCCTCTACAAAACACTGCACCAGGTTAAATTAATACTTATGGTTTATATTTTAAGTTTAATCGAGAGACTTATCTCCAAAACACATATAATCAAGAAATAACCCACTGTACTCACTACTGCAGCCTTACTATTGGACAGACTTAAAACAACAATTAACTTATCTGATTCTGTGTTGTTAACTTCGCCAAACAGGTTCCCCCAAGATTAGTTGTGAAATTCACTGTTTGTTAATTTTGCCAGACGCAGTCTGATGTCCAGCGATACATGAATTCAAAAATAGCAAAGGCAGTAACTGTGCAGGTTCTCTCTCTCTCCTGCACTGTCCTCACCATGTGCATCATTTGTCTGTTCTTCTCTCTTTTAAAACTGTTGTTGTTTTGAATTTTTTTTCCCAAAGTTCCAAAACAATGCAACAGGATATAAAACAGTAATCGCTGCTCCTGGAATTCCAGGAAATCACCTCCAACACTTAAAATACTTCAAAAAAAGGAGCCAGAAATTTTTCCCGTCCTCCATCTTGGATTACCCAGAATCCAAATCTTATAGTTGGTACACACTGACACTGCGTATCAATGTTGAAGGAGATGAATGAAGTGTCAGTCAAGCAGTTGGGCAGTGCCAAGCTGCTTGAGTGTTGTTGGATCATTCAGGGAATTGTAAAGTATTCTGTCACACACCTGACTTATGTCTTGTAGTTGGTGGGCTTTGTGGAGTCAGGGGATGAATTACTTAATGCAGAATACCCAGCCTCTAATCTGCTCTGGTAAATATAGTATTTGTGTGGCTGCACATTGTTCAGTTTCCAGTAAACAGTAGCCCCTATGTAGTTTATGGTGAGGTATTTAACAATAGGAATGCCATTAAATGTTAAAGGACGATGGTTAAATTCTCTTCTGTTTAGGATAGTGATTCTCTGAGACTTGTATGGCATAAATGTTATTGTCATTCCTCAGCCCACACCTGAATGCATACCACTCATGTTGCATTTGGACTCGGATGTTTCAGTATCTGAGGAGTTGTGAGTGGTGCTGAACATTCTGCAATCAGCAAACAATCCCATTTCAGACCTTATGATGGAGGAAAGGTATTGAAACATCTGAAGGTGTTTGAGCCAAAGATGCTATTCTGAGGAACACCTGCAGTGATGTGTCCAAGCTGAAATTATTATTCTGCAATAATCAGGACCATATTCCCTTGTGCTAAGTATGAGTCCAAGCATGGGTTTAAAAGTTGCCTTGATGTTAAGTGTAGTCACTCTCGCTTTTCCTCTGGAGTTCAGAATCTTTGTCATGCTTGGATTAAGGCTGTAATGAGCTCATGTGTTGAGATGGCCCTGTCAAAGCTAAACAGAGAATCAGTGAGAAAGTCATTGCTGAGTCAGGTTTTTTTCAACTGTATTGATGATGACACCTTCTATCACGTAACCAATGATAGAGTGTAGATGGAGCTGATTAATTGGCTGAGTTGGATTTGTCTTGCCTTTTGTGGGCAGTTATCTGCCATGTCAGACAGGTACTAACTCAGTACCTGTACTAGCTGTAGGAGCTGTTGTTTTGGTGCAAAGACTTCAGTACTAATGCTGGAATATTGCAGTGTCCATACCTTTAACATATGGCTTTCTATTTCTTGATATCACTTGGAGTGAATGGAAATGGCTAAAGACTGATATCTGATAGTTCAGGAGGAAGCCAAGATGAATCATCCACTTGGCATTTCTGGCTGAAGTTTTTCAATTTTCTATCATTCAGAACTAGATGAGCAGGACTGTAGAGTTCAGATCTGATCCATTAATAGTGGGATTGTTTAGCTCTCACTATTGCATACTATCACACTGTTGGCCATGTTAGCCCTGTGATGTAGCTTTACTAAGTTGAATCTTAATCTTTTAACAATGTCTGGTATTGCTCCTGCACTTTTTTTTGTGCCAGAGTTAATATTGAGCTTGATGGTAATTGGAAAATAGGAGATATATCAGACCAGGTTACAGATTGTGGTTAAAATGTAGTTCTGGTGGTCCAAAGCACTTCGGATTCTGATTGTGGATTTGCTAAACTTATTCAAAAAGTATCCATTTAGAAAAGTGGTAGTACCACAAAGCATCATCAAGGCATGTCAACGAGAGGATAGACCTTTATCTTCACATAGACTAGTGGTCACTCCTGCTGATACTTACTGTCATAGATGGATGCATCTATGATAGGTAGATTGGTGAGAATAACAGTTATTCACTCTTGAATACCTCATGATTTGTCATAGACCTAGTTTCGCAGCTATGACTTTTGGGATTTGACCAATCAATTAGTAATGGAGTTACTGAGTCCTTTAGACTTCAACATCCACCAATCAGAATACATTCTGTACCTTTGCCACCTTTGGTGCTTCTTCCAACTGTAATGATAGTATGGAGTACTGACTCATCAGCTCGGGCGGGGTTGATGATGGTACGATAGATGAAGTCGTCTTGATATTTGACCAGATACCTTGAGACCTATTGGGATCTAAAGTTAATGTTGGTGATTCCCAGCACAATTCCCTCCTGTTGTATATCATTATGCTACCACCCCTTGTGTATTTGCCCTGTTGATGGAATGGAGCATGCCCAGTGATGGTGGTTTAGGGGCACTGTAAGGTTTAATTCCAAGAATGTGATTTATATCAGAAAATTGTTTCACTAGTCTGTAGAGCAACTCTCCCGATTTTGGTACAAGGCCCCAGATGTTAGTAAGCAGAACTTTGAATGGTCAATAAGAGGAATTAAGAAAGCAGAGTATGCTGGCATGTAACAAGATTTATTTTTATGTTTTTGGGATATAAACAATTTTCATACAGCTGCAGACCTAATAACTGGCTGATGGACTGTCAATTTGTCGCACACTTTCCTCTAAGTCAGAAGGTTGTTTGGTGAGTTCCACCCAAGGCATGAGCATAAAATTTTAGGACTGTAGCTTTGTGCAGTACTGAGGCATTGTTTCACTGTCAAAGGGAAGCAGTAGCATGGTTATAATGTCACTGAACTAGGAATGCAGAACACCAGGACCAAAGTTCTGGGAATGAATTTAAATCCCATTATAGCAGATGGTGACATTTCAGTTCATTAAGGTTTGGAATTAAGAGCTAGCCTAATGTTGACCATGTAACCACTGGCAATTGTTGGTTCACTAATAAGGCCATAAGACCTTAGGAGCAGAAATTGGGCCATTCAGCCCGTTGAGTCTGCTCCACCATTCGATCATGCACAAAATACGGAGGTATGGGATTGAGGGCGATTTAGCGGTTTGGATCAGAAATTGGCTATCTGAAAGAAGAGAAAGGGTAGTGTTTGATGGGAAATACTCATCCTGGAGTTCGTTTACTAGTGATGTACTACAAGGATCTGTTTTGGGGCTAGTGCCGTTTCTCATTTTTATAAATGACCTGGACGAGGGCATAAAAGGATTGGTGAGTAAATTTGCGGATGACACTAAGGTCGGTAGAATTGTGGATAGTGACGAACGATGTTGTAGGTTACAGAGGGACATTGATAAGCTGCAGAGCTGGGCTGAGAGATAGCAAATGGAACTTGAGGCGGAAAAGTGTGAGTTGATTCACTTTGGAAGGAGTAACAGGAATGCAGAGTACAGGGCTAATGGTAAGATCCTTGGTAGTGTAGATGAGCAGAGAGATCTTGGTGTCCAGGTACATAGATCCTTGAATGTTGCCACCAAGGTTGATAGGGTTGTTAAGAAGGCATATGGTCTGTTAGCTTTCATTTCTAGAGGGATTGAGTTTCGGAACCATGAGGTAATGCTGCAGCTGTACAAAACTCTGGTGCAGCCGCACTTGGAGTATTACGTATAGTTCTAGTCACTGCATTATAGGAAGGATGTTGAAGCTTTGGGAAGGGTGCAGAGGAGATTTACTAGGATGTTGCCTGGTATGGAGGAAACGTCTTACAAGGAAAGGCTGTGGGACTTGAGGCTGTTTTTGTTAAAGAGAAGAAGGTTGAGAGGTGACTTAATTGAGACATATAAGATAATCAGAGGATTAGATAGGTTGTACAGTGAGAGCCTTTTTCCTCAGATGGCAATGGCTAGCACGAGGGGAACATAGCTTTAAATTGAGGGGTAATAGATATAGGACAGATGTTAGAGGTAGTTTCTTTACTCAAAGAGTAATATGTGTGTGGAACACACTGCCTGCAACAGTAGTAGACTCACCAACTTTAAGGGCTTTAAGTGGTCATTGGGTAGCATATGGACGAGAATGGAATAGTGTAAGTTAGATGGACTTCGGATTGATTTCAGATGTTGGTGCAATATTGAGGGCCAAAAGGCCTGTATTGCACTGTAATGTTCTATGTTCTATAAGTTTTTCAACCCAATTTCCCTTGGCAATCAAGAGCTTATCTATCTCTGTCTTAAATACACTCAATGACCTGGCCTCCACAGCTCTTTGTCACAATATCTGTTAGGGAGGGAAATCTGTTGTTGTTACCTGGTCCAGTCTACATGTGAATCCAGACCACTGTGAAGAGATTGAGCACTTGCGAATAGGCATTAGATAGTGACACAAATGTCCCACAAACGAATCAATAACAAATTCTTTTCGCGAGACATTAAACAAACACACCAATTTCCTTCTCAGATGGTTGTAAAGGTCCTGTGATTTCAGTGAAGTGTAGAGGAGTTATTCCTGGTGCTTTGGCCTATATTTACCTCAATCAACATGGCAAAAGTCACAATATCTGATAATTATCACACATTGCTGTTATGGAGCATGTGTGCAAATTGGTTGCCATGTTTCTACATTACACTAGAAATCTTTCAGAATTAGTTCATTGGAGGTACAGCAGTTTGAGATATCCTGCAGTCATGGAAAGGTATTACAAATAATGTCTTTTGATGAATCTTCATCTGGAACATTGCATTTCTTATTGAGATTGTTAATAGGTGAGTACTGCAGAGGGACTGGTTAATGTTCTGGGGACATGGGTTCAAATCTCTCCATGACAGCTAATGGACTTTAAATGAATGAACATGGTATTGAAAAAATCTAGTGTCGACAATTCCTTCAGGAAAGGAAATCTGCTGCCCTTACCAAATCTGACCAGGTCAACAGAAATATAGTTGACTCAAGTGGTTTCTTAAGCCATTCAATGTCGACATAAAAATAAATGATACCAAATGGAACTAGGTAGCGAAAACAACAATGACACTCCTAGCTCTGTTGTACTGAGGACTTGCCTTCAGTTTCTGACATGGCCACTTGGTTGAATTAACATGCACAGTGTTTGCCAGACAGGTAGCTGGCAAATGCTGCCAGTGTTAAATTGAACTCCTGTGTGCATGCCATGCACAGCACTCTCTTCAAACAGTCTGTCTGTGTGCTTGAAGAGGAACTCCGAACAGCAATAGTGAAAATATGTGGCTCTGAAGCATTAACATGCTGGGTGCTAGTATGTGTAGATGAAGGGTGCCTGTGGCTGGTGTATGTGGTTTGTGCCTTAATTTTTTGCCCGGTGTCCAACAAGGGGTTCATTGAGAACAACTGGTGAGCTGAATGCTCCAGGTACATGCTCTGGTTTTCTTGTGGATTTTTCCCAAAGTTGAGCTTGATCTGGGGAGTTTGGTCAGATGGGACCCTGAATACCAGTGAGGTGAGTTGAAGGGTAACACAACATTTAACAATTAATAGTTGTCAATTGGCACACTGTTTGAAAAAAGCATAAAAGATGTTGCAGGTTGCTCTTAATGAGGAAACAGATCTCTCCATGCTTATCATCCATTTTTGCCACACATCTTATCAAAACTCACATTATTAAGGTCTCTATAATAATCTGCCCATAGGGACAGGTGGAGGAATTCAACCTTCACATCTGTTCCCTGATCCAAACAAATCTACTGACTTTTGTTTGTTCCTTAACTATTAATACTCTTGTCTGATTTTCTTATTAATCTTTAAAGTTTTAGATTTACTTAGCCTCAGCTAAGGAGAGAGAGAAAGAGTTCTCAGTTTCCATTACCTTTTGTTTTGATGAAGAGCTGCTTTCTGATCTCTCTGTATTCTTTTAATAACCCACTTGAGAAAATAATTCATTGTTATCCATTCTTTAAGTGACAATTGTCAATCGCTTTGCCCATGTAGCGTGTCTGCTTCATCCAACAATTTGTTCATTGTACGTTTCCCACAAACTCTGATATGTAGTGACAGGATTATCTGTTTTTGAGATGCTGATGAATGGATAAACATTGGCTAGACACTAGGGATAACTTTGTTCTTAATAGCGCCATGGGATATTTTACTTGCGATATTAGGGGAGGTAATGGCCTTTGTAGTATTATTTATTGGACTGTTTAAGCCAGAGACCCAGGTAATGTTTTGGAAATCCTGGTTTGAATTCTGCTATGGCAGATAATGGCATTGGAATTCAATAGAACAAAAAATTGGATAAAGGGTCTAATGATGACCATGAATCCATTGTCAATTGTTGCAGAAACCCATCTGGTTCACTAATAAGGAGGGAAACTGCCATCCTTACCTGGTCTGACTTACATGTGACTCCAGACCCACAGCAACGCAGTTGATTCTTATCTGCTTTCTGGGTAATTAGGTATGCTGGTCTAGTGAGCACAAATCAATCCTAATTAGAGTTGTGCTACCAAATGGATCAGACCTGATACTGGCTTTTTACTCTGGAACCCACAAGTCAAGGGCAGGCATTGGCACAGTGGTACTGTCACTTGTCTATCCCTAGACGAGTGTTCTGGGAGTGTAAGTTTGAAACCCACCATGGTAGATGGGGAAATTCGAATTTCCCAAGGGTTCTTGTGGTTCTAATGTCCCTATTTCTGGGCCAGGAGGCCTACATTCAAGCCCACCTGATCCAGAGATATGTAACAACAACTCTGAACAGGTGGTTGAGAAAATATCTAGAAACCTCAAGTCCTCTCTGGGCTCTCCATAACAAACTTATTTGTTTCTTTTCTAATGAACCTGTTCAGAGATGATGTTGCATATTTCTGGAGCAGATAAACCTTGAACCCAGGTCTCCTGGGTCAGATGTAGAGACGCTACCATTGTGCCGCAAGAGCCCTCCCAAACTTATTTATGACAGATTTTACTTAAAGGGAAGTAGGTGACTAGTAGCTTTTCAGTTTGTTTGCTGTTAATTTTTACAAAGTCAGTCTTGAACAGATTTGTCTTTAAGTTGTTCCATTTTTAGGAAAGTAGGTAATAATTCATGGCTAATGAATTACTGCAAAACAGTAAGTTATTAGGCCAATAGAGCAGTTAATTGCTACACAATAAGATGTCTTAAGGGGCTTTGATATGAATAACAAATGTGTGTTTTGGTGGCTTTGGTTGAGGATTCTGCAAAGGACATGAAAGATATTTGGAAAACTCCTTGATTGTTCTTAAAGAATTCAGGGCATGGTTTATGCTGAATGGATCCTAATAGGCTGGACTTGCTTTGACACTTCCCTAAAAGATGACAATGACAGCAATATGACAGACCTGGGTATATATGAAAAATACTGACCATAATAATTTTTCATCTCTTTTTAAAAACATTCAAAAATTAGCCTTAATGTTCACTGATGATTCTTGTATTAATCAGGGTGATTAAAAACCTAAGATTCAAGAATGGGGTTGGAGATTGTATTAATTCAAAAAGCAGCATCAAATGTTTTGAAAACCGAAATTACAGATACAGCCATAGAGACTTTATATATCTATATATATGTATATAATATATATGTAACAAACCAAATGCTAAGATTTGTTCAAGGTGAAAAATTATGATGCTGGAAAGCCTCAAGACAAGTAATAATGCAGTAGCACAAGTTATGGGAGGCATTGGTCAGACCTGACTCACTCTTATATTGTCAACTGTGGTCAGTTCACTTATATTATTACATTTTTTGGATTATTTATACATCTTATTTCAACAGTTTTCTTTTTATGTGCGATATTCCACTGAGTGATTGCTATCTCATTAATGTGGTAGTCTGAGTCAGGCACAGTTGGCTAGAGTTAATCACCACCATATCACAATTACAGTTCAGATGGGATTATTTACCTTAGAACTGTTGATATTTGAGAATATGTCAAATCCAAAAAAACACTAAAATTGGTTAAATCTGTTTTGTCGGTTGAATGCCAAGCTATTTTTAGCAATGTTGGCAGGAGGAGTGTGATTTTTGAACCGTCAGTCATTTGTTTCTCACTTGTTAAATGGGTGACTGATGGATGAAAATTTATCTACGACCTGATGTGGATTGTAGCTTCTCTTCAAAAAGTTTATTTGAATCAAGCACTATTATAATATATCTTTACCAGCTGTAGAAGCATTCTATCTTGACAGGTGGAATCTTATAGAGATTAAGTGACATGGGGTATGGTGATATGATTTTCTGGAACAATTTGTTGAGGAACTAACTGGAGAACAGGCCATCCTAGACTGGATATTATGCAATGAGAAAGGAATAAATGATAATATAGATGTGACAGACCCCTTGGGAATGAGTGGCATTAAATTTTTAATCAAGGTGGAAAGCGAGGTCATTGATTCCGAGACTAGAGTCCTGAATCTTAAGAAGGTAAATAAATGATATGAGTTGGCTGTGATGGTTTGGAAAATGTTACTGAAAGGAATGACAGTTGATAGGCAATGACATACATGCAAATTATGAATGGGTGAACTACAAAAAATGTTTTAGTCTGGTGCAACAGTGCAAAGAAAACAGTGACCAAACCATGGCTTAAAAGGGAATTTAGAAATAGTATTAGATGCATCAAAGAGGCATGCAAATTGGCAAGAAAAATAATAGACTTGAGGATTGGGAACAGTTTATAAGTCAACAAAGGAGGACCAAGGAATTGATTAAGAAGGGGAACATAGAGTATGAGACTAAGCTTGTGAGAAACATAAAAATTGGCTGTAAAAGTTTCTATAAATATGTAAAATGAAAATGATTAGTCAGATATGGAGGAATTTATAATAGAGAACAAAGAAAGAGCCGATGAACTAAATTTATACCTCACTCTGTTATCATCAAAGGACGACCAATATATTAGATCAGAAATGATGGGGAGCACAGGGTTTAGTGAGAGGGAGGAGCTGAAGCAAATCTGTATAAGGAATTGATAGGATTGAAGGCTGATAAATCCTGATCAACTACATCCCACAATAGGATGTGGTCCTAGAGATTGTGGCGGCATTGGTGGTCAGCTTTCAAGATTCTTTAGACTCTGGAACAATTCCTACAGCTTGGACGGCAATTTCTGTAACCCCACTATTTAAAATGGGAGGTAAGAGAAAACCAGGGTTTATAGACATTTATATAGTTCTGTTCGCCAAGCTGGAAGTTTTTGTTGCAAACGTTTCGTCCCCTGGCTAGGCGACATCATCAGTGCTTGGGAGCCTCCTGCGAAGCGCTTCTTTGATGTTTCCTCCGGTGTTTATAGTGGTCTGTCCCTGCCGCTTCCGGTTGTCAGTTTCAGCTGTCCGCTGTAGTGGTTGGTATATTGGGTCCAGGTCGATGTATTTGTTGATGGAGTTTGTGGATGAATGCCATGCCTCTAGGAATTCCCTGGCTGTTCTCTGTCTGGCTTGCCCTACGATAGTAGTGTTGTCCCAGTCGAATTCATGTTGCTTGTTGTCTGCGTGTGTGGCTACTAAGGATAGCTGGTCGTGTCGTTCCGTGGCTA
>NC_057731.1:10448454-10464077 GCF_004010195.1 Chiloscyllium plagiosum | reverse complement strand
AAAGAGGGAGTTTGACCCCACCCCACAGCTCACCAATAGGATAAATAACACACTAAGGAATCTACAAAAAAACGGACAGATAACCAGAGCTGACCTACAAAGAATGAAACCGGAAAGCAACAACACCCCCAGATTCTATGGAGAATGTATAGTGTTGTTGTCAATGACAGTAATGCCATTTAGTGTCATAGGGACTTGAGTAGATCCACCCGTGCTTGAAAAGGTGATTCCCTGCCACTAGTATGGTATGGATGTTGCTTGCCACTTCGCAAGCCTGATTGTTGTCCAAGGTTTTTTTATATATGAACACAAACTACCTTTACCTGAAGAGTCACAAACATTGTGTGTGGTCATCAGTAAGCATCATATTTCTGATGGAACATAGCTTTTTGGTGTAAGAGCTGAAGATGCTTGGGCTTGGGACACTGCCCTGCTGCTGCAGCAATGTTCCAGTTCTGAGGTGATTCGTCTGGAAACACCACTATGCTATCACAATGCTCCATTTGTGGTTGGCATAATTCCAATTTGGACAGTTTTCTCCCTATTCTAATTTGATTTTGCTAGATTTTCCTGATGTAGCACTTTGTCAAGTGTTTTCTGAATGTCATGGAGGTTGATTCTCACTGTTACCTTCTTCATAATAGTTTAAGGATAGGCAAAAACATGCTTACGTAGCCAGCAAATCTCTCATTCCGTTGGATTAAAATAAAACACTTCGTCAGTTGAACCCTTTTTGTTTCTGTTTGGAGAAAGACTGAAATCAATTCAGCAGGCAGGTGGAGCCAAAACTGAGCATTGAGTAGGCTGTTTATGTCGAAGCCACTCCTTGATAGCAGAGTCGATGACATCCTTCACCATTTTGTTGATGGTTTGAATGGAATGAATTTGTCCTACCATTTGAGGACAGCGAACGCCATATTGCCAAGTAGATTTCAGTGCTGGGACAGGTTGATTAGGAATTAGAGTATCCTTTAATTGCAACTGATTATGGAGCACCTATCTTCAGTACTATTCCTAGGATGTTGACCGGTCCCATAAACATTTCTGTATCCAATGATTTCACCTTTTACATTTCGCATGAAAGAATTGAATTGGCGAAAGCCTGGTATCCATGACATGGGGACCTTGAGGAGATCGAGATGGCTCAACCACTCAGCATTTCTGACTGAAGTTGGTTGCGCATGCTCCTGCCTAATTTTTTATATTGATGTGCCAGGCTCTGCCTTTGTTCAAAGATGGGAAAATTTGTGCAGTTTCAAACCATTATCCATGGTTGTTTTAATTATTGATTCCTCGGCGCACATGGATGTGGCAAAATTTCAGAACTTTGACCTGATCAGTTGGTTGTGGGATCACTTAGCTCTGTCTGTCAAATGGTGTATCTGCTTTTAATATCTAAACAGTCATTTTTTTGGTACTTTTTCTTTTACTGAATGTCAGGTATTCTGCTTCCCTCTAAGTTAAACCAGGGTTGCTTGTTGGTGTCCACAGGGCACAGCACATGCCGGGTAATGAGATTACAGGTTGTTGATAACCATTATTTAGAACTGAGTTGTGTAACCTGACTGTATGCCTCCTTTCTACAGTTATGTTCATGCCTTGGTGCCCTGGCAGAGGGAACACACTGTGCCTGCCAATACTCTAACCTTTTAGAGACTGTTGGGCACCTTTTGATGCATTATTTTCCCCACCTATATATATACACACACACACACTCTTCTTTGGTTAGATCCTCTTCCCTTGCTTTTATTCTTGCCCTGGTGACCTTGTTTTCACTTAAGAATGAACAGTAGATTTAAAGTGTCTAAGATCTGATAGTGAACATAGGAAACCCATGTTTCCTCTCATGGGCCAGTCCAGAAGCAGAAAATACTTCTTTTGAGGTTAGAAGCCATCCTTTTTGGGCAAAGATGAGAGGTAACTTAGTTTTTTTTGGTCCAAGGTGGTGGTGAAATAAGAGGAGTGCATGCAGGCTCTTGGCCCGGGGCCTATCCACTCCCACCTGCTTTCCTTCTTTGTTTTACTTTTGCTTCTGTTCTTTTGTTTTGCTTTATTTTCTCTTTTTCTTTTGGTGTTTCTTAACCTTCTTTTCTGTGGTGTGTGTTGGTCTGCAGAACCCATGTGGTAGTGAAAGCAGGCAGCATGTAGAGTAATAGACATAGCTTATCCTGGCGATAGGAAGGTGGCAGCTGTGAGTGTGAACTCCCAGTGTTTGGAGGCAATGCCAGTGAATGCATTGTCTTGCCATTCAGGACCTACAGCAACAGTAGCGAGGTTGTTCTCCTTGTGTATGAGGCTGATGGCAGTGGTAAACGAGTGTGTTCTCATGGTGACTCAGCAGCAAAGCTCATCCACGTCCGAGGATGCTGAACTGGCAAAGTGACATCTGCAGTGAAAGTGGGACTTGTGGACCAGCAGTGACCCGGCCAGGCAGTGGATCCAGGAACTCTGTTGTGGGGTGAGTGTGGCTTCAGCAGTGTTGATGAAGTGGGTCCAGCGGTGAAGAGGTGGCACTGAAAGTTTGAAAGACTGATATTCTGAGCATCGTTATTTTTCTATGTTCTATACTACTGGACTATTTATTTCTTTCCTATTTTTTTTTGTTCCCTAAGAGTTTGATTTGAAGTGTTTGTACCTTGGTACCTTTGTACTCAAGATGGTGCTGTAATGCAGTTACTGTAACCTTGTCACTGTACTCATTTGAGTACATGTGACAGTAAAGCGAATTCAATTCAATTATTCTGGTGGGTGAACTCTCTGCCTCAGAAAGATGGTCAAGACAGGATCGTTGAATATTTTTATGGCAGTGGTAGGTAGATTCTCAGAGGGGAGTTTGTAACAGAAAGAAATCCCAGATCTTTTCTGAACAGCAGAGTAAGCTTTTCGACCAAAACTGCCTTTGTAGGACTATGTGACTGTCACACCTACTTGTATCATATCGTTGCATCTGCGATGAATAGATTTTTTTTTGTTCTTCGCTTGCTACAAGTCTGGTCTGACAGCTATGCCTTTCACGACTCAGCCAGCTTGGCTCGTAGTAATACTATTGAACTACATTCTGACCTTAAAGCTGTTCAGAGCTGAAAATGTGTTGCTGGAAAAGTGCAGCAGGTCAGGCAGCATCCAAGAAGAAGCTCTCTTCCTTGATCTCCAGCATCTGCAGTCCTTACTTTCTCCTTGAAGCTGTTCAGCCAGAGTACCATCTGGCCCTTTCCACCCTCAGTGCTCCAAATGATTTTCAAACTGAAGAGCACAGATCCACCCACTTAGCGATATCTGTAGGTAATAATCATTTTTAAGGTTTTCTTGCCTATATTGAATCTTATTTCATTAGGTTTAACAGGCTCCAAAGTTGATAATGAGCTTCCCAAAGCTGCTGCACCCAGATCATATAGGATTGTGTATCCATCTCTGGCCAGCGAGTCCTGTTAGTAAGACTGGACATAATCAGGGATGGGGTGTGGTGCTGGAAAAACACAGCAGATCAGGTGGCATCCGAGGAGCAGGCAAATCGGGCAGGATGCTGCCTGACCTTCCATGCTTTCCAGCATCACACTCTCGACTCTGATCTCCAGCATCTGCAGTCCTCCCTTTCTCATTATCAGGGATGGTAATGAAGAAACTTGTAACATTGACTGAAATTATAAAGCTCCTGAGAATGATTGCAATGGGCTGGACATGATTTGTCTGTGCTTTCCCAATCTTCGCTTAATCGCCAGAAATTAGCTTGGCAGAAGGGGCAGTTTTGGTTGATTCAGGCTTTGTGTCTGAGCTCAATGCTTTGAGTGGTATTGTGCAACCAACTTAGATCAAGGACAAATTCTTATGGTTAACTTGCTATTTTTGACTCACCTGTTTAGAATAGAATAAATAAATTTAAAACCTGAATCTCAAGCAATGCTAAATGGGAATATTAGTGTTTTAAAATACTTAACACATTGCATTGAAATCTTAAGGGTTTCATTTTAAAGTACGTTACCACTGGAAAGCATAGCTCAACATCTTTGAAATTCAATTTTTTTGGAGCAGGTTTTCAACCCTGTTTTGATGATTTTCTCTTTTAATTATATACTGCCGATAACAGTTGTCCTACTTTATATCCATTTGTTTAACCACTATTGATCTGTGAACCATGATGGTGATTGTCACTAGCCTACTTTATTGTCACATCAGCAGATCCACATATTTACTCAGGTAATGGTCTACTGTATATCCATACTTCATGTTAATGGAAAGGTATGGTAGGTGTGCAGTTGATGTCAAATTTGACATGGGAAGCTTGAGTCAACCCTCGAAGATTTTAAACCCAATATGATCTTGTCCTCCATATTTAAGTATCTATCTATTATCAGGATTTTTGCCTGGCACAAACTTTAGGGTAATTTAAAGGGCTCAGCTGAATGGATATAACTAAGAAATCATTAAAATTGCTTTTGAAGGTTTGGTATTATTGTCAAATTCCCTTGACTACGACTTGAGGAGTTTGCAGATGCATTTACTTGCATTCCCTCTTTTTTTTTGTTAAGGAATTGAATAATAAGCCTAATTTAGCTGAACACCATGGGAATGCAATATAGAATCTGGAATTCTTACGAAATGGTTAAAGGACAGAGAATGCTGGTATAAATACCTTTAAGAACTCTGGAGAATTGGTGAGTGATGCTCAATGGTTGAGTCTCCTTTCTTTCTCAATTACATGTATACACTAATGGTGTGGTTTTGGACACCGACTGAGAGTTTAATTTGTGAATGACATGAAGGCAGGCAATGTATTAAAATAGAATGTAGTCAAGGTTTGGAGGATGTATTTTGATCACACAAGTAAACAGCCAAGATGAAAATTCACTCTTATGTACAATTTAACATAATAGATTAAAATACAAAAACAATAATTAGATAAGGTTTTACCTGATGACTCAAAGTCCTGTCAGATTACATATTGAGATTACCACCTGCGATGCATTTTACAAAAATGAATATTTAGCCAGAACAATGAAATATATGCTTATGGAGGTTAGGCTTAAGCTGCACAGTGTACCATTCATCCAACAATTGCGACTTGTATAAATGCATGCTCCATTGTCTATATGGGGAGAAAATTGAAAGGAATGCTCCCATGCTTTTCCAACATGTGGGAGCATGCACTGTTTAAGATCATGGCAAACCACATGTGTAGACTAAATGGGATTGAGATTATTGCAAAAGGAGAGATTGACCAAGCTGGGGAAGAGTGAGATGAGAACTGAGGCCAAGAAAGGTGAATCTGGCATGCACACAGCTCAACCAAATCATAAATGGCGTGGCAACAATTGTTGATGGAGCTCTTGTTGGACTTTGGTACTGTCCCTCCATCTGAGCCAGGAGACCAATTTCAAGTCCCACCTGATGTGGAGACATGCCCTTAACATCTCTGAACATGTTGATTTGTAAAATATATAACAAATGTTTTAGGGATATTTGACTGATTGAAAAGAGAACTCTGGGAAAACTGGTAACAATTGTTTTTATTTCATACGGAATTAGAATTTGCTCAGAAATCTGGAGTTCTGAATCTAATGATGAAACCATGAAACTAAGGAAAGAAGATTTAACACAAGTCAAACCTCATTGAGTTACAAAAAATCGTCAAGCTTTATGCAGATAACAATTGCATATTACAATTCCCACACTTCAGAATCCATGTGTCCTATGTTATGTTTACCGACAAAGAGCATGGGAAACATTGTCTGTTCCTCACATAAGATCTTTTGACAGTTACTGACCTTGATTGTCTAGATGCCTTAGTACAAGCTTGGCTTATTACTGACTACTTGGTTAAAGGTTTAGCCCTGAAGTAACTTAACCTCTTCACAACTATAGGAGTTTGACCATGAGGTAGTCAATAGGTTTGCACGAGTAGTTGGAGGAAGCATTCCTGTTCTCGCTGATCCATAAGCAGCACCATAAAGGTATAAAATGCTGATTTGGAGATTATTAAAATGCAGACAGTTTTGGTGAGGTGAAAGACTTTTTACTTGACTTTTCCGTACTTACCTACTTGCATTAGTGTATGAAGCTATACTTAGTTTGTGGATGTGAGATAGAAGGAAATGCAAATATAAATAACATAATCTTTCTCATACACTGGCAAGTATCCTTGAAATGACAAGGGTGGTGAGGGCTCATAAGCAGTGCTATGAAGGTATTTATCTGGTGGAACCAGCTGTTCTCGTGTTCCTTCAGTTGCCAGGTTTCTTGGCATGGGAAACACAGATCCCAGTCTGTAATTCTTAAACAGGTGAAATATGAAGCATACAGCTAACTTCCAGAGAACAGGTTAGTCAAATACTCCCATCTAGCCTCCACCAAAATTAAACACAAGAAATTGAAACCTGGTATGGACTGGATTTTCCATTTTTGAAATTTTAGTCACTGCCTCCTCAGAAGACTAAATTGCAGACCCCCCCTCAATCGCCTTTTCGTGTGTGTTTGAGGAAGTTTTTAGTCTATAGAAAACAGGTGGCGGTGGAACCTTCAGTGAATATACAAAATTAAAATAATTTCATAAGGCAGATACTGAATGTTACTTTTAGGCAAGAAATAATAGAATCCAAGTACTTTAAAGGTAAAGTCAATAAAAGATTAACAGAATTTATTTGTCAAAGGAAATGGCTGTCAAAAATAATCTCTCAAGCCAATTAATAAACTGCTGATTTGAGGATTATAAAAATGCAGACAGTTTTGGTAAGGTGAAAGGCTTTTTACTTGACTTTTCCTTACTTACCTATTTGCATTAGTGTATGAAGCTATACTTAGTTTGTGGATGTGGGATAGAAGGACATGCAAATATAAATGACGTAATCTTTCTCGTACACTGGCAAGAATGCATTAAATGATAAGGGTGGTGAGGGCTCAGTTTTCTTTCTGGAAGAGCCAGAAGATCTGAAGCTCAGGGCTCAAAGTGGGAGGCAACTCAATTTTGGGGACAGAAATACCCTGGGCAGGTATTTATCCAGCAATGGCCACTGATGAGGGTGCTACACCAGGGAGAGGATGGCTCGATGAGGAGGTGCCCTTCAAAGTTGTTGGCTTTGCTAGAGAGAAGCCATTGCTGTGACTTTGGGCTTTAGTTATCAGCAATGTAGGGAGGGGTTTTGAGGGAATGGGTAGATGATGTGTAGATTGGGTAGGGGGTGAGTGCATTATTGCTGCTTGGGGGTCTCACTATGGATCATGAGGAAACCATCAAAGATGTTGCCCTCTTTTGAACCCACAGAGAGGCTGCTGATATTCTCTCTTTGTCTGCTCCATCTGTGGCAAATGCCTTTTGGGGATGGGGCTAGCACCTATAGACCAGTCAAGTAGCTGAATTGACTGTCCAGTGAGTGGTCTGGCTACTAAGCTTCCATCGTGATGGGACGATGTTGTGCTCCCATCCCAGCACTTTCCCTATCGTTGTGTTGCAAGACCTCCTGCCTCAATTGAGCTGGAAAACTCAGCCCTGCGATTTTGGTTCTTTTGTGCAATTATTTCAAAGTTGGATGATGTAGGAGTGAGATAGGAATGTTGTATAATAGTGTAATGGTCTGAAAGGATCGACACTGAGGAATGCCTTGAGCACCAAACACTCTGTTGTCATATGGACATGGTGGGACAACATCTGAGAAACTTAGAGGAGTAAGTATGACTAGTAATTTCTCCCCATTGATTAGATTAGATTACTTTAGATTAGATTACATTACAGTGTGGAAACTGGCCCTTCGGCCCAACAAGTCCACACCGACCCGCCGAAGCGCAACCCACCCATACCCTTACATTTACCCCTTACCTAACACTACGGGCAATTTAGCATGGCCAATTCACCTGGCCTGCATATCTTTGGACTGTGGGAGGAAACCGGAGCACCCGGAGGAAACCCACACAGACACGGGGAGAACGTGCAAACTCCACACAGTCAGTCGCCTGAGGCAGGAATTGAACCCAGGTCTCTGGCGCTGTGAGGCAGCAGTGCTAACCACTGTGCCATCGTGCCGCCCCTAATTGTATTGTTAGAGACAATACAATTTGTACTGAATTGCTGATGTGCAACAGCTATATCTCATTTGAGACAGGAGCTTCTTATCACTCGACTCGTAAGTGGTTTTTGTTAGGCACATCAAATCAAATAGACACTGTCGATCCCTCTGCCTAAAGGAGCATAGTAGCTGCAAACCTACATAGTGGTGTGTAATAGTGTAAACAGCTTCCTATGACAGAGTGGTCCTTCATGAGGATTCTCCAGATAACACAACTTTGTAGTTGGCCTTTTCTTGCTGCTGAGTAACGAAATGAAGTAAAGAGCTCGTGTTACCAGTTCTCATTATTATTACATTTAAATTCTCTGTTAAAAAGCACAAGTCTCTGAATATTAGGCCAGGACTTTAAAAAATAGTTTGTGTGATGTCATTCTTTAGTTTTCTACAAAAACGTGGCAAATATTCTAGCCCTGGAGGAAAATAGAATGTGCAAGCAAGAACTTAAAAAGGAAATTAGGAGAGCAGAGAGGCGTTATGAAAATATAATGGGAGGTAAAATAAAGAAAAATCCTCATCAATTTTACAAATCAATCTTAAAGGTAAAAGGATAACAGGGTCCATAAGGGCCAGTGATAATTTGTGCATGGAACCTGAGGGCATATGTAGAGTTCTAAATGAATGCTTCATATTGGTACTTACTAATAAGAGGGACAATGTTGGTATAGAAATCAGATAGAAGGTCTGTGGAACAATTAAAGAAATTAGCGTTGACTGGAAGTTTTTGGTTTGCCAGACTTAAAAATAGTTAATTATCTGGGCCCAGCTGAAATGTATCCCAGCACGTTGAGTAAGGTGAGGGAGGAAATGGGGCAATGACAATTTTTGATTTATTGCTGCCACCTGTACAGTGCAAACTGTTTTGTGTAATATACAGGCAGATCATACCATAACAAAGTGCTGAATACAGTATTACAGCTACAGAGGAGATGCAGAGAGAGAGATTGGAATTAACATTTGAGACGTCAGTTCAAAAGTCTGATAACAGGGGGGAAGAAGCTGTTCTTGAATGTATTCATACGTGATTCAAACTTTTATATCTTCTATCCGAGAGAAGAGGGTGTAACCAGTGTGGAAGGGGTCTTTGATTTTGTTTGCTTTCCTGAGGTAGCAGAAAATAAAGATGGAGTCATGGAGTTATAGAGATGTACAGCATGGAAACATACCCTTTGGTCCAACTCATCCATGCCAACTAGATGTCCTAAATTAATCTCGTCCCATTTGCCAGCACTTGGCCCATATCCCTGTAAACCCTTCCTATTCATATACCCATCCAGATGCCTTTTAAATGTTGCAATTGTACTACCCTCCACCACTTCCTCTGTCAGTTCATTCCATACACGCACCATCCTTTGTGTGAAATATTTGCCCCTTTGGTCCCTTTTAAATTTTTCTCCTCTCACCCTAAACTTATGCCCTCTAGATTTGGACTTCCCCTACCCATGGATAAGACCTTGTCTATTTACCCTATCCATTCCCCTCATGCTTTTATAAACTTCTGTAAAGTCACCCCTCAGCTGGAAAGCTGGTTTGCATTACGGACTGGGATATCTTCATGATACTCTATAGTTTCTTACGGTCTTGGGAAGAGCAGTTGCTATACTATGCTGTGGTGCATCCAGCCAGGATGCTTTCTATAAACGTTAGTAAGAGTCCTTGTGTACATACCAATTTTCCTAAGGAAGTTGAGACGTTGTTATACTTTCTTGACCACTGTGTTGACAAGTGTGGACCAGGATAGGTTGTTAATGATCATCACTCCCAGGAACTTGAAGCTCTTGACCATCTCCACCTCAGCACCAGAGATGCAGGTGGACATATCCTCCATTCTGATTCCTGAAGTCAATGACCAGCTCCTTCATTTTTCTGACATTGATGGAGGGATTGTTTCTTTTACAGCATCCTACAATGCACTCCATCTCTTTCTTATATTCTGTCACACTGTTGTGTGAGGTCTGACCTACAATGATTGTGTTGCCAGCAAACATGCAAGTGGAGTTGGGCTGGAATTTGGCCATAAATGAGTGAGTGTATAAGGGACATGATAAGGAACTGAGTATGTATGAGGATTATGGTGTTGTCACCTATTCTTACTAATTGCATTCTATGGGTCAGGAAGTCAAAGATCTGGATACAGAGGGGGAGCTGAGACCTAGGTCTCTGAGTTTAGGGATGGGTTTGTTTGGAATTATGATGTTGATGGTGGCATTCTAATCAAAAATGTAGGAGCCTGACATAGGTATCCTTGTTATCCAGATGTTCCAGGGATGAGTGTAGGACCAGGGAGTTTCCATCTGCTATGGACCTGTTGTGCCAATAAGCAGATTCTAAATGATCAAAGCAATTTGGTAGGCTTGGAGTCCATGTGAGGCATGATTAACCTCTCAAAGCACTTCATAACTATGGAGGTCAGAGTCACCTGACAGTGATTATTGAGGCATGCTGCATGATTTTTCTTTGGCACTGGGTTGACGGAGATCTTTTTGAAGTGAGTGGGGAGTTCAGATCATAGTAAGGAGGGATCAATGATGTCAACGAATACTTTCGCCAGCTGGTCTGCACAGCATCTGGACCAGTCGTTTTCTGTGGGTTCACTCTCAAGAAAGCTGATCTAATGACTGCGGCGTTAACTGTGGGTAAAGATGCATCTGAGGCTGTTGAAATAGGTGACATCATCTCACTGACCTTCTGTTCAAAGCAAACATAAAATGCATTGAGCTTCTTGGTGAGGGATGTACTTTTGCTCACGATTCTGTTCGATTTTGCTTTGTAGCTTGTTATGTCGTAGAATTCTTCTTTGGCAGTCCTCCAGCCATCTGGTCAATGTAGTATCATTATTCAAAAGGGAAAAAAAGCATAAACCAGTCAACTACAGGCCAGTCAGTCTAATTTCAGTAGTGGGGTAACAATAGAAGCAATTCTGAGGGACAATTCGTCTGCACTTGCATAGGCAGGGATTAATCAAGAAAAGTGATTTTAAGGGGTGGTCATGTCTTACAGGATGATTGAATGTCACAAAGAAGCTACCAGGTATGTAGATGAGGGCAATGCATTCAACATAGTCTAGCAAAACCTTGCTGAAGTCCACCTAAGATTCCACGTGGGAGACTGATTGTGAAGGTAAGAGCCCATTTAATGCAAGGGAAATTGGCAATTTGGATCCAGAAGTTGCTGAGTAGCAGGAAGCAGAGTAGGATGGTTGATGGGCATTTTATATATATATATACTTGAATGTAGGACGATTGACCAGTGAGTTTGCAAATGATATGAAGATTGGTGGTGGGGGACAGTTAAACAGTAAGGAGAATAGCCTTGCATTACAGAAGGACATAGACTGATTAGTGGCAAATGGAATTCAGTCCAGAAAAGTATGAAGTGATGCACTTAGGCAGGACAAACAAGGCAATGGAATACATGATGAATGTTAGGGCCCTGATGAGCATCTGTTATCAGAGGGCACATTGTGTCCATTTCCAACAGCCATTAAGGTATCAGGACAGGTAAATTGGTTAAGAAGGCTTATGAGATACTTGCCTTTACTATCTGAGTCATAGAGTTAAAGAATAGAAGGTTATGCTCGAATTGTGTAAAATATTGGTTAGGCCACAGCTAAAGTATTGAATACTGTTCTGGAATCCACATGATAGAGATATGACTTCACTGGTGAGGTTGTAGAGAATTACCAGGATGGTGGCTGGGCTGGAGAGCTTTACTTGTGAAGAAAGACTGGGATTGTTCCCTTTTGAGTAAAGAGGACTTGGGTGGCATGTGAAATGGGGGGTAATGATTGCAGTGTATAATATTTAACAGGATTGATAGGGTAGACAGGATGGAACTTTCCCTCTTGGTAGAAGGATCATTTTCCAGGGCAATAGAGTTTATTAAGGTAAGTGGCAGGAGGTTTAGAGAATATATGAGGAAAGATCCTTTTCTGTCAGAGGGTAGTGGGAATTTGGAACTCATTGACTGTAAGGGTCATGGAAGCAGAAACCCTCATAATATTAAAGAAGTGTTTAGATGTGCACTGTGGGCCAAGTCCTGGAAAATTGGATAAGAAGGGTTTTTGATCAGTGAAGATTCAATGAGCCAAAAAGCCTTTTTCTGAGCTGTAGACCAGGGCTTTTGCCCAAAACATCAATTTTCCTGCTCTTCAAATGCTGCCTGACCTGCTGTGCTTTTCCAGCACCACTCTAATCTAGACTCTGATTTCCAGCATCTGCAGTCCTCACTTTTGCCTATATCTCCATACCTTAAGGGCTTCCTGGACATCTCTTATGAACAGGACAGGTATCCTCATTGGTCAAATAATGGAATATGTGAGTCAGAAATTTCTATATGCACTTAATTCAGTATGATGTATTTAAAATCATTGAAGTATAAATGAAATTGTTAGTGATAAACAGCGTAGTACAAGTCCTAAAAGAATTTATAACATATCAAAGAGAAAGAAATTAAATCTAACAAGCAGGCAAACACAATCAAATCATTATATATTTTATTTAACTAGTGTTCAGGTAGTAAAGATGAAAATTGTGATAGGGTCATTAAAATTAACAAGGGAAATTGATAGCACTTCCATCTCAATCAGCTGCCTACATTGTAAGCAAAATAATTTACTTTTATAAGTAGCCAATTTGAATTTATAAATTTAACAGGTTGCACTGGCTTTGAGCTGGAAAGTTAGATGCAGTGGTTGGGACTTTTTTCAGGTTGAGTGAGATCTTTGGTGGTGAAAGTGCCACCCGCTAAGAGCCATGGATTAATCTGATCCAGCAGCTCTTCATTGCTGCTAGTAGGGTCAATGCCTACTCCTGGTGCAGGGTCCACAGGCAAATGAATGGGAGTTGAGGAGTGTCATAGTGAGGGAGAACAGTTTGGAAGGAAAGCAGATTTCAATGATGATCCCTCTACCCGATGTAGTGTCTGTCTCTCAATTTCCAACTTGTTATGTGTGTGGGAGAGTTGTAGGACTCTCAATCAATGCTTGAGTCACCAATAATGGATCATAATTGGCTAATTGATGTTCTGCCAATAGCAATCAGTAGTTCTATGTCAGCCGTTCTGCTCTCTAGGGGAGATTTCTCCAGTGCTGAGAGACTGATGCTACAGCACTCCCAGCTGCCACAGTTCCTGCTGAGGAGGGTTGCAAAAATCCAATCCAATATTGCTTGACAGCAGTTTGATTGAATTGCTAGCCTTAGATTATATGTTGTAATCCACACATGCCACATAATATGTAACGTTTAATATATTTGATGTCAAATTTCTATTTCAGTTTTCCTTTTGAAATAGCTTTGTTTAATCCAAAGGCTGTCATGTCTATTCTACAAGCATGTACAGGGATTAAATTGAATGAAACCCAAAATTGAACATGGATATCACAATGCACAGTTAATCTGCTCCTGTTCATTGCATTTCAGGCAACATAAAAGAACAGTTGGCACAAACCTAAAAGGATTGCTACTTGCACATTCTTTATTGGCTGCATACATTACAGCTGAAAAAGTGTTGCTGGAAAAGCGCAGCAGGTCAGGCAGCATCCAAGGAGCAGGAGAATTGACGTTTCGGGCATGAGCCCTTCTTCAGGAATTCATTACAGGACTTTGATGTTGCACAACTTAAACACAACATCTCATGTTCTTTCATAGGATTCAATTTTCATTGGCACACCCAATAGTTTTTGCTTATCTCCTAACTGTTTTTGGGAAGGTTGTGGTGAGCTGTCACCCTCAACTGCTACAGCCTATGTGGGATAGATGCACCAGAGTGCTGTCAGGAAAGGAGTTTCAGCATTTTGAATCAATGACAGTGAAAGAAAGGACATAGATTTTCAAGTCAGGGTGAAGCGTGATCTGGAAAGAAATTTGAGTGATTAGCCAAGTTAAATTTGACCTGCTGCTTTTTTTCTCTTAAAGAGAGATGCATTATGACTGTAAAGAATTAGTGACCATCCTTCTGCAAAGTCAGTCACCACTGAGAAACCCTACAGAATGCCTGGACATGTGAGAGAGTAAGCAAAACCTTTTATGATGATGTATCAAGCTCTTCAGTGTGAGACATTTGAAAGATGGGGAGAAATTCTGCAGCCATGGGACCCTGGGCAGTGCAGGTGGTGAGAGTGGAATGAAGCCATCCAAATACACATCCTCAGGAGGAGGGAGTAATAATAGATGTTCATTCCAGGCACATACCATGGATGGAGTGCAGCAAGAAATTTAACAGTCTATCTCGATGAATTTGATTTTCAAATGCAATGAGACAGGCAGGGGAACACAAGACAGACTTTGAGAGTATAGAAAAGTCATTTTGTTTTATGTGTTTTGAAATAAGTGATTTTGAGATGTTTGTTTTCTGCTTTGTTGATTTAGGCATTGTCAAGAACAAAGCAGCGTGATTTGTGATACTTTACCAGGTGACCACTGCAGGCATTTTGTGGTATTTGCCAGCTCTACCAGTATGTGGTGCTATGTAAGCAGTGTTTCAAGTAGTGTGCCACAATCAACTCCTTTTCATATTTAACAAAAGCAGAAATTGCTAGAAAATCTCAGCAGATCTGGCAGCATCTGAGAAGAGAAATCAGAGTTAATGTTTCGGCTCCAGTGACCCTTCTTCAGACCTGATGGTGGCTCGGAAAAGGATGGTTTTTATACAGAGGATTGATGGTGGGTGGGTTGGTAGCAGTGGAGGAGTAAATATTAGATAGAGACAGAGTCCAAAGAGAGAGAGAAAAGCAATTGGACACCACAGAAGCGGTTAGAAGTGTATCTGGGGGAATGAATAGCTGCTGATGGGAACAATTAGTGGCTGACAATGTGTAGTGTGTGGTAGCAGCCCGTGTGATGACAATTTTGATTTTGTGCATAATAAATGTCGGTGTTCTTTTGTTAAAATTAGCTTAACAGCTTATTTTGAATACTTAATAACTGACCATCCTAATAAACAAATTGGGGAAGTGAGAGGATTGGGGCTTATGGTCTATGGTCCTGAAGAAGGGCTTATGCCCGAAACGTCGATTCTCCTGTTCCTTGGATGCTGCCTGACCTGCTGCGCTTTTCCAGCAACACAGTTTCAGCTTATCGTCTATAAAACCTGGTTTCATTCGTGAATTCGTCAAGTATTACTTTCAGATGAAGTCATAAGAGATGTTCCCACTCTGGTAAGGTGCTGAGATAGCAAACCTGGGTGTGAACTGAGAGATTGTTTTCCCCTGTCTGGACAACAGTGTAATCCACTAGGGTTCGTATTAGGATAAGTCAGAGACAATTTGGGATTAAGATGAAGATAAATTCCTTCCAAAATTCACAACTATTGCAGTGGAGCCTTTTTAAAAAGGGCAGTGCGTATACGAAGTTTGCCGATGATACAAAGTTAGGTGGACAGACAGGTAGTCCTGAGGAAGTGGGGAGGCTGCAGAAGGATCTAGACAGTTTGGAGGAGTGGTCCAGGAAATGGCTGATGGAATTCAATGTGAGCAAATGCGAGGTCTTGCACTTTGGAAAAAAGAATAGAAGCATGGATTACTTTCTAAACGGTGAGAAAATTCGTAAAGCCAAAGTACAGAGGGAGGATTCT
>NC_057731.1:10420696-10448339 GCF_004010195.1 Chiloscyllium plagiosum | reverse complement strand
GCTCGGAAATTGTTTCCGTTAGGCGAGGAGACTAGGACCCGTGGACACAGCCTTAGAATTAGAGGGGGTAAATTCAGAACAGAAATGCGGAGACATTTCTTCAGCCAGAGAGTGGTGGGCCTGTGGAATTCATTGCCACAGAGTGCAGTGGAGGCTGCGACGCTAAATGTCTTCAAGGCAGAAATTGATAAATTCTTGATGTCACAAGGAATTAAGGGCTACAGGGAGAATGCGGTTAAGTGGAGTTGAAATGCCCATCAGCCATGATTGAATGGCGGAGTGGACCCGATGGGCCGAATGGCCTTACTTCCGCTCCTATGTCTTATGGTCTTGTACTAAAGACTGAGAGACAGATTTGCAAGAATGGGGTCAGATAGCATACTCAGGTAAGATTAAAGATTAGCTATGAAACTTGAGGACTGTCTGCTTTTTTAAAAAATAGTGGCTGTATCCTTTATGAACATAGAGTATATGGCTCAGCCATTCCCTTTAGCAAAACAATTCGTTGTAATAACTGTGTAAATCTCTTCTAACATTTCCCACAGTCAGAATTTCTCAATTGTTATGGTGCAGATGGAGACCATCATTTATATTTTTACCAGTTGTCTGAGTGAGAATCCTGACTTCAATTCATTCTTTTTCTGACCTTTCCCCATAACCTTGAACATTGAATCATTATTTAAATAGAAGCAATGTCCTCCTGAATGCCTCAAATGAACCTACCTTCCGGGCAGTATGTTCCCTCAGCCTCTCAATGATAGATGATCGTCAACTGAAAACCATCGTTATTATTCCCTATCACTATTTCAAAACTCTCAACATGTTAAATGCATGAATTCAATCTCCTGTTATAGCTTTCTGGTTGTAATAAAATGATATAGAGTCATACAGCTTGGAAACAGACCCTTCGGTCCAACCAGTCCATGCTGACAATAACCCCAAAATAAACTAGTCCGAACTGCCTGCTTCCGGCCCATATCGTCCAAACCTTTCCTATTCATGAACTAATCCAAATGTCTTCTAAATGTTGTGCTGTACCCACATTCATTCCACACACTAACCACTTTGTCTGTGTAAAAATGTTTGCCTCTCTAGATCTTTTCAAATCTTTCTCCTCTCCCCTTAAAAGTATGCCCCCTAATCTTGAAATCTGCCACCATAGGGTAAAGACACCTACCAAACACCTTATCCACACTCCTCATGATTTCAAAACCCTCACTAAGATCACCCATCAACCTCTTATGCCCTAATGAAAAGAATTCCAACCTCTCCCTGTAACTCAAACCTTTCATTCCTGGCAATGTCTCGGTAAATCTCTTCTGAACCTTCTCCAACTTGATAATATCCTTCCTATACCTAGAACTGGACAGGGTGTTCCAGAAGAAGAGCTCCAAAGAAAAACCTGGGAACCAAAGACCACCAGTAAGCCTAACATCTGTGGCAGAGAAGATAAGATGCACATGCATTTTGAAAGACAGGGTTTGATTAGGTATAGTCAGCATGGCTTTGTACATGGGAGAGCATGCCTCACAAATTTGTTAGAGTTCTTTGGTGAAGTGACCAGGAAGTTTGATGAGGGCAGGGTGGTAGACATAGTCTATATGAATTTCAGTAAGGTCTTTGATAAGGTTCTACATGGTTGGCTGCTCTGGAAGGTTAGATCACATGGAATCCAGGGAGAACTGCCCAATTGGATACACAATAGGCTTGATGGTAGGGAAATGTTAAAAATCACACGACACCAGGTTATAGTCTGACAGGTTTATTTGGAAGTACAAGCTTTCGGAGCGCTGCTCCTTTGTTAGGTAGCTCGTGGAGTAGAACCATTGGACACAGAATTTATAGTAAAAGATCATAGTGTCATACGCTGATGTGATATATTGAACAAACCTAGATTGCTGTTCAGTCTTTCATCTTTTATATTGGGTTGCAGGTTTCGATTCATTACTATATAAATCCCAGAACTACTTTCAAGTCACATTCCTGAGATAACTTAAGATTTTATATATAAAAAAAGTGACATCTCAGCTCAGGCAATGCGTTAAAAGTATGAGGTTAAAGTCTGTATTCCAATCTTGAGCCAGACTAGTTCTATTTCCAAAATAGGAATTTATAAAATGTCACATGGATAATAGAAAATATTGACTGCCTACAGATTGTGCCTTTTAAACAAAGTCGGATGTATCTGTAAATACAGTTCTCCAAATGGAAATTCACCCCATGAATGTGTGCGTGCATGTGACGGAGTAAGAGAGTGTGTGCGCTTGATAGTGTGTGCGTGAGTGTGATGGAGTATCTGCCTGTGAGAGGGTGAGTGTGTGGACAGTTTTTGTTTGTGTGCTTGAGAGAGAGCGTATGTATGAGAGAGGGTCTGCGTGAGTGTGTGTCTGTTTGTGTGTGTGTGTGTGTGTGTGTGTGTTTTAGTGAGTGCAGTGAGATCACCTGTGGTGTGACATGAACTCAAGATCCGTGTTGAGGCCATCCCCATGGGTACCAAACTTGGCTGTCAGTCACATGGATTATAGAAAATATTGACTGCCTACAGATTGTTTGCTTTTTGAACAAAATAGAATGTATCTGCAAATACAATACTCCAAATGCAAATTTGTTCCATGAATGTGCACGCGTATGTGAAGGAGTGAGAGAGTGTGTGTGCGTTTACGTGTAGGAGAGAGTGTGAGTATGTGCATGTGCGAGTGTACTTCGAAATAAACCTGTTGGACTATAACCTGTTGTTGTATGATTTTTAACTTTGTCCACCCAGTCCAACACCGGCACCTCCATTTAATGGTAGGAAGCAGAGGGTAATACTGGAATGATGCTTGTCGGACTGGAGGCCTTTAATTATTGGAGTGTCTCAGGTCGGTGCTTGGTCCATTACTGTTTGTTATCTATATCAATGATTTGGATGAGAATGTACAAGTCATGATTGATAAGTTTGCAGATGACACTAAAATAGGTGGTATTGTAGACAGTGAGGAAGGTGATCAGAAATTGCAGCAGGACCTTGATCATCTGGGGAAGTGGGCTGAGAAATGACAAATGGAGTTTAATATAGATAAGTGTGAGGTCTTGCATTTTGGAAAGTCAAATCAAGGTAGGAGTTTCATGGTGAATGGTACAGCCTTAAAGAACAAAGGGACCTTGGAGTTCAGGTGCACGGTTCTGTGAGCCATTCTATGACTGTAAGAGGCCTTACCAATGTCCTGTATAATGTCAACATGATATCTGAATTCCTTTTCTCAAAGGTCTGAGCAGTGAAAGCAAGTGTGCTAAATGCTGCCTTAACTAGCCTGTCTATATGTGAAGCAAAGTTAAAGACTTATGTACTTGAATCCCTAGGGATCTCTGTTCTACAACACTACCCAAAGGAGAAATTGAGAATGGCAGATGCCGGAGATCAGAGTCAAGGGTGTGGTGTTGGAAAGCCATAGCAGGTCAGACAGCATCTGAGGAGCAGGAGAATTAATGTTTTGGGCAAAAGCCCTTCATCAGAATGCCCCTCCTGATGTAGGGTTTTGCCCAAAACATCAATTCTCCAGCTCTCCGGATGCTGCCTGACCTGCTGTGCTTTTCCAGTACCGCACTCTCAACACTACCCAAAGCCCTACATATATAAACATCAGGATTGGCAGCAGCTTAAAGGCAACCAAAACCTGCTTCACCACAATGTATAGATATCATGACTGGGTTCTGGGTGCTGTTGATAGATGAAAACTGGAAACTATATTCATACAAATTAAACTTTCTTTTTAGCTATTTACAGAGATATGGTTCAGCAGGGCTTCAATAGAACCTTCCCTCGGGTCCCAATTCTGTCTGATCTGACATACCTCCAGCTGTTAGCATAACAGCTATTAGCCACTTCATGCTGCACACAGGAATTTTTGTTTTAATTGCTGGAACAAATCTGGCAGCTATCAACAAGGGACTGCTCTTTTCCTGAAGTTGCAGGGCAGCAACTAAACAGCAAAGGTCAAATCGTCATTGTGCTGTTGAGCTGTGACCACATCGAAGCTTGCCTGAAGAATGTGGCTGCCCATTGGTGAAAGTTGATTCACAGCAGCTACTTCTTTGGGCTATTTTCCCCTTTGTCTGTCCTGGTGCAGCTCATGAAGCTGCAGTTCATTATTATCCTGCATATTGATGCTTGTCTCTATCAAGGTATTACTGAGCTTGCAGTACACAGTCTTTACTTTGTGCATATTATTAGATTTATACCATCATACACTTACTTACTAAATACTTGGTGCTTCAAGAATTCAAACACTGCTTACTAAATAACTTGGTTTTGCATAATACATATATGTTTCTTGCTTTTATCCTTTTTCTTTCTCTAGATATGTTTTTAGCTTTCAATTTGCAAACTACTGCTGTACCTTATCTTCCTATACCCTGAAGAATGATCTAGTTGATCTGATATCTGAATGAAAGATTAATATACCATGGATAACAGTGAGCTCTACTTAAGATTACTTCAGTTATCATTTCTGTTCCATACCCCCTTAGGACCACCTTTTAATTCAAAAAGAGCAGAATAAAAGTTCTAATTGTGAAGCAGATTTATTAAATAACTAAATGAATAGTAACAATAAGAAAATATATCTTTACAGCTGTTCAGGTTCACTCATCACATCATAGAAAATGGTTTGCAACATTTGGATTATACAATGCTAAAAATTAATTTTCTTGAATGTTTGCCACATTGATGGAAATGATAGCACAGCTTCTTTTTTTACAGAGGGACAGTTTAGTTTTCTTTTCAAGACAATCAGTAAATCATTGATCTATTAGGACATTCCAGATAATTTCAATGTTTAGAAAAGATAACACAGTTGATGCCTTAGAAACAATTCCCAGAGATTTAATTAGCACTCTGCTGAAATAATCTGTGGGTTCCAATCAACAAGAACAAACTGTTCATACGGAATGATTGATTGTTTTAATTGAAAGTCTTGACCATTCCTGTAAATTTGCCTGAGAAGCAACAGTCTCGGCTGGGGTTAAACCCCACAATTTAAATAGAATGAACTGGAGCATTTAATAGGAGAGAGTAATTTTAAGTTGGTATGTGTTGTGGCATTAAAAGAAACAGTAGTAAGCAATGTATTGTATTAATTTGAGAAATAAGAGATGAAGTAGGTAATTTGGTCTCTCTAGCCTGCTCTGTCATCCAATGTGATCATGGCTTGTTTGATTTGTTTCAAATTGGCATAAGCCAACATTAACGAATAAAGTTGGAATTTAACATTCTTACAACAAGAAATATTCTGTTTGCTCGTATCTTGCAGGAAGTAAGAGTCTGCTTGAGTGGAACAATCAATGGTAGCTTGTTCACTTGGGAAGCAGTGCATTGGCTGGATGCAGGCTTCTAGAACTTAATGCAGAAATACATGGAATCAGTTGTCGGTTTTAGCAAGCCCTCTGACATTGTGGATGTATTCCTGAGCTGAGCAAAACATGTTTGGCTAAATCCCCTGTTGCAGCTTGGAAAGTCCTTGATACATTAAGTTGAAATATGTGCTAAGAGCCGCAAATAGTTTTATTTCTGGTGATTGCAGCTGCAGCTTGTACACCACAAAACAGTACAATCTCGCTCATGTTGCTCACTGAGCTATCTGAGTATTCCATGTTCCCTTTGTTATTTTATTAATTCATTACAGAGATAGCAGAAATATTCCCAATGATGTCAATGGCAATGAAAGAATTAAAATCTAATTTGGTGCACATTTAAATGCTATTTCATCTTTTTTTTTTCTTTGTAGAGGTTGCTAAAGCAATCAGCGTCAATGCAAAAATGGAGCAGTCGGGGATGCAGAAATTCTGAGCTCAAATTTTCAGTGAGCAACAATAAGCCATGAATAATCCTCTTGAAATAATATTCAAAGAAATTACAATGGTAATAAAATTTTACCTCTTGTACAATATGACCAACACAACTGAATGTTAATATTCTGTTTAATATTCTCTGCTCCATTTGAGTAGTGACAGCCCAAATCAAGGAGTTGATTAAGAATGGGATTTATGATCCATCTCTTTTATCAAAATTTATCAAAATTGCTGTTGAATGTGTTTTATACCCAGAATATAATGTATTTATTTAACGGCATGAAGAACAGTAAGGAACCAGTTATCATTTGATGCATATTTAATTGTGTCCAGCATTGCATTGCCTGGCACATCTGGTTAATTTAAAATCATGAAGTTTCTTTTACTGTTGACCGCAAGTTTTATTACACTTGTTCCTCACATCATTTAATTAAAAATTGACTATTCTTCTGAGTTTAACTTCAGATTCCTTGTGTAAGTTGCAACTGGCAGATTTTCATCTAAGCAAAGTGTATTCTGAATGGCTTTCCCATAAGTCATCATGAAATAGAGACGCTTAATTTATTATACTCTGTAATCACATTTTCTGAGCGTCCCAAAGTGTACCACATCCTATGTTCAGAGAAAAACACAATGTCAACCAATTAGCATTAGCTAGGTTTATAAAAATGTGTGACCAGTTATGCTGATTTTGGTAGTATTGGCTGATACAGAAATACCATTCCCTATTCCTCTTCAAATCATGGCAGAGGACAATTGCCTTTATACACCAGCTAAAGTTGAAGCCCTTGGATTTGAAGGCAAAGTATTGACTTGCTTAGTAAATTAGCTGAAGAACAAGCAGTAGTATAGAGATAGAATAAGCAAGTGCTCTAATTGGTAAGATGTGAGCCTCAAGGATCTAAACTATTCATTGAATTTACTAATGAGTTGGATATGGGATAAAAAGCCAAATTTCCAAGCTTGCCAATCAGATGGAGGTGATACATAAAATCAAGTTAATACATTAATCAATAATGTGAATTGGAAAAAGGTGTGCTAAATGGTTAGTGCAGGCAACCATTTAGTGCATGCTAAATGGTTAGTGCATGAAATGTAGACATGGGGATTCCTATAATCTATCATATTTTCAAACGAAAATCTAGAATCACCAAAGGTTCAAATAAACTTAGAGATTCATGTACCTAAATGATTAAAATGTGGATAGGCACAGTAAATAATCTAAAAGATACAATGGGCTTCAGGCCATTATCTCTCGAGGACTAAAATACAAATCTGTAGAAATAATGCTACAGCTGTATCACCCATTAGTTAGCTAACAGCTATGTTTATTTCTAGATGATATACATTGGTTTTGTAAAGAGATTCACCTGAAATCCAAAAGTTACATTACAAGAGCTGAGTAAGAGAGATTTGGTTGTATTGTCTGGAATTCAAAAATGTTAAAGGGAACAGGCATGTATCTTAAATACTGTAACCTTGGACTACAGTCCAAATGCTAGAAAGAGGAGTGAGGTGGCTGGTTTTTTCTTTTGTTCAGTTCAGACAAGTTGGGCCAAGTGATCTCTTAGTGAGCTGTAAACTTCCTGCAGCGAGTATCTCATCATCCATCTTCCCAAACCCTAACTCTGTCTACAAGGTACACGTCAGAAATATGATTAAGTATTCTCCACTCACCTGGATGAGTGTAGCTCTAGCAACACTCAAAAGAAACTTAACATGATCCAAGATGAAGAGCCTGCTTGATTGGGACCCCCAACCAGCACCTTCAACACTAACTCCTTTCACCACAGATGTACAGTGTCAGATATATAAGGTCATTGCAGTAACTCATCAATGCTCATCAGACAGCATCTTCCAAGCCTGCCATCTCTACAATCTAGAAGGATAAGTGAATCCAAATGCTCCATTCAATCATCACAGGAATTCCTAGACAACATCTGGAACATAAACATAGATAAGGATAAAGCAATGGTCTCATTTCAATGTAACGGTGCTGTTTACCTCAGTTGACAAAACCTTAGCGAATGGGACAATAGCCAACTTCGTGGGCAAACAGAACACCCATCTCCAGGCTCATAGCAGAAGCAGTGATGCAAAGACAGCCCACCCACAAACTCAATGAGATACGTGGACCACACTTCTGTAATAATTAAAAGAACACAAACTGGATGATCAACATCATGCTCACGGGGATCAAATTTACGAGAGAGGAGGAAACTAACAACCAACTCCCATTCCTGGATGTGATGGTAGAATGAACACAGTGGTGAATGTACTACAAGAGTGTACAGAAATGCCACACACAGACCAGAACTTGAACTACTTCAGCAACCAACCAAACACACACAAGAGCAGCTGCATAAGGACCCTGTTTAAAAGGGTTACAACACACTGCAGCACTCCCAACCTGCGAAGAGAAGAAGAAGAAGAAGACCTGTACAGAGTCTTCACCAGGAATGGATATCCCCGCAATTTCATCCACAGATGCTGAGCAGACAGACAATGTGACATGGGCATGCCACGACCAACTCTCTAGCTACGCTACCTTGCATAAAAAAAATCTCTGAACGAATAGCCAGACATTTCCAACCACTCTGATTCATGACAGCCCATAAACCAACAGCCACACTCAGACAATAACTCACCAAAACAAAAGACCCTATACTCACCATGTGCAGGACAAATGTGGTGGGTGAGATTCCATGCAAAGAATGCATGAAACACTATATAGGACAAACAGGCAGACAACTTGCAATCTGCATCCAAAAAGTACCAACTAGCCACTAAACGCCATGCTCCAGTAGCCATACACAAAGACAACAAGACCACAAATTCGACGGGGACAAAGCAACGATAATAGAACAAGCTAAACAGAGGGCAGGCAATGAATTTCTAGAAGCATGGCACTCATCCATGGACTCCATGAACAAGTACACTGGCCTAGACCCAATATACCGGTGACCACAATGAACAACCGGAACAGGCAACCAGAAGCAGCAGGAACGAAAGCACATAAATTCCAAATGACACAGTACAGCAGCGTTTCACAGTAGGCTCCAAAGCACTGAGGATGTCACCTAGATAGGGGATGAAACATCTGCAAATCAACTTCCCACCTCAGTGAACATACCCACAACCATAGCAACTGGCACCCGAGCTACAAATCTTAACACAAACCTAGAAGGATAAGTGCTGGAGATGGATGGGACTCCCTTCCAAGTCACTACCATCCTGATTTGGAACTATTGAACGAATAGCCAGACATTTCCAACCACTCTGATTCATGACAGCCCATAAACCAACAGCCACACTCAGACAATAACTCACCAAAACAAAAGACCCTATACTCACCATGTGCAGGACAAATGTGGTGGGTGAGATTCCATGCAAAGAATGCATGAAACACTATATAGGACAAACAGGCAGACAACTTGCAATCTGCATCCAAAAAGTACCAACTAGCCACTAAACGCCATGCTCCAGTAGCCATACACAAAGACAACAAGACCACAAATTCGACGGGGACAAAGCAACGATAATAGAACAAGCTAAACAGAGGGCAGGCAATGAATTTCTAGAAGCATGGCACTCATCCATGGACTCCATTAACAAGTACACTGGCCTAGACCCAATATACCGGTGACCACAATGAACAACCGGAACAGGCAACCAGAAGCAGCAGGAACGAAAGCACATAAATTCCAAATGACACAGTACAGCAGCGTTTCACAGTAGGCTCCAAAGCACTGAGGATGTCACCTAGATAGGGGATGAAACATCTGCAAATCAACTTCCCACCTCAGTGAACATACCCACAACCATAGCAACTGGCACCCGAGCTACAAATCTTAACACAAACCTAGAAGGATAAGTGCTGGAGATGGATGGGACTCCCTTCCAAGTCACTACCATCCTGATTTGGAACTATGTCTCCAAACCTCCTTTTGCTGCTTTGTCAAAATCCAAAATCACTCTACTTTATCTTGTGGTTGACCCTTACTCTAAGGGCTACAATGGTTCAAGAAGGCAGCTTTGTCACTAAATTCTCCCGGAATAGATTAGATTAGTAGGGATTGGCAATAAATACTGCTCTTGTCAGTGATGTACACATCCTATGGATGAATAAACAAAAAAAAGGTACTTATGGGATAGAACTTAATCCTAGAGAAAGCTGCAAATTATTGTAATTGGATGATGTCGATCAAGGATGGAATATTGATCAGTTCCTCAAGAGCTTGGTAATTTATATATCTCAGTTAGGGTGAGCTGAGATTTCTTCCAAATACATAATGAAAGCACTGAATCCATTATTTCAGTCCTTCCTCCAAACTCTTCTCCCTCGCTACAGATTCCATCTGTCTCCATGGCAGTAGAATTAGATGAAACCAGTCTTTGAGATTCTCCTTAAAAATCTACTCTTTGACCAAGCTTTTAGTCATCTGTCCTAACCTTAGAATCTCTACAATGTGGAAACAGGCCCTTCAGCCCAAGAAGTCCACACTGAACCTTCGAAGAGTAACACACCCAATATCAATTACCCTACTCCACATTTACTCCTGACTAATACACCTAACCCTCACATCTCTGACCACTATAGACAATTTAGCATGGCCAATTCGCTTAACTTGCACGTCTTTGGGTTATGGGAGGAAACCCATGCAGACACGGGGAGAATGTGCAAACTCCACACAGACAGTCGCCCAAGGCTGGAAGTGAACCTGGATTCCTGGCACTGTGAGGCACCAGTGCTAACCACTGAGCTACTGTGCTGTGCCATCTGTAGCTCAGTGTCATTTGTACTGCTTTTAGTGGTTTTATGTTGAAGCCATTATATAAAGATAAGCTGTCTTTGAGCCTTGTTCTATTTAGATTTATATTATCTTTTCAAAATGAAACTCCGAATAATAACATTGGTTTATGGTATAATAATTATAACCAGGACCAGGTGGAACTCATTGACTGGGATCTTTGATTGGGGCTGTTAATCTGGGCCAATCAGGGAGCCCCAGCTGACAGATATAAATGGGCGATACTACAGCAGTTGGATGGTAGTGTGGGGGTAAAAAAGAATAAAAAAAAGAACAGGAATGTCAGGAAAAAAAATGGGAGATATCTTGTATCTCTCACTGTGTCTCACACCTGCACACACACAACATGGGTGCTGGGGAAAAAATAAGCACTACCGTCTAACTGCGGTAAAAAACAAAAAAAAGAAAAGGAAAAAAAACAGAGGAGTATTAAGGGCACAGCTTGTCATTGGCCACTCGGGTGTTTTCGTAAATAAATAAATAAATAAATGAGAGATACTACCGCAGTTAGATGGTAGTGTGGGGGTTTAAAAAAAAGAAAAAAGAATAAAAAAGAACAGGAATGTCAGGAAAAAAAATAAATGGGAGATATCTTGTATCTCTCACTGTGTCTCACACCTGCACACACACAACATGGGTGCTGGGGAAAAAAAATAAGCACTACTGCAGTTAGGTGGTAGTGTGGGGGTTAAATTTTTTTTAAAAAAAAGAAAAAATAAAATAAAATAAACAGGAGTATCTGTGGGCGTTTGCACTCCCTTTTTGATTTTCTTAAAAACCTCCTCCTCTGCTTTTGGTTGCACTTCAGTCCCACGCTCCTGATCTTCGGGCACCCGGTACGGAGGAGGGAGGGCAGGTCTGAAGATCACCTCATGGGTCTGCTCCTGGGCCTGGCTAAACTGGCCATCAACAGGTCGAGGCAGCGGACCGTGGAGGGGGTCGTTAGGGCTGACTGCCTGCCCCTTTTCCGCGGTTACGTTAGAGCCCGGGTTGGAGATGGAGCACGCGGTGTCCACCAACATCCTGGAGTTGTTCAGGGAAAGGTGGGCGCCGCAGGGAGTGGAGTGCATCATTTCTCCCTCCAACTCTATTTTGATTTAGTCCCTACCCTCCCCCTCACTGTTTTGATCACACAGCACTGCCCTTTGATGTGAAGGGCAGTGTTTGTCACTGGCCACCCGGGTGTTTTCCTATCTTCCTGGTGGTGGAATTTGAATAAAGATTCGTGCACTTTGTGTCTTTCACTGTGTCTTTCACTGTGTCTCACACCTGCACACACACACCATGGGTGCTGGGGAAAAAAAAAGCACTACCACAGTTAGGCAGTAGTGTGGGGAAAAAAAAATGAACATGTGTTTCATCTTATGTTTCACTGTAAGAAAAAGACAAAAAAAAAAAAAAAAAAAAATAGGACTGTCACTGCTTGTCACTGGCCACTTGGGTAAAAATAAATTTAAAAAAAAATGTGAGATACTGCTGCAGTTGGGTGGTAGTGTGGGGGTTAAAAAAAAATTAAAAAAAAGGACAGGAATGTCAGGAAAAAAATAAATGGGCGATATCTTGTGTCTCTCACTGTGTCTCACACCTGCACACACACAACATGGGTGCTGGGGAAAAAATAGGCACTATCGCAGTTAGGCGGTAGTGAGGGGGTTTAAGAAAACAAAATAAACAGGAGTATCAGAGGTTCTGTTCACTGAGAGCTGGCTAAAAAAAATAAAAAAAATAAATGAGAGATACCTTGTGTCTCTCACTGTGTCTCACACCTGCACGCACACAACATGTGGGCTGGGGAAAAAATAAGCACTATCGCAGTTAGACGGTAATGTGGGGGTAAGGGGAAAAAAATAAACATAAATATGAATGTTTCGCTTGTCATTGGCCACTCGGGTGTTTTCTTTCTTCTTGGTAAAGAGAGAAAAAAAATGTTTAAAAAATAAATGGGAGATACCTTGTGTCTCACATTGTGTCTCACATCTGCACACACACAACATGGGTGCTGGGGGAAAAAATAAGCAAAAAAAGAAATGAGTGTCAGAGACCCCATTTAAAAAAAAAATAAACAGAAGTGGCAAGGGTTCTGTTCACTCTAAGAGCCAGTACTGAGCTAGCGGGATCAGTGTCATAAAAAAAATGGGAGATTCCAAGAGTCTCCTCAGTCTGTGTACTCGTTTTGAGCTGACTGGTCATAGCCCATGTATAGTGCACATGAAAATATAGGGTGATGGGACATTGGCTTCTTTGCAGTTATTTCAATGGTGTCTCAGTAAAACAAATTGCAGTTGAGTGAAGCCATTTTTCTTTTACAACTTGGGGACAATACACTTCAAGATTCCACATTCTTGAATTTCAATGTTTGTTTTCACAGCAGCATCACCCCACTGAAATGTATTGCAGAACACAAAAAACTCAGGTGGATCCTGAAATCATTTTATGAACGTCAGGCTTCTCTGGCAACAACATTTACCTCAAGTAGGATTTCAGCATAAAGCCCAGTACAGCAAGTGAGACATTAGTCACAACAATAGCATGTGCTGGATGCCTCCACAATTTTAATCATTGTCGGTCACATGAATTGTTAGAGCCGTCCAGCATTTTTATTAATGATCAAAGATGTGCAGTAATACAAACCTATTACTGAGGGTAATGCCTCAACTATGTACTCACCACCCAAATATGTCTTGTTGGAAATTTTAAGTTGACAATAAGAAGGAATGCAGCTTGTTGAAATTATGTTCCATTGCCTTCAGAGGAAAGGGCACTTAAGCCACGCAACTGCATTTGAGAATCGAGTACATGCACACTAAAGCTTCACTGAAATTGGTTAAGTTCATATTTAGCATAATACAAGTCATAATCAACTTTTGAATAGCATGAATATATCTGGAACAAAGCTGCTTTGGACACTTGCTGTGATTGTGAGTATTTCAGCTGTATTCCAAAGATATTTGTTTATCATGTGTTACTGTTCTTCATGCAAACTTTCCAGCAGCAGAATGGCCACAGGACCATTTTTAAACTATCATGTAATGAAAATAACAGATGGTAGAAGCAGCAGAAAGGGAGTATTGAGGACATCGAGACCCAGCAGAGCGCCTATGTGCAGCCCTAGGCTAATGTGCTACTCTGCAAGGAAAAGCTACCCAGAGCTCGGTTTGACTGTTAATGCTTTTGCTAAGCTACAAGCTGCTAATGAGTTTTACTGCTCAGTGTAGGGAAATTTGTTGTCAACAATATCAACAAAAAACAGTAATACTGTCTGTGGAAACACTGCTAAATTATATTACCGATGGCACTTGTAAACTTCAGTGTTTTCTCTCTGTTCCTAAGTCCAATGCTTTGTACTAGGATCCCAATGGCTGATCTCAGGGAGATGTCAACCACTGCCTACCTATGATTTGTTTCTTCCACTTCTGTCTTCCACCTGCAAATACTTTATCCATTATATCAGATTACCTTCAATTGCAATGCACATCAGCTTTATTCACTGACTTAGATCAAATGTCTCACAAAAATCTATGTATACAAGATCCATTAATCCTCCACATAACACCTCAGCGAGTCTGTCAAAGAACTCTATTACGTTAGTTAGACTTGACTTACCTTTCGTATATCTCTGCGTGCTCTCTCTAATTAGCTTCCAAATGCTCACTTACTTAGCAACTGATGATGGATTCAGCAATTTTGCTCCTAACACGCAGCTCACTGTTAATTGCCTTGATTTTCACAATTATTTTTCCTAACAAAAATGTACTGTTTGCCTCCTTCCATTCCCTGACTGCTATCCATTCATCTGTTGCATTTGGAAGATTACAGCTCTTATAATGAAACCACCTCATCTACTTTAATACCGTTCTTCGCTTCACTGATCTATAATTGTCTCTGCCAGACATTGTGTCCTCCTCCTTCACTGTGATAATCAAAACAACTTAGCAATTTTTGATCTCTTGTCTTTCTTCTCCTATTCTCTTCTTTGCTTTCCAGTTTTGTTAATCAATAATCCTCATTCTCGTTTTTGCCACTATCATTGACCCTTTTCAGCCTTTTCCTTAAAACCAGCTCTAACTACTCTTGTGGTTCATTGTTGCCTTTCCCCGGATATATATATATATTTGCCCGTCTGGCTTACATATTGTCAGAATTCACTATGAAACTATAATAGAAAAGAATGTGAGGACATTCCAGCAATATAAACAAGTCAGTTTAATATCAATGATGGGTTAAGTTTTAGGAATTATCATTAGGGAAAAATAAATCACAAGGCACTCAGATGTTTGTGTTAATTAAGGAAACACAACACAGATTGCTAAAATGCTAATTATGCTTCACCAATTCAATTGAATAATTGATGAAATATGGAAGATCATTTTCTGGACAGGATTCAGTCCATTGAGTCTGCCCACTGTTCAATAAAATCATTATGATCAAACACTTCAATGCCTTTTATTAACTCCATCCCCAGAACACTGTACTGCATTGGTAATTGGAAGTCTATTAATCTCTACTTTAAACATATACGCAGACTGAGCTTCCATAGCCTTTCTTTTATGGGAGAGAATTCTGAAGGTTTACAAGCCTCTGAGTGGAAAAAAATATTATTTTCCTCAACTCAGACCTAAGTGGCATCCGTTCACTTTTAAAAAGTTTATACCCCGATTATAGATTCCACAACCAAAAGCAACCCCTTGCCTACAGTATGAGGTCACCTCTCATTCTTAAATTCTCGAGACAATACTCACCCAAGCTGCCAAATCTTCCTTGGGATAGTCTTGCCATTGCAGGGAACAAGTCTGGTGAAAAACTATTACCAATGATTTAATGAACAGAACACAATGGATATTATTTGTGAATCTTGAAGTAAAACATCTGATAAAATACTTGCGAAAAGGCTGGTTAACAAAATTGAGACATGTTGAAATGGAGGATTCATGTAAACCTGCATTTTATGAGAGAGATTGGTTTAAGGACAGAAACATTAGATGATGTAAATGGTTAGTATTTTACAAACTGGGTGATGGTAAGATGATTCCCAGTATTCAATGCAAGGACCTTTGCTTTGTTGATATATAAACACCGAAATACTGCTGTTTCAATATTTTCTGATGATACAAACCAAAGGTTTGACAGATCATAAGGATGATGTCAAATTGACGTGAAGCTTGCATAGTGAACAAACAGATGGTAGAGGTACGTGTGCACAGAGCACTGTCAGTCTACATTATTTCAAGAGATAATGTAGACTGACAGTTCTAAAAAGTGCACAGGTTCAGATGGACCTGCATTCATGTGTAGAAATATTTGAAAGGACCTATTGAGTAATTAACAGAGCATATGGGGTTGTGGGCTTCATCTATAGAGGTTTTGACTTGAGTATGAAAACTGAGAGGCCATGACGAATCTGAATAAAAGTCAGGCTAGGCCTTGATTGTGTCTACTTAACACTGGTTACCCCACTTGAAGAAGGTTGTGAGATTTATTGACAGGGTGCAGAGGAGATTTACCCAAATAATTCTGGGCTGACTGATTTGCTTTCCAAGGATAGGTTAAAAAATTTGGAGCTGTTCTCCTTTTATTTTTGGAACAATGGAAGTTGAGAGGGAGTTTGGTGTGTAAGATTATGACAGGTTAGATGATGTGAACAAAAGCTGTTCCCATGATCTAATGGACACATCCATGATTTTGGGCAAGCAGTACATGCTGATTTGAGGAAGAACTTTTCAACACACAAGTAGGTAAGAACCTTAGACCCACTACTTGTGGATAGTGGAAGCAGAGGTTATTGAAATCATCGAATCCCTATAGTGTGGAAACAGTCCATTCGGCCCAACAAATCCACAGCAACCCTCTGAAGAGTAACCCACCCAGACCCATTCCCCCCTACCCTATTAGATTCATAGAGTCATAGAGATATGCAGCACAGAAACAGACTCTTTGGTCCAACTCGTCCATGCTGACCAGATATCCCAACCCAATCTAGTCCCACCTGCCAACACCTGGCCCATATCCCTCCAAACCGTTTCTATTCATATATCCATCCAGATGCCTTTTAAATATTGAAATTGTACTAGCCTCCACCACTTCCTCTGGCAGCTCATTCCAAACACATATCACCCTCTGAGAGAAAACGTTGCCCCTTAGGTCTCTTTTATATCTTTCCCCTCTCACCCTAAACTATGCCCTCTAGTTCTGGACTCCCCCACTCCAGGGAAAAGACTTTGTCTATTTATCCTATCCATGCCCACATTATTTTACAAACATTTATAAGGTTATCCCTTAGTCTCCAACACTCTAGGGAAACCAGCCTTAGCCTATTCAACACTCCCTATAACTCAAATCCTCCGACCCTGGCATCATCCTTGTAAATCCTTTCTGAAGCCTTTCAAATTTCACAACATCTTTCCTATAGGAAGGAGACCAGAATTGCACGCAATATTCCAACAGTGGACTAACCAATGTCCTGTACAGACACAACATGACCTTCCAACTCCTGTACTCAATGCTCTGACCAGCAAAGGAAAGCATACCAAACGCCTTCTTCACTATCCTATCTATCTGCGACTCCACTTTCTAGGAGTTATGAACCTGCAAGGTCTCTTTGTTCAGCAACACTCCCTAGGACCTTACCATTAAATGTATAAGTCCTGCTAGGATTACTTCCCCAAAATGCAGCACCTCACATTTATCTAAATTAAACTCCATCTGCCACTTCTCAGCCCATTCGCCATCTACATTTACCCCTGACTAATGCATCTAACCTACACATCCCTGAACACTATGGACAATTTAGCATGGCCAATTCACCTAACCTGCACACCCTTGGACTGTGGGAGGAAACCGGAGCACCCCAGAGGAAACCCACGCAGACATGGGGAGAATATGCAAACTCCGCACAGTCATGTAAGGCTGGACTCAAATCCTGGTCCCTGGTGCTGTGAGGCAGCAGTGCTAACCATTGAGCCACCATGAATGTTCTTACCTTCTGAAATCAAAAATAATAATAAGTGAAGACCATACACACATCAAGCCTGCTCCGGCATTCAATATGATAACAACTGGTTGTGGAATTCAATTTTGATTTTCCTGACCACTCATGATCCATTCTCCCTGTAATATTTTCTGCTACTGCAGTTTCTTTGGCAACCAGAAGTCAATGTGTCTGCATGCTTAAAGTATGCACATACCCTTCGAGCAGCTACACAACTTAGAGAATGTTTCTCCCCATATTCCTACATTGCTGGAAGATCCACACGGGGTTGAGAATACTAAAGACTGCCCACTGTTTTAGAGATGACATTTTCTCCTCCACTGTCATAAACGACCTGCCCCTTATCCTGAAATTATGGCCTTTTGTCTGAGATTCCCCCAACAGAGGAAAAAAATTTCCATCAGTTGTCCAGCAGGCCTCTATATAATCTTGTATATTTTAATGAGATCATCCATTGTTCTTCTGAACTCGAGCATATACACACCCAATTTTCTCAGTCTCTCTTCAATGGAAAACTCTCTTATCCCAGGGACCAATCTAAGAAACCTTTGTTGTGCTGCCTTTGATGAAAGTATGTCCTTTCTTTAAACATACAGAGATCAAAATTACACATTATATATCAGGGCTAAATTTGTGGAGTTGTATGAGATAGCAGGCAGGTTCAGAGAATTACGTTGAAGGTGGCTTCCTTACAGGATACCATGTGTTTTTACTGCTGGATTGTTACTCCAGAAACCCAGGTAATGTTCTGGGGACCTGGTTTCAAATCCTGTCACGGCAGATGGTGGAACTTGAATTATTTTTTTAAAATCTGGAATTAAGAGTCTAATGCTGACCATGAAACCATTGTCAATTGTCAGATAACCCTATCTGGCTCACTTGTGTCCTTTTAAGGGAAGTAAATTGTCACCCTTACCTGGTCTGGCTGACATGTGATTCCAGACACACAGCAATGTGGTTGACTCTTAACTGCCTCTGGGCAATTAGGAACGGGCAATAAATGCTGATCTGGCCAGTGACACTCATCTCATGAATTATTTTTTTAAAAAGCCCAGCGGCAGGAAAACTATTTCTGAATGTCAACAGCAGCAAAAGGAAATGGGAAATTATTAGTGGGAGCTTCATAAATATTCAAATTCTACCATTTGCCTGCAATATAAATGTAATTTGTCAAGATTTACTGTGGTGTCCCCGAATAAATGAAACTGAGGTGAGCATCCCTTGCCTTCACAATGCTGTCTGTTGAATGTTGGTGACTTAGAAAGGGCTTAATGACTTATTGTGGAAGTATTTCTGACTTACAGGAAAATGATTCACCAGGAACTAGATTATTTTCTTCATGATTAAACTTGATCATCTAAATAGTATAAAGTGAGGTAGGAAATGACAAAGCTTATGTTGTTGGGTCAAAAAATTTAAAGAGGTTGCATCCCACCTTGAGAAAAGAGAAGCCACTTATTAAAGTGGTTTCAATATCTGAGTCCCTAAGGAGACAACATTTTGGAGATCACCTTTGAAAGAAAGGAGCAGGGGTTTGCACATTCTCCCCTTACCTGCATGGGTTTCCTCCGGTGCTCCAGTTTCCTCCCACAATCCAAAGATGTGCAGGTTAGGTGAATTGATCATGCTAAAATTGCCCATAGTGTTCAGGGATGTGTAGGCTAGGTACATTAGTCTGGGGTTTATGTAGGGGAATGGGTCCGGGTGGGTTACTCTTCGGAGGGTTGCTGTGGACGTTTTGGGCCGAAGGGCCTGTTTCCACACCGTAGCGATTCTATATCTTCTATATATCTAGAGATTCTATATCTTCTGTTTATCTTTAAGCCCTTCATCAGGAATGTGGGGGCAAGGGGGCTGCGAGATAAATAGGAGGATGGGGGTGAGGTAGCTGGAAAGCATTAGGTAGATGCAAGTAGGTGGTGATGGTGAAAGGTCGGAGGGCAGTGTGGAACAGATAGGTGGGAAGGAAGGTGGACAGGTAGGTCAATTCAAGAGGGCGGTGCAGATTTGGAGGGTTGGATCTGGGATCAGGCAGAGGAAGGACTCTGCCACCTTTCATTTTCTGACGAATTAAATAGAGGGCAGCTTTCCCATACAAGTGCTAATTGAGGTCTTTAAATGGGCAATTAATGACTACTGAAGGGCTTCAGTCTGCACTGCTGGTATTCAATCTGTGGCAGACAAGAATGTTATTGCAGGCAAAGCACAAGAAGCAAAACTGTTTCATTCAAAGGCACATGGCGCCTGGTCAAGGAACTTGGCAGAAGGAAAGATATGCGCATAGAGAGTCACATCCCTCGCACTTTCCTCTGAATCACTCTCCTTCACCTCTGTTGTCATTAACCCCCCACCTCCCCAATGAGTGAGCCAATGTATTTGGTGGTGGCATTACCAGCAGTGTAATGGAGAGCTGCTGGATTTGGAGTAAAGGGTTAACTACATATTTGCTCCAAGTATAGCTACCTGAGCATGTAAGTAAGGGCTTATGACATAGTGACATCAGATCCGATGCATCTGTGGGAGAGAAAGAGATATTCACTTGCTTACCATTTCTTACCATTCCTTGTACATAGTCACGTTCAAAAAAAAAGCTTGATAATATTCACTAATCTGAATACAGATCAGATTTTACTTCATTGGCCTCTGCTTTGCAGGCAACTCCCAGGGAAGGGGAGTGCAAGATCTTTACCCCACCCCAGCCTAATTTGCCATCAGCAGGCCTTCTTCAATTAGTGATGTAATGCACTGCAGGAGACAGCTATCACTTTGGATAAAAGTGCTCCCTTGCTAAGAACTATTCCTGTTTCTTTAACCTGTTTTTGTTCTGCAGACTATATCAATTAAGTTTTTTTTTGTGTAATTACGTCATTACCACCAGTTTTAATTAATCAATTCCTCCACTGTTAATGTACAACTTAGTTCTTTCCACATATTTGTTGGCTGTTGGTAGGCTCAGTGAAGTTCATAATTATTCATTGGTTCTTGGGCTGCAATTATTTAATTAACATTAATAGTGTAATATCATTTATTTCAATCAAAGCCACAGTGGTATTTACTTTATTCTGTAAGTCTGTTTCTGACAGCTGTCTGGGCCAGCTCTGTAATTATTAATTTGTTTCAAAGACAGAATGCTATTTGTTTAACCCCAATACCAATACTAATTATTTAATCCCTAGTCCTAATATTGTTTATTTAATTCAATGCTTCTAATTATTTCCAATGCTCAAATATTATTTAATATGTGTTCCAATATCATTTATCTTGTCCCATTGATTCCCCTTATTTAATCAAGTTAATTCTCTGTATTCATTAAATTGTTAATTGAGTAAATTATCATTTACTGATGTCCATGGATGAAATTAAGGCAGTTCATTCTGCTCCAATACTATTTGGTTTGTTGGAAGTAAAGAAGTGACATATTTTTGTTGGGCCACGCACTGCTTTACTGGTCATTGAACTTTCACCACTTCAGTTTCAAGATTATTATTTTCCCTGTTAGCAAACATTTTGAGTTGAAGATATCCATCTTTTTCTGAAGAGAAATGTTTCAAGAAATTTTTAAAATAGATTATACAGGAATATGGCATTTAGAAATTACAAATATATTGTAACCTAAAATATAATTTGGAAAGCAAGTGATTGTGTATTTGAAGGTTACTGGCAGACAGGAATAACTGGCTGGTGTTTGCCACATTCTGTAGCCACAGCCCTTTAATTAGCACCAATGTTGCATTCAACCATCAATCTCGGAATGACATATGGAAATATTAAACAGTTGATGCCAATTATAAGATTTAATGTTCAACCGTGCACAGTAACATGACAGATGTGTTCTGCATACATGCATCATTCCTTATGGATCTGACTGAAAAAAATGCATAAGATTGGTTTAAGTATGTCAAATAACTGACAAGTATGCTGATGTACTTTCCAGGTAGATCCTGCTAAATAATCTATCTGAAATATGATTCAGAGTAAATTAAACTTGGAGGAGTACAATTAATGGCAACAAAGTAAATAAAGTCAATGTCTAAAAGCAAAATCCCTTTCTTGATATGGCACTGACATTTAAATTCTGATTTTCTCAACTCTGTCACATGCTTAACTCTGAATCGCAGTGTCGCAGGTTCAAGCTTCACTTCAAAGGTTTGAGCACATAATCTCAGCTGGCGCTTCAGTAAAACATTGGGATAATGCTGTTATATTTTTCAAATGAATCTTCAGAAGATGATCCAGAAGAAAGCCATTTAGCACATTGTGTCTGTACTGCTTCTCTGGGCAAGTTAGTTAAGTGTAATTCTCCTGTCTTTTACCTGTAACCTTTGCAGATTGAATGATTATTTGAATAGAAACAATGCTGTCAAATATTGCAATTGAACTGCTTCCAACACGCTACCAGGCAGATCCTAACTACTCATTGAAAAACAAATTTCTAAACTGGCATTTGCTTTGTTTGCAAATTACTTTGAATCCATGCCCTTTTGTTCTCTGATCCTTTTCAGTTGGAAACATTTCTCCCCACCTACTCTGTCCAGGGCCCTTGTGATTTTGAAAACTTCTGTCAAATTTCCACTTTGCCTTCTTATGTCCAAGGAAAATAATTCCAACTTCTCCAATATATCTTCATAACCAAACATTCTCATTCTTGTAAACTTCTTACCCACTCTTGAATGAATTCAGAATATTTGAAAATGTAGTGTCCAGTAATGTACACAATACTCCAGCTGAGGTTCAAGTGTCTTTTATATGTTTGGTATATGCTTCTTGCTTCATGCTGTTGCACTCCATGCCTCTATTAATGAGCCTAGAATAGCATGTTTTAGGAACTGCTTTTTCTACAGTCCTGCCACGTTTATTAACTTACATATTTATGCACCCAGGTCTCTGTCTCTGCACATCCTTTAGACTAGTAATTTTTTATTCAAACCAACTCTTCATGTTCTTTATACCAATTGTATCACCTTATCCACATTAAACTTAAATATTTCAACTCAACCTGCCTCCAACAAACTTCCAGCAATACATTACATTGCAGATCCTAACTGCTTGCTGTTTGAAGAAAAAGATTTTTCTCAGCTTGCATTTGCTTAGTTTGCAAATTACTTTGAATCCATGCCCTTTTGTTCTCCAATTCTTTTGAGTTAGCAGCATTTCTCCCCACCTGTGTGCCCACTCTGTCAACTTGCCAATGTCACCTTTGAAGTTCTGCACTGTCATCCTCACAGTTTACAGTTCTTCAAAGTTTTCTATCGTTCAATAACTTTGAAATTGTCCCCTTGACAGAGCAGAAAAGTTGTTCTAGTTATTGTTGACTTCTCAACCAATCCCCCTCAAACTAGATCATTTGCGAATTTCAGCTTTTATGATCTTGTTCTCTGGTAAGTGGCTATGAATTGAAGTGCTTTGAAAGATGCTGTAGACATAATGAACTCGCATTTATGCAGTGTCCTTCTTGACCCTGTGTTGTCCAAATCACTTCACAATGAAATGATTCTCCTTGAAATGAAATTGATGTAGTAACTTATGGAAACAATTTGCACACACAGTCCTTTCAATGAGGTTAATGACTGATTAAACAGACACCGTGGTGTAACTTAAGGGGAACTTTTGGGTAGTTCCCAAGAAGAAATACACTGCTCTTTTATATATATTAAAAAATTGTGGTGTTTGCAGCTAGAGAAAGTGTGTAGAATCATGATTTAGTTTTAATATATCAAATGAAAGTCTGCACTGTCTCAATATTACACAAGAATGCCTTTTAGCATATGTAGTCATATGTCTTAAACTGATGAATAGATTCAACAAAATGTGGTACCCAAAACGGGTATGGTCCAATGAAGAACTCACTAATTTTTGGAAAAGATGCCAATCTGAGCTTGCAATGTTTTTAAAAGATCTGCTAACATTGTGAGAGAGGGTGAATTGTCTTTTTAAGAGTGTTGCTGGGGCTTAATTTCAGAATGACATCATTCTAAAACACAAACAAACAATCATGTTAAATGCTGTAATAAAATTTGTCGTAGATTCCTTAACATGAGCAGAGTCCTCACAGCAGATTATTGGGTGTACATTGGCTTGAAATCATCTCTGAGGTAGAAGTTCTAGAATTTCATTTCACTTTTGTAGTTACGGGAAAATAAGCATGGAACTCTGCATAATCAGTTAACACTGTGGTCAGGGTATGGACTCAAAGTGAAGACACTCACTTATCTATGTAGGTGTTTATAAGATAATTGATATGGTAGGACAGGCTTTGCATTATTAGGTGCTTTCAGATGAAGCTTTGTGAGAAAGAAAGGTTTTCTATCCTTCATTATAATAACAGGAGCTCCAAGTGTGGGGAAACTTAGTTAAGTTAGTTAACTTAGTTAACATCAATCAGGAATTTTGAGAAAACGTAAGCAAAGCTTCTAAAATTTGAAGCTTACCAATCTATACCATCAGAATCTCATGACTATGAGGCAGTGGGATCTAGGGCAAGGTAATGACAGTTATATCCATAAGATCCATGCACAGCAATGTTCAGCTGACCTGCTCAAATTAAAAGAACCTTTAAAATACTATTGCTGGATTTACAATGACTAAGGTTTTATTGCTGGCAATATGTTTGCTGGCCAATGCAATGATGCATTTATCTGTTCTCTGTTGGAAAACATCATAAATCATCATCAATTTGGGTAAAGCAGAGTCATCAAAATCCCGACTTTCCAATTACTGTATCATGTGTGATTAACACAATGAGTGGAAGCAGCTTTTGTCAGTGGAGTACTTTTTTTGAAAGGTAAGATGAAATTTCATTCCCGCACATGGATAGCACAGGCTCACTCTCCGTGTAAAGCAAGAAGGCACTATGGAGCAGAGGACAAATGCTGAGATGAGTTGGAAAAATGTTTCCCTGGGAGTTGTGGGAATGGAGAAGGGTCACAATCCCCTGCAGCGTGAGCCTGATTAAACCTTTTAAAATTATTTAAATCATGGCCTCTCTAATCTGCATATCCCTGTGAGTTGCTCCAGAAATATAATTTTAGCATAAGCCACTGTATAAAAGCAGGAATGTTTTGTAAACACAGACTCTCCAGAAATGTTTTTCTTCAATCTGAATTTCTTATAGAGCTTTTCATTTTGTATGCATGCGTTCTGACTTCATTTGCAAGATTTATTTTGGGGTTTTTTTTTGAGCTGTTTTCATAGTTTTTTTTAATGTAGTAGTTATGGGTTTGTTGCTGTGACAAGGGTCATTTCCTGTTTATTGGGTAAGTATCCTCCTTAAAAGATACCTTGCCCCCTGGTTGCTGGAGAATGGGGGATTTCCATGGGATGTTTTGTGCATGAGGCACATGTCCCAGTAACCTATCTTCTCATAGAATTAGGTCCCTATCACATCTCTTTTTACAAGAGAGTTGATGAGAGAGGCCGTTCTCCATTTCTGGAAAAAGTTCTTACATTGTCACCTTGATGTCCGAGTGAAAAAAAAATCCCCATATGTCAGAAACTGGCATAGCGCACCCAGATTGAGGGACAAATGCACAACCTGTACACAATAAGCAACTTGAGTTATACTTATTAATTAATTTATTTATTACGTTACATCAAGCAGCTTGGCTGTTCTGAGCTAGTTTAAAATATTAGGTTTTGAAAGATCTGATTTTGACAAGACTTTAAATTCTGTATTATGCTTAGAGTCATAGAGATGTACACCATGGAAACAGACCCTTCGGTCCAACCTGTCAATGCCGAGCAGATATCCCAACCCAATCTAATCCCACCTGCCAGCATCCGGCCCATATCCCTCCAAACCCTTCCTATTCATATACACATCTGTTGAAGCAATGATAAAAAAAAATAAAATGAAAGATTGTAGTCAACTCTTTCATACCATGCCCTGCCCCACTCTCCTTATATGTTCAGTCCATGCCAATACATGGAACCTATGACCTCTTAAATACCCTGTATGACAACAAATGCTTTCCACCAACTCCTATGGTTTGTTATAGTCCTGATGCCAACGTCTTCACCCGTTACACCCCTCCACAATTGTGTGTATTTGTATCTTCCATATATCCTCACCCATTGTTCATCAAGTGTAGACCCACACGAAAATTAGATAATATTATAAGTCACTAATGCACTATTTTTAAAAAAAAACTGCTTTTGACTTCCTTTGATCCCTTTTATAAGAACAAGCATTTGTTTCATAATCCAGCTTGATACACTTTATAAGCATGTGGAGTTGTCCCATTAAACTAAACTGGGAGTTGCCTAACTCATAATGACGGATTGTGAAATCTAATATTGTACTGATAGACCTCTGGATTACAACAGAAGAAACCAAGAAATAGATGTCTATCAACACTGCAGACAATATTTTCAATTATTTAAAGAGCAGGATATTTAAATACCTAGATAGCTTGACTGTTCTTTGAGTTTATCTATTTTTAAATGTACTTACATGTTTACTTTTAACCATCCTAAAAGGCACCCAACCTCTCTCCAAATTGTTCAGGGACCATATACAAAGGATACCTATCTTTTCAAAGAATTCTGACCTGTTTTTAGACCTTTCTGATATTTAAAGTGTGTAAATCACATTTTAGACATCCCTCATGTAAAATTCAAATTTGACTTAATGCAGTCGCATTTTACTGGCTGTTCTCCCATGAGCCAATGATGTTCAAACTGCAACCTGTCTTGTTTCCAATCCCTACAAAAATGTAAGGGAAAAGTTTTGGATTGATACTCCTGGATTCATGTCCCTAAGTGCTACTTTCACTAAGGTGGAGAAATCTTCCATCTGGGAAACATTTCTGGCCTTAATGTTTAAGCATTGATGTAAAATGTTCCCTACTATTGGGACAAATTTTAATTATACTCCATATTTAGTATTTTGTGTGCACCTCTCTTTAGTTTAGATCTACAAGCTCTGAAGTTCTCATAACCCTTGGGTTGCTTTCTCATATGAAACTAAAGCTTTAGTCATCATCTCAAAGCTCACTTTGTGCCAGTGGTGATGGCAACGTAACAATTTCAGTGGATTAGTTATTCCAAGACCATGGCTAATGTAATGGGGACATAGGTTTAAATTGCACCATTTGCAGCTGCTGCAAGATAAATTTAACAAATTAATAAAACATAAGTTCTGTAATTGAAACCTAGTCTCTATAATGATTACCATGAAACTACCACAGATCCTTGTAAAAACCCATTTGGTTCACTGTTAACCCGTTGGAGAAATAAATCTGCCATCCTTACTGGAGTGTTTTATTCTGGTATATACTAACTCATAGATGTCTGTGTCTCCGGATAAGCCAACATTTATTGTGAATGACATTGCTGTCTTATGTAAGCCAGACCAAGGAAGGACCAGAATTCCTTCCCTAAAGCGCACTATTGAACTAGATGGGTTTTTATAACAATTGACATGGTCATCATGAGGTGAACTCTTTATTCTAGATATCTATTGAATTCAAATTCCACCATCAACTATCATGAGATTTGAATCCATGTCATCAAAGCATTAGCCGAGGGTTCTGCATTGCTAGTCCAGTAACATTACCAACATGCTACTGCCACCCCTTGGCCTGGCCTACATATCTATAGATATGGCAATGTTGTTGAGTCCTGAATCCTTTCTGAAATAACCTAGCAAGCTGCTGAGTAATAGCATTTATCGATGGATAACAAATGTTGGCCTTGCCAGCAATGCTCACATCTTGTGAAAGGATTGTCAAGCCTTAATTACCGTACAATAGACAATAGGTGCAGGAGTAGGCCATTCTGCCCTTCGAGCCTGCACCCACCATTCAATATGATCATGGTTGATCATCCTTAAGCAGTACCCTGTTCCTGCCTTATCTCCATAACCCTTGATTCCACTATCCTTGAGAGCTCTATCCAACTCTTTCTTAAATGAATCCAGAGACTGGGCCTCCACTGCCCTCTGGGGCAGAGCATTCCACACAGCCACCACTCTCTGGGTGAAGAAATTTCTCCTCATCCATGTCCTAAATGGTCTACCCTG
>NC_057731.1:10400388-10418784 GCF_004010195.1 Chiloscyllium plagiosum | reverse complement strand
GACACGACCAGCTATCCTTAGTAGCCACACACGCAGATGACAAGCAACATGAATTCGACTGGGACAACACTACTATTATAGGACAAGCCAAACAGAGAACAGCCAGGGAATTCCTAGAGGCATGGCACTCATCCACAGATTCAATCAATAAGCACATCGACCTGGACCCAATATACCGGCCACTGCAACGGACAGCTGGAACTGACAACCGGAAACAGCAGATTCAAACCAGTATAAATGCCAGAGGAAACATCACAGAAGTGCTTCACAGGAGGCTCCCAAGCACTGAGGATGTCACCTAGACAGGGGACGAAACATCTGCAACACAAATTCCCAGCTTGGCAAACAGAACCACAACATATTCCCCTGTTTCTGTCTTCAAGGGCCCAATTTTTGTCTTAACCATTTTTTTGCCTTTCACATACCTAAAAAAGCTTTTACTATCCTCCTTTATATTTTTGGCCAGTTTACCTTCGTACCTCATTTTTTCTCTGCGTATTTTCCTTCTTGTAATCCTCTGTTGTTCTTTAAAAGCTTCCCAGTCCTCCGTTTTCCCACTTATTTTTGCTATGTTATACTTTTTATCTTTTAACTTTATATGTTTCTTAACTTCCCTCATTAGCCACGGCCACTCTTGCCTTCTCCTAGGATCTTTCTTCGTTTTTGGAATGAACTGATCCTGCGTCTTCTGCATTATACACAGAAATATCTGCCATTGTTCCTCCACTGTCAACCCTGCTAAGGTATTGCACCATTGAACTTTGGCCAGCTCCTCCCTCATAGCTCCATAGTTCCCTTTATTCAACAGAAATATTGTCACAAGTTATGATGAAATCCATTACCCACATTCTAACATTCAGGATACACACAGTCAGTTCCAAGGGTGCTACATTTGACTGTTTCAAAATGCCAATAACATGCAATTTGTGGAGGGCTTTATAAGGAGTTCAGTAAGTCATTCAGGACCTGTTGTGATGAGGATGTGAGAGGACACAGGAGCAAACTCCATGGTAGGAGTGTTGCAGTTAATTGTATTACTTGGAACTCTATTGGTTTAGTTTAAGGGACTCCGTGAGGAATTAAATGTAGTTCACTGGTTCTGTGCTTTTCAAGTGGAAAAGTTCCAATAATACTAAACAATTAAGTCTTGAAGCCAGGATTTGGAAGTCCTGGGGAGGGAAAGTGGGAAGATCACTGGTCACTTTTGTGGAAAGCTATGATATGCTTGGAAGATACCCATGAGCATGATTAGTTCAGGGTAACTCAGAGAGCACGTGTTAAAAAGGTTACAAGCAGTATTTGTGCAAGATTGGACCTCAGGGGAAGTCCTGGGGGCAGAACAGGCTTGATGAAGCTCGGTGTAGGTGAAAAGTTGGAGTTCCTGAGAATAAATATTGGAGTGCAGTTTTTGGATGCTTGGGAAATGTAACCCTAAGAAAAGAAGATATTTAACCTGAGCAGGAACAGTCAATGAGGCATTCCATTATGAGTGGCTTTTCTGAAGAAGTTTCAAGGTCAGATCAGCAAAAGTGAAGAATTGTGATCCCTGGTAAAGTTCAATGAGATTCTTAACAACTTGGGGGATTACTGTGAAACCCATGGGATCTGTCTTGATTGTATTTGTCATTTGATATGTGCTGTGTCAGGTTTGATCGCAGTCTATTTTCCATATTTATCAAATTGTTAAATCTTGGTGCGTGTAATTTGTTGTACATGTATTTCAGATTATATTGCTGTTATAATGGTGAGTTGTAAAGATGACTGTTCAAAACTGTGAAATGTGACTTTATTTTCAAATGTGTGATCCTTCACATTGTTTACATTTTCTTAAAAAGAAATGTTTGTTGCTAGACAGACTGTGTAACATACAATTCCAGATCAGACCAATTTCAGAGAAGATTTTCAGCCCTATTGATTTGTACCTTTTTCATATATCTACCTGTCTGTATATCTGTTCTATCCACTATTTTAATGCCTCCTAATTTAAACACATGCAGACAAACACCTTGGTTTTAGAGTCATTGACGGGCATCCAATATATTCCACTGAGAGCATGAAATTGCATATTTCCTGCTTATAGGTATCATTGATTTGATATGTAAGAATCAGAACTACATGTGAATAAATGTGCTTGTAATACATGACATCTAGGAAAATATTGAGGCTTAAAGCTAGGTGAACTTAATTACCTATAATTATTATGGTTGGTTGATCTTTGATTCAAGGATGATCTCTACACACGGATTAAAGGTTTCTGCCATGGCTGTTCATGAAACTGAGCAGGTTGATTCTTGACTTTCAGTTCCCTTGATACCTGCTGCAGGACGACTCCTGAATAAGTAGGATCTGGGAATGGAGGATTTATTTCCTTCTGTGCCATCGCTGTGCCTCATCATGACCGTGACGCAGTTTGATGAGCAGGTCTTTTTTCATCATTTGAAAGATTGGGAAAGAGCTCCTCTCAGTCCTCAATGCCAACACTGCCCTACTTCAAGGAACGCCTCAGAACGATCTTTTGAAATGGTTTCTTTAACCTGAATAGAATGTTGGCTGTTTTGGGAGATGGATGAATAGGATGTGATGGGGGATGTTTCTTGGCCATCGAGGCACAGTGTTTCATTTAATATGGTTGCTTATGCAGGAATTTTACCTGCATACTATGAAACTATCTTCAAGGAAAACACATGTTTATTACATGATCTTCCAGCTGGATCCAATGTAGTCAAATCTATCTGGTCTGTCAAATATTCAACCTCCCATATGTAGAACATAGAACAGAGAACATTGCAGCAGAGTACAGGCCCTTTGGTCCTCGATGCTGTGTTGACCTTTTATCCTACTTTAAGATCATACTAACCTACATATCCTTCATTGTACTACCTTCCATGTGCCTATCCAAGAGCTGCTTAAATGTCCTTAATGTATGTGACTCTACTACCACTGCCAGCAGTGCATTCCATGCACCCATCGCTGTCTGTGTAAAGAACCTTCTTCTAGTTACCTTAACATTATGCCCCCTCATGATAGACAGTTCAGCCATGGGAAAAAGTCTCTGTCTATCCACCCTATCTGTGCCTCTCAACATCTTGTATGCCTCAATCAAGTCACCCCTCATCTTTCTTCACTCCAATGAGAAAAGCCCAAGCTCCCTCAACCTTTCTTCATAAGTCATGCCCTCCAGTCCAGTGATCATCCTGGTAAATCTCCTCTGCACCTTCTCTAAAGCTTCCACATCTTTCCCATTTTGAGGTGATCAGAACTGAACACAAAACTCCAAGTGTGGTCTAACCAGGATTCTATAGAGCTGTGGCATTACCTCATGGCTCTTAAATTCAATCACCTGCTAATGAAAGCCAACGCACCATGCACCTTCTTAACAACCCTATCACTCTGGGTGGTAACATTGACCCCCAAGGTCCCTCTGTTCCTCCACACTGCCAAGAATCCCACCTTTAACCCTGTATTCTGCATTCAAATTTGACCTTCCAAGGTGAACAACTTCACACTTTTCCATGTTGAACTCCATCTGTCACTGATCAGCCCTATATCCTGTCAATCAAGTCATTTATAAAAATCACAAAGAACAGAGGTCCAAGACCCTATCCCTGTGGAACACCACTGGTGACAGAGCTCCAGCCTGAATGCTTTCCATCAACACCACACTCTGACTTATATGGGCCAACAAATTAGGTATCCAGACAGCCAGATTTCCCTGTATCCCATGCCTGCTTACTTTCTGAATGAGCCTACCATAGGGAACCTGAAAAATTACCTTGCTAAAATCCATGTACACCATGTCCACTACTCTACCTTCATCAACATGTATTGTCACATTCTCAGATAATTCAGTAATGACCTACCCGTCCCGAAGCCATGCTAACTATCTCTAATCAAACTATGGTTCTACAAGTAATCATAAATCCTGTCTGTCAGAATCCTCTCCAACACTTTACACTGAGGTAAGACTGACTGGGCTGTATTTCCCAGGATTCCCTCCCATGAACAAGGGAATAACATTTACCATCCTCCAATCATTTATATGTTGAAGGGACTCACTGGAATATATCAGTACTTTTCATAATTTGGCCCACATCTCTCAAAAGGACTATTGAAGAGGAGATTGAACATAGGATTAGCTGACCCATTCCTTAATTTCTGCCCTCATACTTTCCTTTACCACCCACCACCTACTACACCCAGGGGATCATAAGTGACCATTTCTGCCATCTCCAACAAGCCACATATTCCCCTCCCTATCAACATTGCACAGGGACTGTTTCAGAGACCAGGAAAGGTCAGGGTGCTTCGGTGCAAAGGGTTCTGGCTGTCCTTGCACATGAATTGCAGAAAACTAGCATGTTGACACAGCATGTAATAAGAAGCAAAGGAATTTAGCCATTTATTGCTAAAGGAATACAGAATAAAAGTAAGGAAGTGTTGCTGCAACTGTACAAGGTATTTGACTGCATCTGGAGTATTGTGTACAGTTTTGCTCCTCTTGAGGAGGGATGTGCATTGGAGGCAGTTCAGAGTGTTGTTTGAGCTTTGGACACTTGGACCAGTTTATGTTTTAAAAGCACTTTACCTGTCGGTGAGGAGGGTAAAAGGACACAATTCAGTTTGTGGCGCAACTCCATTTTAGTAACAAAATATTCCTTATTAAAACACAGTGAGCATTTCCCAAATCCCCACAATATTCATTCTCTATAAAGCTCTACCTATCTGAGAAATTATATTACCTGCAAATAGAATAGAAATTTATAGTCACCGGTACTTTGACGTGAAATGTAGAACAAAAGATTTTGTAAGTCGCCCCACCATGGTGCCTACATCAAAGACACAAGTTGTACATATTTTTTTGAAAAAAAAGTAAAATTAAGACAAAGTCCATCACAGTTCAGTTAACAGCTCCTGGGCTTGGAGTAAGCCAATTAAGGAATGGTGGGATATCCCAAAGAGACAGCCAGGAGATCGGCCTTCTGGGATGCTGAATACTAGGCCAGAAACTTCAGCCAAAGAAGGCCGCCATGCCAGGCCAAGACTGCTTGCTGATCGGCTGGAATACCTGGACACTGAAGACAAGGAAGACCTCCACAAAGGAACAAGAGTACTGGGCGCGAGACAAGACTGCCTAGCCATGGACTTGGAACCTTGGCCTAGCCTGTTAGTCTGGGCTGGGGGAGTCAGCTCAGGACCTGTTCCTTGCTTGCCAGGAGACCCTGGGCTGGGATGGAGCCATGTCCAGATTATCCTGATGTTGCTGCCGCTGTCACCGGGGGTGTCCTCTTTTACTCACCACTCTCCATGAGGAAAAAGAAAACAAAGAGACAAAGGGCAAAAATGAAAAAAAGAGAGAAAAAACTGACCAGGAGCAATCAAGCCCACCTACTCCATGCATCATGGCAAAATCAAAACATTTAACGTGTTTAAGCTAGACTGTTGGAATCTCCCTCCTGTGGGACATAAGGCTGATATTAGGGTTTCCTCCGAGTGCTCTGGTTTCCTCCCAGTCCAAAGATGCACAGGCTAGGTAGTTTAGCCAAGGGAATGTTGGCTCACAGGGATAGAATAGAGGGATGTGTCTGGTTTGCATGCTCTTTGGAGGGTTAGTGTGGACTTGATGGGCCAAATGGCTTGCTCCCACACTGTAGGGATTCTGTGACTCTAACATGTTAGGCTTCAGTGTTCTGGTGTAGCTCAACTCAAGCTGTGAGGATTAACACCTCATCTTCCACCTAGGTATCTTACAGTGTTCAGGATTCAACATTGAGTTTAACAACGTCAGAATGTGATCAGCTTCCTCCATGTTCATTACCCAATCCCCTGCTCCCAGTTCCTGTTAATTAAAGGTTGCTCCCAGCAAAGTCAACTCATTTTCAACTATTTGTAGTTCCTGTTATTACCCATTCAACATTTATTTCTTCCCTGGCTTACTATCAGCAATCCCTTTGTCAGCTTCCCTTTCTCTCCCTCTCCTTCTCAGCCACCCGCTACCCCATTTCTCTTTCTGCTTCTCTACCTGTCTCTCAAACATCCAACCCCTCTTCCTGATTGAGGGTCATTGGACAGAACAGGTTGAGTCTATTTCTCTTCTTTCCCCTGACTCAGGCAGACCTGCTGAGTTTCTCCAGTACATTTATTTTAGTGACAAATGTCCTGCACACTCAGTTGTTCATTTTCTATTGTTGTGCAAGATAGCTGTGTCAATTCTGTATGGCAGGGCAGTGAGTGTTTGCAAGTAAACAGAAGTCTTAATGTGCAAAGCATCCATTATTTTGAAATCTGGGCTGTTTATCATCAAGACCTGAGTGGTCGAGGAATTCTATAATCTATGAAAATGAATAACTTAATGTCCTGAATATTTTATTTTATGAGGCATAACCAATTTTATATTGGTTGGGTATATCATCATAGGAACTAAAGTTTTTAATGTTAAAAATCACACAACACCAGGTTATAGTCCAACAGGTTTAATTGGAAGCACACTAGCTTTCGGAGCGACGCTCCTTCAATCACCTGATGAAGGAGCGTCGCTCCGAAAGCTAGTGTGCTTCCAATTAAACCTGTTGGACTATAACCTGGTGTTGTGTGATTTTTAACTTTGTACATCCCAGTCCAACACCGGCATCTCCAAAGTTTTTCATGGTTCAGTATGCTGAATCTGATGCTTTTTCTTGGCAGATGCCCTGTTCATGTGAAAATGCAAAGTAAACCCATAGCAATTGAGAATCATGGTGGAAGCAAACTATTTTGGATTAAAAAAATGAATTGTAAACATTACATTTTGTGCTTTCTATTGCAGTTCTGAATAATGCAATTGAGAGGATGCTAAATGGCAATGCTGAACAGAAATGCAATTAGGGTAAGTTGTCCAATTTGAAACTTGTATATGCATTCAGCTGAAATTTGTTTTATTACGTAATTTAAAAGAATGATGGGGCTTAAAGCTAAGAATATTGTGCTGCATGAACATTTTGTTTTTCTTAACATTTAAGGGTAAAACACATCATTGATTTTATTGAATCATGTCACAAACATATTTATAAATTCAATGAAAATTTGTCATGTTATATTAAACTGATGTTTGTCCTCATTTATCATGTTTCATCCGAGAACAGCAAGAAGCTTTGTCATTCAACAAAAGTACTAGTGATAAGTAGACAAATCGATGCACAGCAATTAGTGGCTTTTGACTGCAAAAACATATATGTGATATTGCTTGTTTTGTTTCAATGATTGGTAAGAACTCCAAAATACTACAAGTGTGTTTAGCCTTTAATTCCAAAAAACGATTTTAAAAAGAAGGCTGCTCCAGAGAGAAGATAGCAACTATGATATAAAAATAAATTCAGCAAGATATCAAATAAACTTCAAACAGATTGGGCTGTGATCTCTCATGACTATGAAGTTAACAAGGGGCCACGACTTCCTACTTGGCAGCAAGTCATCCCTGCACTTAATGTCCCAAACATCATCAGACACACTTTGTTTTTCTCTTTTATGTATTCTTCAAAGATGGATTAAAAAACCTGACATCTGTTAGAATGGGCTAGTGGAAGTGAACCACCTTCTATGTACCAACCTGTACTGGACCGTTAGTGTTCCTGCCTAGACCTGGAACAAATTGGAGAAACTCGCCCAGGTCTGATGGTAATAATTGTCATGCATAAAATATGCATAATTATTTGATAATGGTAAGAAATACATTGCTGCTTGCCACGTTTCAAAATTGTGGATGGAAAAACACCAATTAACAAGAGCAAATAGAACGATGCATATGGCTTAAGCAGTTGTACAAATCGATGTGTGATCAGTTCAATTTCTGCCTGAGTGGTGTCCGTTACTCTTGCCTACACTCCAACTAATAATTTCCCTCCAGCTCGGCTAAGCACAAATCATCCTAAGTATCCTGTTCTGTATCCAAATAACCATTGCAAGCCAGTGAGGAATATCCTGAAGTCACCTTACAATACCATAGATTAGGTCAATCAAGCTACTGTGTAAGTATGGGGAAAGGTGTTGCTCTGTTTCAGTTTCATCTAATTATTGCAAAACAGTTACTCAGTGTAATACTAATTTAGAGTTTACATTGTTATTATGCTGTTTGTTAACTGCTACTGAGTCAATACACAATAACATTGTTCAATGTTATTATAATTACCATGTACTACTTCAAATAAGCTTGTGAATAGCGAGGCTGTATGTAGTTTTGATACTTTTACCAGATGAATGATAGGTTATTTGTGGAGAAGAATATGAGTTTTATACCACAAATATGGAGAAATTATGTCCTTAATGATTTGTATGGCAGCAGGGATGGGGGGGTTAGTATTATGACATTGAGAAAAGATGGCTAGTACAGCAAAAGATTAACCAGCTGCATATCACACAGGATACAGTATTGTACTTTTGGAGTCCAGTACTGGTTACAACAGATTTTCCTATTTTCTGCAAATCTAAAGATGAAGAAGGGCTTATGCCCGAAACGTTGATTCCCCTGCTCCTCGGATGCTGCCTGGCCTGCTGTGTTTTTCCAGCATCACATTTTTCAACTTTGATCAGGAAATGTCAAGTAATGAGTAACACGATAACCCATCTCAATTTGGAGGACAAAAATAAAATTGCAATATTGCCCTATGCCACAGTTGTTTCTTTATTGTGGTTTGGTTTTTATTATCTCTCAGATGGAGCATTGTCTCACCAATGTGCCATACCATTTTTGAATTTTATTCATTTATCTTTTTGAGCAAATGTTCAAAAAGGTTGACACAAAAGGTTAAACCATAAGAAATGAGAACCGAATAGGCTGTTTGGTTCCTCATGCCCTCTTCACCATTCAATAGGATCATGACTAATTTGATATTTCTCACGTCCACATCTCTGCAACCATTGATTCCCTTATTGATTAAGGACCCATCTATCTCAGCCTTCAATATACATGAATAGTTTGCTGTTATAGCTCTTTGTGGCATACGTTCCAAAGATTTTCAACCCTTAGAAGAAATTTCTCCTCAGCTCAGACCTTAATCGGTGCCCTTTTTTTCTGAGACTATGCCCTCTGATCCTATCCTTTCCCATGAGGGAAGTATCCGCTCAGCATTTACCCTATCAAGCCCCTTAAGAATCCTGTATGGTTTAATGAGATCACCTCTCATTCTTCTAAACTCCAGTGAATAGGATCCCAACCTGTTTAGCCATTTGCTCATAAGACAGTCCCTACATAGGCAAAAGTGGCAATGTAATAACCGGTCCATGCCAATAGAGCTATTCAGAATGCAAAACTTATTAAACTCTGTTGACAACGTTAGATACAATAGAGATGCAAGAATTTATTTTTCATTTGTGAGTAGGATAAAATTATTTCAAGACAGATGTGCTTCTAAATCTTTTTGTTTTGCTTCATCTGACATAATTTCAAAGGAATTCTATTTTGTGCAGTGAACGGTAGAAACTTGGTGATTATATTCATGCATCCTAAGTAATCTCCAGTCGGAAAACAAGGATGAAATGGAATGCCTTGAATAGCAACCTTTGTTAACAATTTACATTTTCTTCCCAAGCATAAATGTCAAACGACTTGAATACCATGAAAAGTTGAAAGGCATGAAATATGGACTAACATCTCCCAAACTCACAAACACAGAAATAAATTGTTGATAGTTGTGTCGCAATGCACAATGCCTTATGCACAGAACTTGACTTGGACCTTGAGGAAATTTGCAACAAATCTATAACAACATCCTGTTAGTGATTCAAAATTATGATTTTGTCACATTCTTTCCTCAATTTATTCAGGTCTAAAATTCAAACAAAATGTCTGCAAGTTAGCTTTGAGAAATATAAAAGCATTATCATCTTTATGCAGTGACCAGCAAGAAAGCCTTGTTTGTTTATTACAGCATAGACACAACTAACACTTTTCTTTTTACTATTGGCTATTTTAATAAGCTCCAGAGAACCTAATGTGTTCCTCTATGTCCACCATTGATGGTTTTATGTTTCACCACCATTGGCTTGTTATTCCCTCCCATAATATCCCCACTACTAACATTCCTTATTGTTAAATGTATCTTTCACCGGTTGCCAATTCTAATGTCCCTTTTTTTGATCTGTCAATTTGTCATCACATTCATGTGGAATCTGGTCCCATGTTTTACTCTTAAAGGAAATATTAGAATGCAATTGTATTATGATTTGACTGAACATGCCAGTTGCATTAATATTCATCTCTTAATTGTTCTTGTGAGTTAAAAAAGATTGTTATGTGCAGATTGTTACAGCTTTGTTCTGACTATACATTGCTTTTGAGCTGCTTAAATAAGTGCTTTTCTACAAACACGTTGATCAGCATACTTCATTGTAATTTAAACATTTCAATAGCTTTTTCTCAGACAAAAGTTGATTTATTTCATTCAATTATGATTGGCTTTTGAACCTTTTACTATGCCTATAGTTTATCAGCTACACTGGTGGGAGCATCATTCTTAATCATGTGAATGTCCAATTTCTCTATATCTGGTTATCAGAAGAACATGCTTTCATTTCTCCTTATTTTCCAATATATTAAAAATAAACTTACTATATTGCAATAAGGAGTCAGCCTGGGCCCGTTTGGTATGGTGTAGGTGGGCTGCTGGAAATGTCACCAATAACTCAGTGATATTTTCTGGTTAGAATAAGAGCAACTGGGTTTTGGATAGCTTCGTTGGTTAAAATGACTGGAGTGAGGTGGGAATAATGCCTTCAAATATGATTTTTATCCCCGAAGCAGCTGAAAATCTTTCTTAGGTCTTGAGTTGTGTAGCGGGATGAACTTAATGGAGATATTTTCTGGGTAACAGAGATCAGACTAGAGTCGAATTTCAGATTGAGTTTGAGATTAATGTAGAGAAGTCTGAAAGTAGTGTGCTAAACTTAGGTCATGTGATTGCCTTTGTTTTATGACCAGGTTTGGCTCCTCTTTCCAACCTCTCCAGTTGGTCGCAAGAAATCTTTAAGTTCTTTTAGCAAGAGTCTATAATTCTCCTTCATTATAATGCAGTTAACTAATTTCTAAACTAATAATAATTGCAACATTTTCCTGATTGAAAGAATGGGCACAATTATTAATAGCCGATCTAAGTGGGTGTGAAATTGCATGCATACTTGCGTGTAAAGTTAAAAGGAGTATTATGACCAGTTCAAAAAGACATCAAAGAATATACAGTTTAGAGTGTTCTACATGGAAACACAAAAGATAAAAGTAGGCCATTTGATCCCTCAAGCCTGCACTGCCAATTAATAAGATTATGGCTGATCATCGAACTCAATATCCTAATACATCAACCCAATCTCCTCAACACCCACCCTCCACAATATTCCTTAGCCACAAAAGCTAAAGCTCTGTCGTGATTGGAAGGTGGTCAGCCAGGTGAGTCTCATAGAATACGGATTCCTGATTGGTGTTGTTCATCAGGTCATGGGGGAGCCTTATCTGACAGATAGAAACAGGAGAGTCAGAGATTCTGTTCACTCTGAGAGCAGGCTCTGGGGGAGCTGGATCAGTGTAAAGGACTTTCCATGTGTAATTAAAGGGTGACTTGGGTGACAGGATGCAAATTCCTGTGGAGTTATTTCAACCACCTACTTGAAAACACAATGTTTTGGCCTCAATTACATTCTATAGTAGTGAATTCCATAGGCTCACTACTCCCTGAGTCAAGACATTTCTTCTCGTCTCAGTGCTAAGAAGTTTACTCCTTATCATTAAACTATTAACTCCTGGTTCTGGACTTCTCACTATCATGAAGATCCTTCCTGCATCTAACCTTCTAGTCTTGTTAGGATTTTCTAGGTTTCTATGAGATTCCACCTCCCCCGCACCCCCCTCCAATTGATCTAAATTCCAGTAAGTACAATCTTAACTGACTCAATTTCTTCTTACATTGTCAACCTTGCCATAGTGTCATAGAGTTATAGAGATGTATAGCACGGGAACATTTGAGGAATCAATTTGATCAACGCTCAAACCTTCACTGCATTCCCTCCATAGCAAGAGTATCATTCTTCAAATAAGGAGACCAAAATGGCACAGAGTATTCCAGTTGTGGTCTCACTAATTACCTGTATAATTGCAGCAAGAATATCCTTGAAGCATGACTATTTAAGCTGAGACAACATTTGTTTAATTAGTGTCATAGGCCCTTAGCAACAGCAAATATTGCAGTTATCTTCTGAGTTTTCAGTGTTATGATATTTCTTTATAATCCGTGTTGTTACTGCATGGATTATAATATTTAACTTCTCAATTCTGCATCCTTTAGTCTTTCATGAGAGAAGAAACTTTCTTGCGACAGCTTGTTTGTGTGTTTCTATGTTTGATTTTGTTCTCTCCAGGCTTGGTGATTGTAGGTGATGTTTTCATCTTCAACATGAAAACATTTTCATCAAATGAAGATAGGAAATAAGGTTCTTTTCAACATCCTCAACATGTGCCTGTGCCACCACCCTGCCCCCCCAAAAAAGCCCTCTTCGCTGCATTGGAGAAACTTTAATTTCAGTTCAGCTGTCTGTTTTCTAATTCACTGCTGTTCGTCAAGTGATGCCTGTGCCCATTTTAAATCTGTGACTTTAGTTCCTTTCTTGTTTAAGCCATTTCAGTCCATGGATGTTCTGAGCATTAAAATCAATGATGGAATTCAAAAATCAATAGCCTTAGTCACATAAATCATGACAATAGGCTTAAAAGACCGATTTTGCTGAAGTAAATCTGGCAATTAGATGATGAGATGTGGTAGCAGAGCGATGGTGATATTTAAAGATACATTTTGGAATTGCAACAAACAACTCTATGGGAAAAGAGATCCATTTGTTGCTAACTCGAAAGGTTCAGAACAGTATTAAAGTAAAGTAAGTGACTTAAAAATCTGCTAATAGGAACAGTAAGTCTCAGCATTGTGGGGAGTTTTAGAAACCAACTGATAAGGAGGGAGAAAGTGGAAATTAAGAGTTAACTACAAGAAATCAAAAAAACAATTTTTACAGAGTCAAAAGGTAGAGATAACAAATCTAAACAGGGGTCCCTTGGAAACCAAGGCAGAGGAGTTAAAAATGGAGAATATGGAAATGGCAGATATGAAATGTTTGAACCTGAGACCCATATGTCTCTGTGGAGTTTGTACACTCTCCCCGTGATGATGTATTTTCCCTCCGGGTGCTTTGGTTTCCTCCCACAGTCCAAAGTTGCCAATAGTGTCTAGGGGTAGGCAGGAAAGTGGATTATCCATGGGAAATGCAGGGATAGGGTGGAGGGAACATCTGGGTGGAATGCTCTTTGGTGGGTCGGTGTAGACTCGATAGGCTGAATGGTCTACTTCCACTCACCCATTGTACTCTATGCTACTTTCTCCCCACCCCCACCCTCCTCTAGCTTATCTCTCCATGCTTCAGGCTCTCTGCCTTTATTCCTGATGAAGGGCTTTTGCCCGAAACGTCGATTTTGCTGCTCCTCGGATGCTGCCTGAACTGCTGTGCTCTTCCAGCACCACTAATCCAGAATCTGGTTTCCAGCATCTGCAGTCATTGTTTTTACCACCTGAATGGTCTACTTCCACACTGTAGGGATTAAGGCTGTAAAAGAGGTAGCTATAGAGATGCAGGATGCCCTCATTATGATTTCCAAAATTCCCAAGAGACTGTGATGGCTCGTCTGGTTAGAAGATAATAAATGTAATGACATTATTCAAGAAGATAAACTGTAAACTAAGAACTGCAGCTATCCTGAGGTCAGTCAGTGGCATAAATTCTGCAATCAATTATTTTTCAAACAATTTCACAGGATGTTTGGAAGCTGGAGATCTCAATAGGCTAGCATGAGGTTCCAGTTAACACAATACCAGTGCAATGATTCAGTCTTCATTTCAGCTGAAATAGGCTTGGGACCTGCCTCCTTGATTGCACTGAGTGCAATGTCAAATCGCCAACATTAACAAAATCTTCCTAGCAAAATAGCTCAGGATTCGGCATCAGAATGAGTAAAGGGTCTACCTTTGGCAGTGCACAATGTCATGAAAGAATGTGTAAAACACTGATTATAATTTGATAGGCAAAATAAACATGCCTTTATGTCAGTGAAATTATGCTTGATATATTTATTAAAATGTGTTGAGGCTGTAGCCTAGTAGGGTTTTAAAGTAAATTGAGTAGATTGGACATATTTGAAAAGGTATTCGATAAAGTGCAACTTAAAAACCTGTATAAGGTAAGGCCTAGCGGGGGTTGAAGGTATGCAAGGATTAAGTATTGATTATAGGACAAAACAATAGAAACTAAGAATAAATGGATCATTTTAAAGTTGACAATGTCTAACTGTGAGAGTGCCCAGCAATCACTCCTGAAGCTCTGCTTTTTACAATTCAGATTAATGAATTGGATTAACGGACAGTGTGATGTACCTGAACCTGTTGCTATGTTAAAGCTGCGTGTGAAAACAAACAATGAGAATGACATCAAGGCTTGGATTTTCCCAGCTTTGTGGAAGGTGGAAGGGTTTCCAGGGAATTAGATGGGAGCCACCTTGGGTTGGCTTCCCAAAGCCTTCCTGCCTCTTGTGACTTTCTTGACAGCCGATGACTATTTGAGCTAAAAACTCCATGTCAGAATGATGGGGGTGCAGTAATGAAAGGCTGCAATTCAGTCAGTGAATAGGCCACCAGAGCAATATCCCCTTCATCCCAATGTTCTAAAGACTTTGAGAGTCTCGGTGCAGTCTGTCTGTATTGGTCATTTTGAGGATGTCTCCATGTTGAGCTATACACATAGTCAACAATCTGTCTGATCAGCATTAACCACTCCCAGAAGGGTTGCCAAGATTCTAAATTTCTCTGCCCTTGACCTCAACATTGGGAACTTTTCTATCATAGTGGTAATACAGGAAATACCCAGGTGACCAATTAAGTAACTGCATCCCCTGGAAAATCACATTGCTAGTCTCACTGACAGGAAATGCTGAACATGGTCTCACATTTGATCCTGTCTATTGGATCCCAAAGCCCACTGACAATACAACTCAATAAGGGACACAGGTTAAGTGAATAAGTAAGACGTTGGCAGATGGCGTATAATTGAGGCTTATAATTTTATCTATTTTGGTAAGAAGATCTCTTTTAAAATAGTGAGAAACATTGAACATTTTCAGGAGATTTTGGGTATTGTATGCGAACAATAAATGGTATGTTAATCTTTGTTGTAAATCAGTTTGAGTTTCAAATTGAGGAAACATTGCTACATTGTACATGATTTTGGTGAGAACACACCTGACGTGTTGTCTACTGTTCTAGACTCCACACTCAAAGAAGGTCTTTGAGAGAAACTAGCAATTGATTCCCAGAGTAAAAGAGTTACCCTTTTGGAGAGTTTGACCAGAATGAGCTTATGCGGTTTGGAGTTGGGAAGAATGAGGCTAATCTCATTGAGATGTTTCAATGAAAGAATCTCACTGACTGGATACTGTTTTCCTTGGCTTATTTTGCAGTAATTTATTGGATCATTTCAATCAACCACATTACTGTATAAACTCAACAAAAGAATAACATATTTACTTGACATTGAATGATGTTTATTTGTTTTTTTTTCAGTCAACCTTACTGATTTAAAAAATATCAAACTTTACTGAATTATGTAAACTTGAATTTATCAACTGCCATAGAGAGATTTGAACTCACATCTCCAAACCTCTGGATCACTAGTTCAGTGATATATCCACTATGCTACCATATCCAATTGATTAAATGCTACTATATCAATGTTTTACTTTATGTTCTGGCTCCCAACTCTTATGTATAAAGGAATATTAAATTGATCTTATTTTAAAGAAATAACTACGACCTCCTTTTCCATACAATAAAGCTGAGCATGGAGGCTGCGGGTTGGCAATGTGAAGCTGAATATACAGCTGAACTGGTGGGGTGGGTATCGGTGATAGAGCTTTGCAAGCATATATCTATTGGAAGAAATGCAATCGCTATATTGAGGGGTGTGCAACAACCAATAACCATTAAAATAAGATTTTTGAGATGCCACTTAAAGTTATTATGGCAAAAATAAAGTTCTGTGAATGCACTAATTTTCAAATATTCTAAATGCAATGATATATTTAGAATTTGATTTCATCACCATTCTTCTGTCACACATTGCATCATACCCTGCTATCACTTTAATAATGCAAATTATTTAATTTGCCTGTACCCTAATTTGATGACTGGTTCCACCTCCATGCAAATATATTTCACCTCAATTATAGCTACTTCTGGCAGATTGATTGATGTGCTTTTTTTATTTGTCTTTGAATTAATCAATTAGCAGTTCAATCATGTGCAACTGCATTTGTCATCTTTTCTATCATTATTGAAATCTCGTCTTTCCAATAATTTTCATTCGTATTCCATAATGTTAAGAAATAAAAATGGAATTTGTTTCTTTTCAGCCATTGTACGTAAATGGCTTTTGTGATGTTTCAAGTGTAACAGAAGATCATATCCCTAGGTGCAAGTGGTAATGGTAAAGTATTTTTCACTCTAGCCTGTCATTCCTGCATTAATGAGACCTGACCCTCAATGGGCCAGCCCTTCCACTGCCATTAATAGCTGAGTGACTGGCCTATTCTGTCAGCCTGCCGCAATGGGAGAATCTACCTTAGCAAATCTATTTATTCATGGTAAGTAATACAAGGGATGAGCCACTAGTATTTTTCTTTGGCTATATCCAGCAGGTGTTTTTCTTCATTCTTCTGAAACAATGCCTATCATAACACTTAAATGGAAATATTTTTCTTTAAATTATTTAAATTTCTAAAAAATTACCTCATTTTGTGTCAAATCAGCATTACATGCTAATTATCAATGCAAATGTGCAGAATATCCACATTGTAACATACTTGTAATATTAATAATATGATTTGGGTTTATTATTGTCACATATACCTAGGTGCAGTGAAAAGTTTTGTTTTGTATGCAGTACTGGCAGATCATACTGTAAAAGGTTTGTAGGGTAATAGACCAGAGCTAAGTATACAATATTAATGCCTCATAGAAGATGCACAGAAAGTGAGCTCAGCATTAAATTTAAAATTTGAGAGGTCCATTTTGAAGTGTAATAGCAAGGAACAAGGTATTCTTGAATCTATTCATACATGTATACAAACTTTTATATCTCCATCCCCAATGGAAGAAGGTGGAAAAGACTATAACCAGGGCAGGAGGGGTCTTGGATTATATTGGCTGCTTTCCTGAGGCAGGAGGAAGTATAGATAGGGTCAATGGATGGAAGGTTGGTTTGCATGATGGACTGAGCTGTGTTTATGACGCTCTCTAGTTCATCTCTTGTTAATGATGTTAAAATAGCTTCTGATATGGCCACTCTCAAGTGCTGTAATTTCTAGCTTGATACGAAAACAGCAGCAAAAAACAACAGGCTGTGTATTAAAATGTTGTAGCCTTTAAAGTAGTTGCATGACACCATCTCATGTTTAATTAAGGTTCAGCATGGGAGCCACCTAATCACATGGGGGTCTGTCTGAAATCCAAGGTATTTTGCAACATTCTCCAGTAATCTTGAGGGAATGATTTTTTATCTCAAATTTGTTTCAAATTTAGGATGTGGGTGTCACTGGCAGTGACCCAATGTTTATTGCTTACCTATAATTGTACTTGAGAGTGCGTTTGTGAGCTGCATCCCAGATCTATTGTAATTCATGTGTGGTATGTCGACCCATAATGCTGTTAGGGGAGAGTTCGAGGATTTGGACCCAGTCAGGATAAAGGAACAGTAAGACATTTCCAAATCAGATGGTGACTGGTTTGGAGGGGCACTTGCAAGTGGCATTACTGTGTATCTGCTGCCCTTTGTCTTTCTAGGGTAGCGATTACAGGTTTGGAAGGTGCTATCTAAGGAGCCTGGATTAATTTCTGCAGTGGTAAAAACAATGACTGCAAATGCTGGAATCCAGATTCTGGATTAGTGATGCTGGAAGAGCACAGCAGTTCAGGCAGCATCCAAGAAGCAGCGAAATCAATGTTTCGGGCAAAAGCCCTTCATCAGGAATAAAGGCAGAGAGCCTGAAGCATGGAGAGATAAGCTAGAGGAGGGTGGGGGTGGGGAGAAAATAGCATAGAGTACATTAGGTAGTGGGGAAGGGGATGAAGGTGATAGGTCAGGTAGGAGAGGGTGGAGTGGATAGGTGGAAAAGGAAATAGGCAGGTAGGACAAGTCCGGACAAGTCATGGGGACAGTGCTGAGCTGGAAGTTTGGAACTAGGGTGAGGTGGGGAAGGGGAAATGAGGAAACTGTTGAAGTCCACATTGATGCCCTGGGGTTGAAGTGTTCCGAGGCGGAAGATGAGGCATTCTTCCTCCGGGCGTC